>NC_052505.1:57529841-57848171 GCF_014356525.2 Nilaparvata lugens
CTCATCCTTATCTCATTAGACCTATATGAGAATAATTAATTTGTCAATCATCTCCATTTTCATCCGAACTGATATGGACACGGGGCACGAGCTGGACTGTTCTGAATAGATGCTGACTCATCACTCTTATTTTTATCATCCCCCTTTTCTCCCCCCTATTAGCATCACATTCCTAAACCACATCGACATAATATTTCAATATACTTATCACAATTATTTATATACGGAATATTGTTATATTTTCGCTCCTCTTGTCAAATTGTAAAATTGTATTTGAATTTAATAGTCCGAAGGCAGCAAGGCACGGAGCTTATAACAAGGCATTAGTCATCGAGAGCAATACCAATGAGACACTCATGTTATTGATGGTTCAGTGAATCTTAACCTCCTTTTATTACTGTATTATTTGAAACATTACAATTTATTCCTTCTCAACTTCACTCTACTCTTCTTTCTAAGAGTTTAATCCAAACCTCTACCATTTTATTCTTTGGGACATTACAATCTATCTTTTTTCACTGGCCATTCGAAGAATTTTAGGGTGCCATAAATCAGCGAATCGATACTCGGGAAGAGTTATTCGGGGTGCAGTTAAGACACGTGTTAATTAGTGGCTAGACGGGTCAGCAGGTCCGGAGAGAGAAAGCAGGGGAAACTTGTAATTTGTGGCATGCGCCATCAGAGTCCACAGTCAGATTCACTTCAGACTTTCAGCATTCCTTATAAATAACACCAGCTCTTCCCATTCAACCAATGCTGAAAGTTGAAGTGAAGCTCACTACCAGGCTACCGGTTCACCGGTAGCACAACCATACAGAGAGCCAGGCGGCAGAGCGTAGATGCAGTAGATAGTAGAGTGCCAACCTGCGGAAACACCATAGACCAGTGGATAGAAGATGGATGTTTGGGCTCGGAATGTGTTCGACGGCCCTGAAACACGGTGTGAAACCTAACACACGCTCCTATGCCGTATTTAGCACCGTTTCCAAATTAATTGGCCACTGTCGGTTGCTAAAACTATATTGTAAAGGACCCGAAACTATATATTATAGCTCAAACTATATGTAGGAGCCTCAGTTCTCACACACCGCCCGACCATGCCCAAATACCGTGATGCCAAGCTAAACAAATCGTCAACCACTCAATCCTACACTATCACATCTTCGACCACACTGTAGGCACATGACACTGACCACACTGTAGCTGCAGCACATCGTTACGCACGTTGAAATGCACCTGTGCAAACGTTCAATTGCCATTGATTCACATTCATTATTATTGAATTATCAACACTTGATTGTATTCAGCGAGAAGCGAGTAACTCTGTATTCGAATTCTATAATACGGAGTGGAGAGTATGTAAAAATGAATATCGGGGGACTGGGGATTCAGCCTCTCGACTCATCAAGTAAGTTACACATTGAACGTACAGTAGAAAATTATTTATGTCAAATGAATAAAAATAACTCAAATACTATTATCATCAAGTACCTTATAAACGATCAATATCGCAACCATTGCACACATCAAGTATATAGGCGAATTCTTTCCATACTTAGATAAGTGAGTCTTCAGTAAATTGTAGCAATAGTTGTTTCAATAGACTACAGCTTGTTGATTCGTCTGGCAGTTTGTGGCGGGGCCACGTACACCGATCCTTGATGACGTCATAAAGGAAAAAGTTTAGGTCAGGAGAATGTGGAAGCAATGCTTTGGTGAACACTTTTTCACAAGGAGGAGAGCAGTCTCGACGTCATGGATACTTATATCGATATTAGTTACTTATCGATATTGCTTAGAATCGATAGTTTGTTGATTTGACAACTATACTTTGATCATTGTTGATTGGCAGTTACATGTTGCAAGAGTTGGTTACAGTATGTTTATGTTATGGTGATGAGAGTAGATTAATAATAATGTGTTATGTAAATTGTAAAAAATTAAACGACTTGGTTGTTAAATTGAGAGACCATGAAGTGGCAACTGGTTCTAAATATTTATTTATTTATTCATATACAAATCCAATCCAGGTAGAAACAACAGGAATTCGCCCAAAACTGCTCTAAACCTTAATTTGGAACACACAGTCTAGAGGTTATGTAAAAATGATATTTTTATCGTGAGATTAATCACGATTAAAATGTAACCGGCTGTTGTGCAACCGGGCCTTAACTAGTAAGTTACTTTGAAAGAACAAAGATTTAAAGCTTCAAATCTTGTTCTTTTAAATGATCAGTCAGTCTTGTACAAGACTAAAAGATCGCTATATACGGTAGTGACTTTACTATAAAAGATAAGCTACTTTAAATGAACATGGTTTAAAGCTCTTTAATTTTAATATCAGAAACAGTCGCTCTGCCAACTAGGCTACTAAACCACGGAGTACATACAGTATTCTGTGACTGAACTATCGATTCTAATAAGCAACTATCGATTCTAAGCTATGGATATCGATATATGACGTCATACTTATCATGACGGCGAGACTCTACTTTCCTCTTTGTGAAAAAGTGCTCACCCAATGCTTTACCATTGTGGCCCTTGCGGCCTACACCTACACAGTGCTCAGGATGCGGAAATATTGCACGCAAATGCCATCAAACAAATATAGTTTTTATGTAGGCCTTCATTTAAGATCCCGATATCCATTTATCAAAAATGTGTTTAGCAACAGCAAGTGGTCCTAACAAGAATATAGTGGACTATAGTATTGGAAGATTGGGCCGTAGGAGTTTATTATGAATTTATCATGTAATATAGAAAAATATAGTTTCTTTTTTGTATACATGACAAGTCTCGGTTATGATGCCATCATCAAGAGAAACAATTATTTAAGAAAACTCTAGTTGGATATAAACAAACGGCTCTTACTTTATAAACACGCCTTATAATAATGACTAGTGTCCCCCTGGGCTGGAGAACTCGCTCAAGAACTATTGTATTGTAATATTTGAAACCAGCAGCTTTTAATAATACAGAGTTGATAAAAAATATGGAAACAGCTACATATTTTTCTTACAAGAATAATTTTATTTGACATTAGGAATCCTATTTGAAATGAGAAAATTACTCTTCAAAAACTCCAAGGTCGCTTTAACATCTTTGACTCTCATATGAATCCAAATTCATTTTTTAATGAGAAGGTGGTGATTTGATGCAGAGTTCCAAGAGAAAATAAAGTAATGGCGAAAACCGAACATTGATATCTCAACCCGTATCAGTTTGTTGATGTAAAAGTTATAAATTAGGTATGTTGTACCAGCTGAAATCATGTGTCAGCGCATGACTGTCTGTGTGATAGCTACCGAATAGCCTCAGCTGATGTTATGAATGGAAAACCTGTAGTAATGCTATGTAATAAATTATTCAGCTGAATAAATAATAAATCACAACAAATTGTTTCCTTATGTACTTTCAAAGTTATTTTTATATCGTGAAAAAGGACGAAGGAGTGAATCAATTTTGTTGTCCAACGAACTTGAACTGTAAAAAGGTTCGGAGAATACTTGTTCAAACTTCAAAATTTGAAGCTGATTGATCAATTCTCTCTGAAGTTATTGTAGAACATACAAACAGACGTACAAAAACTTTGCCTTCAGTAAGCCAAGAGTGAGAACTGGCTAAGGCTCGTTCAACTTGTATAAATAGGTTGAAAATCTTATGTTATCTTGAGATATAATTGACATGATCTCTCCCTATTGGTTATTGGTTTCTTTCAGAAATTGGGAGACAGTTGAAAGGATCCAACGAGTTTTTCGTTGCGTTACAGTAGAAGTTTGTTCTGTAGATGTTAATCTATACAGTCTACAGTTAACAGGCTACAATATAAAATAGTCTATAATCTACAATAGAGTAGGCTATACAGTCTACAATAATAATTATTAAACGAAAATCCAAATTAAATGCTGCAAATCTTCTCCCCGAAGACTTCTGCTACTGCAAATTTTGACAACAAGGTAACAAACAGCTAGATGTGAATTTTATGAGAGCTACTACCCAAAAAAATTATTCGCCAGCCCGGGAATCGAGCCCAGGGAATCGAATAATCCAGAGATTGTCAGTGTAAGGGTGAGCATTCCTGACTAGCAATTAGGAGGTACCGAGTTCGATTTCTGGGCTTGCCAATAATTTTTGGGTATTAGCTCTCATAAAATTTGCATCTAGCTGTTGTCAATACTTGCAGTAACAGAAGACTTCGGGGTGAGTTACAGCACTTTTCGTTGAATAAATAAATACTTATTCATTAATTAACGTTCGAATAAATGCAATTTCTCATTAATTTCTAATCCACAATCTATGATGGAGTTTTCAATCACTGACAATGATTGCCTTGAAATTTTGTGTCTGGTATGAATCTTCATTACATTAAATATAGCAAGTGAGTGTAGAAAGTACATTTTGTTACATCATGTAGAAACTGTTATTATACTCAAAGTATTTTACTTGTATATTTCTGGTACTGTACATTTTAAATTGCTGAAATGCCTAATAATTGAGAATAAAACACAAATAATTGAAGGATAATATAGTTCCAATCTTTTACTGTATTTTGATCGTGAGAAAAAACTTATCGAAAAGAACACAAAACTTATCTTCTCAAGAAAGAGGATGGAGAAAAAACGTATCTTAGTACAGTAGTCCTGGTGATGTGATAATATTCAGGTATGCTTAACTACTACTATGAAGAAGAATTACAATGAATTTCTCGTCATACTCATCCTTATCTTTAACGTCATACCATCAACATCAATGTATTTCAAAATGGCAAAAAATACTTTGAGTGCAGTAGTGCAGCAATATCTATTTGAATTATTACCGACCTTAATTATTGTTCTATTATTACAGTATTGTTCTATTCTACAGAATTTGTATAAAGGGAAGAGATCCATTGACGAAACACAACCTACTAAAAAGATGATGACGCAGATTCATAATTTTGAACCGATTTTGATAATTACAATTGAATCCAGTTGCTATAAATATACCAGTTTCCAAGAAAATTCTTCAATCCACATTATTCACAGATCTACTATCTTCTTAATTGGATTTCTCCTATCTTCTCAGTGTGATTACTCTGTATGTAATCACCTAAAATCTAAAACTGGAGGTAGGCGAGGAACATTTTATTATCTTATCTCCATTCTTCCCATTCTCATCATCATCCACGCACCACATAAGAATTTAGAACTTATGTGTGCTTCATATCATACAAATTACTGTAACTGAGAATATGGTAGTTAGTAAGTCTATATTAATAAGTACACTTTTTATTAGTATGTAGTACAATTGTGTATCCTCAGTATTATCATAGAGGAAAGATAGCATATGATAATAGCCTATTGATATTATGTTCCATTTTTTAGAAAATTTTCAATTCATTAATATAAAAGCCTATTTATGACTACCCACTCTATAATATAATTTAACATGTTTCTTTTCCCACCCTCAACCACTTTTACCACCCCATTCGTTTTATCCCATTCCCATATTGAGTCTGCCAACTCCTTCCCAATGACCTCATTCGAAACAGATACCCTGAATACTTCTTATAATAATTATATTCATTTTTCTGTGTCGTTTTAGCGGAACCGGCTGTAAAACCTATAAAGGTTCACCGGGCCATTCTGGAGAGTTATTCTTCAAACATATTTTATATAAAAAAAAACCCTAAAATAAATAAATGATAATGCCTTGAAACATTATTTATTCTTCAATGTTGTTTTCCATCACGAGCTTCTAATAAATGTGTCGGCGCATAAAGTCTGTCTGTCTGATAGTCTCTGTGACAACTGCCAAATAATAGCATCAGCATCTTTAAATGAATGGAAAAATTACAGAAATAGTATGCAAATGATTCCAGCTGACTGATAAATGATAAATCAAAACAATTTTTTTCTTATGCCTTTCAATGTTTCTTTTATATCCTGAAAAAGGACGAAGGAGTTTGTCAATTTTGTTGCCCCACGAACTTGACCTGTGAAAAGGTTCGAAGAATTCGTGTTCAAAATTTGAAGCTGATTGATCAATTCTCTCTAAAATTCTTGCCGAACATACAAACATACGGAAAACGAGTTTGGGCTCTAGTAAGTCAAAAGTCAAAAGAAAGAACTTCGCTAACGCTCGTTCAATTATGTTCTGAAAATTGACAATTAAAGGGAAAAACTCTGGCAATTTTCAATCAAATGTCATTCTACCGAAGCTTAATACTCTTGTTTGAGTGTACATAATAATCATGAGATATTGGAATTGGAGGAGTAAGTGCAATAATCGCAATAAATTGTCGTTATTGAAAGGAGGGTTTGGTCGTGGGAGGGGGTTGGATACGCAGACATCGGTTAGTTGATTAAGTGGTGGGTGGTTGGTGGCGCCAAGGTTCGCGATCTGGCGACTGAATTTGAAAGCTACTTCAATTTAACGCTCATCTTCTAAATTTACGGCTTGCGCTCCAACAACTTTGAACGCAACTTTTCTAAGTAACCCCGACAGAGACGGGACAGCAGACTTCGCCCTCACTTCATCTTGAAACTTCCAACTTACTTTTTCTCTCCCTTCCAGACTTTCTTTTCCCATAAAGAGGCGATTTCACCCCCACCCTACCATTAACCCCCCCCCACCAGACAGGAAAATGGCGATCGACTCTGCGAACTACACGCGAGAACATTACCACAATCTGTGCCTCTGTCTCCTGTCCTGTCCATTCGAATCCGAAAGATAAGCTCACTTCTTACACTTTTATTTGTTACTGCTATTGATTCTCAGTTTCGTTCCGACTGTCAAGAAATTTCTGATTAGTTTTATTTTGTAGCAAGTCTTAAAAAGGGTGGCCTACGTTAGGCTAGTTTCACACTCATTCGGTTCGTTCCGTTTTCGATTAGTTTTCGGCAAATTCCGATAAGTGTGAAACGGTAATTCGGTTTGAATTCGGTACCGAATAGAAACCGCATAGAACCGAACGCTCACTTGACTCTAAAAAATTCCATCAGGTTTCAATTCGTTGCTAGCGAGAGGCTTCTTTCACACACTTTCGGTTCGGTTCGTTTCGTTTTCGGCAAATTCCGATAAGTGTGAAACGATGATTCGGTTTGAATTCGGTACCGAATAGCAACCGCATAGCACCGAACGCCCCCTCGAAACGAATAGGTTTCATTATATTCGAATTCGTTGCTAGGGAAACAGGAAAAAACAAAGACTTTTACACACGCTTGCCTTTTTTGTTCTTATTTTAATCTGATATCGTGATTATCTGTTTCAAAATTTTCCAAGTCAAAATCATATGGTCAATTCATTTCTGTTAGTTCACAGAAACATTTTTTTTCAATGAATAGTTTGCTAAAAAATATGAAAGATATAAATTAAAACTTAGGGAGAATTTTTTTTTTTTTATTTTTCCACGAATATTACATGATTTCATCAATGGAGAGAAGAGATGAAGTTTTTTATACCATGTGTCAAAACAAGGAACAAATTTTCATTTAAAAAAAAAATATCTCTCTGAACTTCCAAAATTAACATAATCAAAAAGAAACTATTAAAATAATTCACAATTTTTAATTAACTTTAAAATTTTGTTGTTCAAGAAATAACATCTTACAATTTAACATCAACTGTTATATTTTAATATACCAGCATGAACTGTGAAAATCCAAACACAGCTGTGTTTGAGAAGAAAATACCTAATTAGAACCGTACGAATTGAAACCTGACATGTATGAAAGCCTCATTCGTTTTCGATAACGAGCCGAACCGAACTGAAAACGAACCGAACCGAATGAAACCGAAAGCGTGTGAAGCTAGCCTTATAAACCCCATATTCTTATAGAAAAGTCATAGTCTTATAAAAAGTCATGTACAAAAAATACAAGCGATGATTATTCCAAGTCAATTAAATTATGCAATTTGAAGTTATGGTTCAAGGAGAAGAGTTGCAGTTGCAGGAGTGATTTGTTTTGAGCTGATTCGAGTTGATTGATTGGAGCTGAGTTGAGTTTCCAGGAGTGGGTTTGGGTCACTGGTGGAGGGTTCCCGGAAGCCTTGTGCACAGCCTTATGGGGAAGAGAGACACCTCTTCTCCATGTTGGGAGGTTGCAGGCTATTTGTACTCCAGATGGCGTATACCATGAGTGGGCTGAAGCATGATTCTCTCTATGGGAATTCCAGTCTTACTCTTGGGTTGAGGATCACTGGGCATTTTAGTGAATATTCCACCGAGGAGGAGAGTAGCTATGCCGGGTACCCACGACTGTGCCGCGAGCGCCTCCCACATGGTTATCATATCATATTCTTATCCATACTTTTGGGACGCAGGACAGTGTTGAATGTCTCCTGCATGGTTGCCTCTCAGATCAGGAATTGAGAGTCTCACACAAGCTGGGCTTAGCTTGCTAAGCACATATCCGTGTGTAAATGCAATTTGCCATCCTAACAAAAATGTGCGGAGAACGAAAGACATGGAATAATAAAGCCTACGTGAGAGAATGTTTCAATGAACTTTCTGTCAAGTTTGACAGAAAATATCGTAATTTATTATATATAGCAATCTTATAAGTCTTTATAAGCCACTGTACCTAACGAATCAATCTCAAAATAGAAATAAAAGCACCTGAATAATTGGTTGTTTATTGAATAACGAAATGAAATAGATAAGTCCATTTTAATAATAATAAATTTTATCTTTCAGGTGGGAAGCATTCCAGGAATAAGCAACGTAATTTCTTGACACCTATTCTCCCCTAAAATAATAATACTAATTTGCATACTAATTATGCTCTAACGCAAAACATCGGTTAGTTGATTAAGTGGTGGGTGGTTGGTGGCGCCAAGGTTCGCGATCTGGCGACTGAATTTGAAAGCTACTTCAATTTAACGCTCATCTTCTAAATTTACGGCTTGCGCTCCAACAACTTTGAACGCAACTTTTCTAAGTAACCCCGACAGAGACGGGACAGCAGACTTCGCCCTCACTTCATCTTGAAACTTCCAACTTACTTTTTCTCTCCCTTCCAGACTTTCTTTTCCCATAAAGAGGCGATTTCACCCCCACCCTACCATTAACCCCCCCCCCACCAGACAGGAAAATGGCGATCGACTCTGCGAACTACACGCGAGAACATTACCACAATCTGTGCCTCTGTCTCCTGTCCTGTCCATTCGAATCCGAAAGATAAGCTCACTTCTTACACTTTTATTTGTTACTGCTATTGATTCTCAGTTTCGTTCCGACTGTCAAGAAATTTCTGATTAGTTTTATTTTGTAGCAAGTCTTAAAAAGGGTGGCCTACGTTAGGCTAGTTTCACACTCATTCGGTTCGTTCCGTTTTCGATTAGTTTTCGGCAAATTCCGATAAGTGTGAAACGGTAATTCGGTTTGAATTCGGTACCGAATAGAAACCGCATAGAACCGAACGCTCACTTGACTCTAATAAATTCCATCAGGTTTCAATTCGTTGCTAGCGAGAGGCTTCTTTCACACACTTTCGGTTCGGTTCGTTTCGTTTTCGGCAAATTCCGATAAGTGTGAAACGATGATTCGGTTTGAATTCGGAACCGAATAGCAACCGCATAGCACCGAACGCCCCCTCGAAACGAATAGGTTTCATTATATTCGAATTCGTTGCTAGGGAAACAGGAAAAAACAAAGACTTTTACACACGCTTGCCTTTTTTGTTCTTATTTTAATCTGATATCGTGATTATCTGTTTCAAAATTTTCCAAGTCAAAATCATATGGTCAATTCATTTCTGTTAGTTCACAGAAACATTTTTTTTCAATGAATAGTTTGCTAAAAAATATGAAAGATATAAATTAAAACTTAGGGAGAATTTTTATTTTTTTTTATTTTTCCACGAATATAACATGATTTCATCAATGGAGAGAAGAGATGAAGTTTTTTATACCATGTGTCAAAACAAGGAACAAATTTTCGATTTAAAAAAAAATCTCTCTGAACTTCCAAAATTAACATAATCAAAAAGAAACTATTAAAATAATTCACAATTTTTAATTAACTTTAACATTTTGTTGTTCAAGAAATAACATCTTACAATTTAACATCAACTGTTATATTTAATATACCAGCATGAACTGTGAAAATCCAAACACAGCTGTGTTTGAGAAGAAAATACCTAATTAGAACCGTACGAATTGAAACCTGACATGTATGAAAGCCTCATTCGTTTTCGATAACGAGCCGAACCGAACTGAAAACGAACCGAACCGAATGAAACCGAAAGCGTGTGAAGCTAGCCTTATAAACCCCATATTCTTATAGAAAAGTCATAGTCTTATAAAAAGTCATGTACAAAAAATACAAGCGATGATTATTCCAAGTCAATTAAATTATGCAATTTGAAGTTATGGTTCCATGAGAAGACTTGCAGTTGCAGGAGTGATTTGTTTTGAGCTGATTCGAGTTGATTGATTGGAGCTGAGTTGAGTTTCCAGGAGTGGGTTTGGGTCACTGGTGGAGGGTTCCCGGAAGCCTTGTGCACAGCCTTATGGGGAAGAGAGACACCTCTTCTCCATGTTGGGAGGTTGCAGGCTATTTGTACTCCAGATGGCGTATACCATGAGTGGGCTGAAGCATGATTCTCTCTATGGGAATTCCAGTCTTACTCTTGGGTTGAGGATCACTGGGCATTTTAGTGAATATTCCACCGAGGAGGAGAGTAGCTATGCCGGGTACCCACGACTGTGCCGCGAGCGCCTCCCACTTGGTTATCATATCATATTCTTATCCATACTTTTGGGACGCAGGACAGTGTTGAATGTCTCCTGCATGGTTGCCTCTCAGATCAGGAATTGAGAGTCTCACACAAGCTGGGCTTAGCTTGCTAAGCACATATTCGTGTGTAAATGCAATTTGCCATCCTAAAAAAATGTGCGGAGAACGAAAGACATGGAATAATAAAGCCTACGTGAGAGAATGTTTCAATGAACTTTCTGTCAAGTTTGACAGAAAATATCGTAATTTATTATATATAGCAATCTTATAAGTCTTTATAAGCCACTGTACCTAACGAATCAATCTCAAAATAGAAATAAAAGCACCTGAATAATTGGTTGTTTATTGAATAACGAAATGAAATAGATAAGTCCATTTTAATAATAATAAATTTTATCTTTCAGGTGGGAAGCATTCCAGGAATAAGCAACGTAATTTCTTGACACCTATTCTCCCCTAAAATAATAATACTAATTTGCATCCTAATTATGCATCTAATTACAATTAATGTTGTGGAGCTAGGCAACGAACTTATGACTGTGGTTAAATACTCACAAAATGAGCTGCGAACTGCAACCTAGAGAACAGTTGTGTAAACTTTAAATAACATCATTCTCTACAGTTTTGTGGACGAATTAATTATTGTGATGTTATATTTTGATATGAAACGAGAACAAACACGAATCTCAACAATAAACATTTGAATCGGCTTACATTGTAATGCGTCCGCAAGAAAGACAGAACTTTAGCGTAGGGTACCGTAATTACTGGTTGACGAAAGGGGAACGTAGTTTTTTGAAACATGCATTTGAATGCTTGTAAACCAATCCCACTTGTAGTGAGATTCGCTTTAAACTGGCAGCATTCCTCATAAATAGCAACATTATGCTTCCCATTCAACAATTGCTGACAGTCTTGAGTGGATATACATTCAGCTTTATAATGCATGTTTTGAACATGTTCATTTGAAACACTCACTTGTGAGCTTCAGTTCAGGTGAATCCTGGAATACCGACTCCTTCAATTACAATATACTATAAACTCTTATTACGGTTAGTTGAACATGGAATTTGTGTAGCATATTATTCCGTAATAAACTTGGTCCAAGTTTTAAAAAACAAATCTAATTATATTTGTAGGCCTACAAACAGCTTGTACTTGTATTTCATATTTCAATTACGAAGCTAATGAGCATAATAAGTGAAGAATAAACGATTCATTATAATAATACGAATACTGTGGAATAATACTCCATTTGGTTCAGGTTGAGTTTCCGTTTGTCACGTGAAAAACAAAGTTATAATTTTGCATAAATATTCTTAGTCCAGTAACCAGGTAATTTTTGTTAGAAAAATCTCCGAACATGCTATTTTTTGTGCAATGATTGGACAGCTTAAATACAGAAAGTTGACTTTAAAGCTCTGGAGCTTCCTGGTGCACCAAAAACCACGGAATTTCAGTTCCTTTTCTAGAATCTATGAGATTTTCAAATCGAGCCATCGGACAGAGAAAGTCACTCTAGCATTTTTTTTTAGATAATAACATTTTGATCAACCTGAAATAATTCGGAGCTCTCTATCTTCATTGAGTGCTGATTGACAATTTTTCAAAAATGAAAACCCGGAAATTTGGAGGCAATTTCGTTTTTTATCAACAATCTTCCGATTTCCACAATTTAAATTAATTTAGGGAGGATTATAGAGGGAAGAGTACAATTGGAGGACAATACCTGACCCCGCAGTTCTGTTTAGAGTAGGAAGAAGGTTAACATATCAAAATTCCCGACCATAACTCCTGTGCTAGGGGAGGGGGTGGTTCAAAGGTACCATAATTTTGTTTTCCGCATATATCTCGAAAACTATTCTGTAGAACTAACATTCAGGCTTACAAAATTTCCTACAACATTCATCTCACAAGTTTTCCCATATCTTATAGTTTCCGAGATATCCGAGTCTCGAGCTGTGTCATTTTTGAAAAAAACACGTTCGCCGTATTTTTTTTGCTCTTTTTGGCCTTATACGTCTTTAAATATTACTGAAAAAATCCTTGCTTATAATGAGCATATAGAGCATTAAATTATCTTCAATTTTTTTAATAAATTCTCTACTTTACGCATCTCCTCATGACCGTTCCAGCAGTTTTATTGTCGAGTGTGAAATCTTCACTTTTGAAAAAGGGATCAATTGACAAATAAATTTGGAGGAAATGTTTAGAACCAAATTTTTACGTTGCAGCTCTGTTGGGACTAGTTGGGAGGTGAACATATCAAAAGTCCCCATTCGTACCCAAGGTGCTAGAGGGATGAGGGTGGTTCAAAAGTTGCATTTTTTCATCAGTTGATACACGCTTATATCTTGGGAACAATGCACTCGATCGACATGACCAACTATTCCAAACTGAATCTTGATAAATTTATTCTAAGTTTTGTCTAGTAGAGTTATGAGATATCTTCAATAGTTTCGCGATAGTAGAAGTGTAAAATTTTCAAAAACCCAGGTTTTCATCCAACTTTTTGCAGTTTCAGGGCTTATAACTCTCCAAAGTTCATCGAAAAATAAATACTAATCGTAAGATTGTAGAATTTTTTATTCTCATTTCAGTATTATTGTAATACCTACTTCATGTATTATTTCAGTATTTCATACTTTCCTCATATTTTTATACCAGCTTTAATGTCGGGGGTCAATTCTCCAATTTTGCAACGAGCAGAGGGATTAGAGATGGGCACTTTTGATATGATTACCTCCCAACTAGTGCTAATACTGTAGAGCTGCAAAGTCAAAAATTGGATTCCAGACTCTTCCTTTAACATTATTTGTCAAAAAATGATCTATTGTGGCTAAATTGAAGATTCCACCCCCGACATGGGAAAATTGTCCAGTCAATATAGACATAAAAAAGGGGGTGTGCTTGCAATTTATATTGTAGTTCTGATTTTAAAATATATTATTTGTATACATGAGAGAAATCCAGAACCAATTTCTTCATGCAAAATTTCGTTGAGCTAGATACAGGATTGCCCTAATCTCGTATTTTAGGTTAATTTTACAGTTTTCAGCTATTTCTGCCGAATACCGTAATCAGTCAGAATAATTTGCTCTCGCCTTTTTTACTTTCCTTACCCTATTACCATAGGTAAGGAAAGTATTGCTCTCTGAAAAAATTAAAGTACTCCAATTTCAATACGTTTCAAGGTCCCCTGAGTCCAAAAAAATGGTTTTTACTTTCCTTGCCCTATTACCATAGGTAAGGAAAGTATTGCTTTCCGAAAAAAATCAAGGTACCACAATTTCTAAATTTTTATACGTTTCAATGCCCTCTGAGTCCAAAAAAGTGGTTTTTGGGTATTGGTCTGTATGTGTGTATGTGCGTCTGTGTACACGATATCTCATCTCCCAATTAACGGAATGACTTGAAATTTGGAACTTAAGGTCCTTACAGTATAAGGATCCGACACGAACAATTCTGATCAAATGCAATTCAAGATGGCGGCTAAGATTGCAAAAATGTTGCCAAAAACAGGGGTTTTCGCCGTTTTCTCGAAAATGCCCCAACGATTTTGATCAAATTTACACAAAAAATAGTCATTGATAAGCTCTAACAACTGCCACAAGTCCCATATCTGTAAAAATTTCAGGAGCTCCGCCCCATCTATGCAAAGTTCGATTTTAGATTCCCAATTATCAGACTTCAGATACAATTTGAACAAAAAATTCCAAGTGGAAAGGATTGAGCATGAAAATCTCTACAATTAATGTTTAGTAACATTTTCACCTAAAACTGAAAATAAGCTCGAAATTCGAGAAAATTTTATTATTTCAATTGCAAAGTGCAAACTGTTGGCAACTGTTGATTCTATTAAATCATACACTATGAAGAGATAGCAGACTTCGTGTGTCTCCAGCGTTATTGTCCTGTCACCAGCTGGCTTGGATCTTTGCATAGTAGACTCGATGCGCGTGAAAACTAACGTCAGGTGATAAATTTCCATAACGGCAAGGAAAGCTGTGTGAGTGCGCCACACCAGATTTTTGGGTATTGGTTTGTATGTGCGTCTGTGTACACGATATTTCATCTCCCAATCAACGGAATAACTTGAAATTTGGAACTTGAGGTCCTTACACTATCAGGATCTGACACGAACAATTTCGATCAAATGCAATTCAAGATGGCGGCTAAAATGTTGTAAAAAACAGGGTTTTCCGCGATTTTCTCCGAAAAGGCTCCAACGATTTTGATCAAATTCATACCTAAAAAAGTCATTCATAAGCTCTATTGACTGCCACAAGTCCCATATCTGTAAAAATTTCAGGAGCTCCTCCCCATCTATGCAAAGTTTGGTTTTAGATTACCGATTATCTGCCTTCAGATACAATTTGAACAAAAAATTTCTAATGGAAAAGATTGAGCATAAAAATCTCTACAATTAATGTTTCACCTAAAATTGAAAATAAGTGATTATCCAATTATTGCAAACTGTTGATTCCATTATATCATTCACTATGAAGAGATAGCAGACCTCGTGTGTCACCAGCGTTATTGTCCTGTCACCAGCTGGCTTAGATCTTTGAATAGTAGACTTGAGATGCGCGTGAACACTAGCGTCAGGTGATCAATTTTCATAACGGCAAGGAAAGTTGTGTGAGTGCGCCACACCAGATTATTTAGATTATAAAATAAGATCATTCGGAACTCTCTATCTCCAATGAGTACTGAGTTATGATTTTTCAAAAACGAGTGGAATTTAAGAAAAAAAAATCAGTACTGATGAATTTTGGTTTTTGATCAACAATATCTTCCGATCGTTACCATTGAGAAGTATAATCAAAATCCCTCTGGGCGTATTTTTGTGCTCTACAATCTGAGATCAGGATCAGGTAGAGCGCTCTATCTCATATAGATTTCCAGGTACACCTGACGCTCCTTACACCAATACACCAATGCTCCTTATATTGTAAAAGAACACCTAATTTCAGCTTCAGCCATCATCACCAACTACATTGCCCTCACATTGATACTTCGCACAATGATGTGAGTTCATGAGATTATTTTCTATGAGAATCACCCGTTAGATGCACTTCATTTCAGTATTTCCTAGTGGAGAGGCGCGCATAAGGACACTTCAAGGATCAAAATTTAAAACACTTATAATTTTTGACACAATGCTCAGATTTCATCGTACTACACTTCATTCTTCCCGGCTCGCCAAGGTGGTCCAAAATCATGCATCCTAAGTCAAATTCGGTCGAAAATGGAAAATTTATTGCTGAGTGTACTTAGGAATTCATTGAATTTCAATGACTTTTAAAGGACTTTTGAATTTGATGACTTTCAATTACTTTTACAAGGTATTTTTATTCAGAGCTGCATAATTATCTTGTGAAATTCTTCTCATAAAATTTCCAAATTTAGTGAGAATGTGAAACTTATTCCCCTCTTCCCACTCCAATAAATAATACCCTCGATCCCAATAACATTCGAAAGTTACAGAAGATTTAAAAAAATGGTGATTTCATTTTATATATATTTTTCGTGATTCTACTGTCAATCAAGAGTTTCTAAAACGAGTCTGATATATCATAGAAACTCACGATTGATTCGAAATTGTAGATAAATCATCCTCTACGAGCTCAGTACCATTTTTAAAATCTTCTACAACTTTTGAATCTTATTGGAATTGAAAGTATTCAATTGCAGTAGAAAGACGGGGAACACTCTCACATCCTCGCTATATTTGAAAATTTTATCTGAGGCATTTCACAAGATATGCAGCTTTGAATATAGAAATTGGTCATTTTTTGTGTATTGGAATATGCGCTCAAGTACACTCAGCAATAACTTTTTTGACTCATGATGTATGATTTTGTACCGCCTAGACGAGCCGAGAAGAATGAAGTGTAGTACGATGAAATCAGAGAATTGTGTCAAAAGTTACAAGTGTTTGAAATTTTGATTCTTGAGGTGTCCTTATGCGCGCCTCTCTACTAGGAAATACTGAAATGAAGTGCATCTAAGGGGCGATTCTCATAGAACATAATCTCATGAACTTATAATCATTGTGCGAACTATCAATTTGAGGACAATGTAGAAGATAGTGTTGATCAAGAACTAAAATTATTTTTGATTTTAAAAATTAAAATCAGGATTGATTTTTTCTTTAAATTTTACAAATTTTTGAAAAATCATAACTCAGTACTCATTGGAGAGTTCCGAATGATCTCGGAATTTCATAATGTAAAAAAAAGACAAGAGCAAATTTTTCTGTCCGATTACTGGATTTGTCAGAAAAAGCTGAAAACTGGAAATTGGACCGAAAATACGAGGTTTTTGGGCCACTCTGTATCTAGCACAAGGAAATTTTGCATGAAGAAATTGGTTTTGGACTTTTCTCATGTATCCAATTAATATATAAAAAATATAGAACTACAATATAAATTGCAAGCACACTTTCTTTTTTATGCCTATATTGATTGACTGGACTAAGTTTAGAGGTTAAACTATAAAGCTAACTGGTGTCAGGTTGAATAGGATTTTGTACTGATCATGAATAAGAAAAATCAGTACAATACATATTATATCATTTATTCACATTAGAACAATGATATCAAATTAACTGATTCCATTACAAAAGTATTTCCATTCATATTGGAGCTACAATAATATTAAATTGCAACGAAGGAAAATTATTGTACTACAATAACATACACTATCTTAGAATTGACTTTAAATGGATGATTATCGATATATAAAATTTTCCAAAGGGAAAATTTAGCCAATGAGTTGGATTAGTTGATCCTTTGAGACATCATTTCTGATAAACATTTACAAACGAAACGTTATGTTTGTTGTAACTCCAGAGTTTATGTTCATTTTAGTGATTGAATATGGTAAAAATAAAAAAAAAGTTCAATAATGAAATTAAATTCAACTGTAAGTTATAGATGAACTTGAAATGTTCAATATGACTCAAGTATAAACAAAAAATATGCAATTGTGAATATAAAATGATTAATAATACACCGAATTTTTCGATATAGATAAAACATGGATTAAGAGTAGATTTTACTTCATGATTATGACATGAAATGTTTGAAATTGAACTAAAGTAAGGTCTCCTTGAGTTGGGAGAATATAGATGAAAGAACTTTCAATAATTATTTTGAAGAGAACATAAGAAAATAATTTCTAAATAAAGTATATATAATGTATGGTTTATTATAAAAAATGATTGACAAGATACATTAAAATAAATATTTTGTTCGGATTTCTTCTCATTTTCAAAGAAGAGATAATTTTTATTAATAATGGTTACGAGCTATGTCAAATCCAGAGGCTGGGAAATTACCAGAGGTTTGGAGTTGATCTTATTCAGTTTTAATAATTTAGCTACCTATAAAGTACAATTACAGGGTGATTCATAATTATGGTAAAATATTTTAATACGTGATAGTAGAGTTAAAAATGAGAAAAAAGTTCATATAAACATATATCCATAAACGCTATATTAGCGAGCTATACAGGATGGAAGATTTCGCCCGGAATTCAGTTCCTCTGGTTAAATACACCGATGCTGAATTCATATGGAAAAATATCTGAAAAATCGAATAAAATTAGTCTGGAAGCTGTAGTGTGAGTAGTTTTTGAGAAAAGAGTTGAAATATGCAAAAAATCTAAGTAGAAAAACACAGACTTCTACGTTTGATGCCCAATAACTTTCTTTAATGACCAGTAAACAAATAATTTTTCGCGATAAAAATTGTAGAGAATCTAATTCTGAAAAGAATTATGTAAGCTGTGTAAACTAAATTCAAAAAAAAAAAATTGAATAAAATGTATTCTTATGTAGTACATTACACCACAAAAATTTGCTGTTTTATGAGGAGAGAACTAATAACTCATAGGTTGTAGCTTTTAATAACAGCTGATTTATTATGTTTTAAATAAGAAAATATATAAAGAAATTATCAGCTTTGGATATCAAAGAATCTGTTTCAGACAGACGTTGATGAATAGTGGCAGAAAACCTTGAACTTGAACATACTCGGTTAGGAAAGTTCTATTGATACAAACGTGTTGCTTCAGTACTATTACAGTAGTGTCCCATTCCATACATTAAATGCATGTCAGCTAATTCGGAGTTTGAATAATGTCTAAGATTACCTGCCATTTTTTTAAAAGTTAACACTTAACACAAAAGCAAAGTGGAATGGTTACAAATAACTGGTTAATAGTTTAAACAAAAAACACAGCGCGGTTACAGTAGGCCTAACTTACAGTTTGTTTTTTTTGTTCAACAGTGAGCTAAAATATTTCTGAAAATAATTTTCAGCTGATAATTTCTTTTAAATATTTTCTTATTTAAAACATAATAAATCAGCTGTTATTAAAAGCTACAACCTATGAGTTATTAGTTCTCTTCTCATAAAACAGCAAATTTTTGTGGTGTAATGTACTACATAAGATTACATTTTATTCATTTTTTTTTAATTTAGTTTACACAGCTTACATAATTCTTTTCAGAATTGAATTCTCTACAATTTTTATCGCGAAAAATTATTTGTTTACTGGTCATTAAAGAAAGTTATTGGGCATCAAACGTAGAAGTCTGTGTTTTTCTACTTAGATTTTTTGCATATTTCAACTCTTTTCTCAAAAACCACTCACACTACAGCTTCCAGACTGATTTTATTCGATTTTTCAGATATTTTTCCATATGAATCCAGCATAAGTTTTTCAAAAACTAGTCCCCAAACAATTCAGCATCGGTGTATTTCATCAGAGGAACTGAATTCCGGGCGAAATCTTTCACCCTGTATAGCTCGCTAATGAAGCGTTTATGGATATATGTTTATATGAACTTTTTTTTTCATTTTTAACTCTACTATCACGTATTAAAATATTTTACCATAATTATGAATCACCCTGTATATAGATTGAGATATTTTCATTAATAATAACTAAAAATTAAAATTTTCAGGCCGGACACAGCAATGTCTTCCGGCTACATAGGCCACATAAGTTATTGACTCTTTCAATGTTTTTAATTTTTGTATTGGCCTATGAGTGCATATGCATATATATATAATAATAACTGAAGGCGAACTAAGAGTTTTAGCACATTAGTTTATAATTATTTAGAATGATCTTTTATTCAATAAAATTTATTTCATTTTTCATAATGTATTTATTTTCCAAGAAACTTGAAAATAAACATTATTTCTCACTACGGTGTAAAAAATGAAGCGGTAAGTCTTAATGAACTAATTATAACACATTAATTATTATTACTTTGATAATTTACGATTTAAAAGAAATTTTTATAATACAATAAATTATAATAAAAAATGAATAATTGAAAATTGGTCTCCACATAATACCTACATAATTATCATTATATTATATAGGTATTGAGTGTTTCAAGGTACCAAGAACACATACAATTCAGAATCATCTAGCTGTAATACTATAATTATGAGTGAAAATAAAATTCAATGTTGATGAATCTAAAAAAAGCATTACATTTCATAACATTATCATAACAAAAAGAATGACCCAATTTAGAATTGAATAAATTTATTGAATAAATATTGGTCTAGGCTGAAGTGACCATCCGTCCCGCTTTCGGCGGGTCAGTCCCGGTTTTTAGGTTAGTGTCCCGCTGTCCCCACATTTACTCGGGGGACGTTATTATGTCCCGCTTTGACAGGATAAACAAATGAACGTCCTGCTTCAAATATTATTTAATGAGATAAAATGTTCTTGACTTAAGACTTGAACGTATTGTTCATTTGGTTTCTTGTAAATCCATACCTGCATCGGGTAATTTTGTAGTTTGAATTGGCAATTCTAACCTAGTGACCAGAGAGATGTGTTAAACTTTACCAATTTGTCAATCAACCTTTTTACAAGCCTGGTAAAAGAAGAGGTTTCACAAACTTGTAAACATAGTTTTCCAATTATTTTCTCCTCCCGGTCTGCCACAACACTTCATTCAGTTGATTTTACTGTGTAACTTACAATATTTTCAATTGTTGACTTTGTTTTATTATTAATGCATAAAGTTTTGAAAAAGCGTCACTAGATGTCTCCCCGAGGCCCGAGCACTGACTTTGAGCGTGGTCAGTCTAATACAATACGGCATCTTCTCAACAAAAGGCTTTCAGCGTTCTTCAGTTTAGCAAAACTGAATCAGTTATAACCGTTCAACGAGCATATCGGATTCGTTATGGTGCTGAACCCGCTCTACCAAAGAACATTAAACAGTGGTATAAACAGTTTTTAGATACTGGGTGTTTGTACAAGGGGAAAAGTGCCGGTCGACCACGCACATTTGAAGACATAGTGCAACAAATTCGGGAGAAGTTCCAACGGAGCCCGCAAACATCAACATGGAGTCCAAACCGAGAACTTGGAGTAGCTGACACTACTGTGTGGCGTGTGTTAAGGCGGCGTTTGGCCTTACGACCATACCGACTGCAACTCGTACAAGCGCTTCGTGCTGGTGACAGAAGCAGACACGTCGACTTTTGTAATGATATCCGAGAAGACATAACTTTTTTCAGCGGTTGATATTCAGCGATGAGTCAACATTTCATGTAAGCGGTAAAGTTAATCGTCATAATGTTCGTATAAGAGGAAACTGAAAACTCCATGAAACAGTGGAGCATAAACGAGATTCGACTAAAGTGAACGTTTTTTGTGCAGTTTCACAAACTAAGGTGTATGGGCCCTTCTTTTTGAGGAAAACACAGTGAATGGTGCATCTTATCTGGCGATGATACGAAATTGGCTCTTTCCTCAACTAATTGCTGACTCGGACAACTTTATCTTTCAACAAGATGGAGCACCATCACACTGGCACATGGATGTACGCCATTTCCTCAACTTGCCTCAACGTTCTTGGATAGGGTGCACAGGACCGCAAGACTTGGCTATGCATTACTGGCCTCCAAGGTCCCCTAAACACCCTGTGATTTTTTCCTGTGGGGATATACGTTAAAGATCTCTTAGCACTTGCTATTGAGGAGCTAAAAACTAGGATAACTGATTCAGTAGCTACAGTCCGAAAAGACATCTTGCGAACAGTCTGAGCCTCAAAAGGAGGGCATATAGAAATATGCGACACCTTTAATATGACACTTATAAGAAATCAAAGGTATTTTTCAAATATTACTTGTAATGGTTCTGTTTTATTAAAAAACGCGAATAAAACATTATTCTCGTTTTAAATAAACTGAAAGAGTCTGGAAGTAATTTCTGAAAAATGTTGATAACCCTACAGTTGATAGCATTTGATAAAATATCATTCACAAACACAGACTGTCGGAAAAATGTATGGAAGTACTGTTTAGATATACTCGTAAATGTTTATACAAAAGTTATTAATTCAAATAGGAAACTATTTACATTTTTTGAACACACAACTAGAATTCCAGTTACTGAATTACTAAGATGTTTCCATAAATGATAACTATTTTTAGTGTCTCATTGATGGTTGGAAACAAACGATAATGTTTTGATTGAGAGAGCACAATGTCTACACTGGTTATCTGGATTCGGCCTTGTGTTTGGGCGGCTTGAAACCCTTCATTTTCTTCGTTTTCACCTTTTTCGAGCCTGATCCCGACTGGAACGCTTTCCAACTATCGACTCGGTTTTGCCGAGATTCCTGCAAACCAAATTGTAAATATTATAATAATTAACTATCAAAGGATAGTAAATCATTGAAAAGTAGTATAGTAATGATTGAAAGTTATCTATAATATAATAGAGAAAAGAAATGTCTTACAAATATAAGGAATAGGAAAATCACGAATGACGCATCATCACGTCTAAACTACTGAATTGATTAACTTGCAATTTACATAAAGATTCTGAATTCACCGAGGCCTATTTTCATTGTTATTAATCGATTAATTCCAATTTTATAATTGGGAAAAACTTATTCAGTTTGTGTTTCAAAGTTTACGCAGCTATAGAGCGACCATTTTAAATCTTCAATAGCAAATTTCACGAAATCCGTTCAGTTCACAAAAAATTTACAAGAGACAAAAACGTTAGAAATTTCATCAAAATTTCAAGGATACCTATTTATTAAGACTGGTCGAAGAATAACAAAGAAATTAATTCTTTTCGTACTGCATGTATGATCACTTTTCACCATTTAAACATCAAATATCGGGGCACCGAGCTTCGCTCGTTATTTTTATTTATTGATAAACAGAACACAATTCTCTAAAATGATCGTGTTTATATTTTATAGCTGGATATACGTCAGCTTATGAATTTCGAGGATGCGATATTTTGATTTTCCACAGAATCACTCGCTCACTTTCTACTATTCACAGACGACGAAAGTCTCAGCTGTTTCAGCCAAGGTTAAATTATCCTTTTAATGTCGTTCAGCGAGTTTTCCCAAGCACCTAGTGCAACGGAATTTTTTATATCATAAACCTACTATGTTCCAAATTTCGTGAAAATCGTTAGAGCCGTTTTCGAGATCCGTTGAACATAAATAACCATATAACCAGATATAAAAATAACCAGATAACCAGATATAAAAATCTGGTGTGATACACTCACACAACTTTCCTTGCTCATATTTGAAACTACGATCAGACTTCTGTACATGTGTATAATAATTGTTTTCAGAACACTTTTTCCTTTGTGTAAATTGTGAAACTCGATGATTTTTTTAGTCCTCATTTTTTTAAAGTCGTCAAATCAGCTGTTCTACACATGAAATATCTCGACTATGTGTTCTTTTTATGAACTGCTCTACCTACCTACCTCATGCACGAGAAGGAGGTTACTAAGTCCATTTATCAAGGATGGGGTGGACCCCCTATTAGTTTCCCAGAAAGGAAACTCATGCCAGTTAATAGAGCTGATAAATAACTATACAGGGTATGAATTTGAAAAAAAAATTAATCAAGTTATTTTTGAGAAAATCGTGAAAAACATGGTTTTTTAGTAATTATCCGCCATTTTTCTCAAGAATATTACGGAGCTCCTGCAATTTTCTCAGAAATGAGACTCATGTCAGTTGATAGGGCTAATAAATAGCTATCTATGGTATAAATTTGAAGAAAATTGTTAGAGCCGTTTTCGAAAAAACCGTGAATAACATGGTATTTTAGTGATTATCCGCCATTTTTCTCAGGAATATTACGGAGCTCATGAAATTTTTCCAGAAATGAGACTCATGTCAGTTGATAGGGCTTATAAATAGCTATCCATGATATAAATTTGAAAAAAATCGTTAGAGCCGTTTTCGAGAAAACCGTGAAAAACATGGTATTTTAGTAATTATCCACCATTTTTCCGCCATTTTGAATTCAATTTTATTGAATTTCTTATTGTCAGATCCTCATGGTATAAGGACCTTAAGTTTAAAATTTCAAGTCAATCGGTTGATTAGGAGTGGAGTTATCGTGTTCATAGACATGCACACACACACACACACACACACACACACACACACACACACACACACACACACACACACACACACACACACACACAGACCAACACCCAAAAATCATGTTTTTGGACTCAGGGGACCTAGAAACGTATAAAAAACTTGAAATTAGGGTACCTTAATTTTTTTTGCAAAGCAATACTTTCCATACCTATGGTAATAGGGTAAAGGAAGTAAAAATATAAACAGATATACAGAAATTGCTCGCTTAATATGATAGGATATTAAATTTTCAATTCCAATTGTATTTAAATCTGGGTTTTCGTTTGTGCGTAAATGCAGTCGTCGCCAACTACAGGGAGAGAATCTCGGATTGGGTAATTTCGATTTGTCTACATAATATAAAATATTATGTTCAATTATGCTTTAATGGAGCAGGTTGAGCTTATACTTTTTATACTTTTAAATGACAATATGTTGATAATATTAGGAATGTTTAATTCTTTTATAATAAAGACAAAATTTGTCTTTATGTTTATATGTTTAAATGATTTAATTTTGTTTATAATAATGAAAAGTTATTTGATCAGCTGTTTTACCACACTTGAAATTTGGATAATATGAATGTCACTTGATAGTACAGGCACGGCCCTAGGGACTTTGCAGCCCTGGGCGAGATCGGCAACCGCCGCCCTCCTCTCGCAAGTATCCCATCTAATTGTTAATCCCGGGTTCCACCCCTTCCTAGAGAGATCGCCTAACTATTGTGTCTCCGCTGTGATGCGATTGCGCCATTCGCACCACAGAGTCTCATTAAACTCTAATTAATTATGTACTAGGAGTCCCAAGTGTAAATATTCCACATTATAAAATTATTTTTGTTTCATAGACTGTTTTATGTTTCCGGTTACAGATATATTTTTTATAAGCCGACTTAAAAATTTACCCGAAGGTTATCAAAAAGTTACTATATTTATTGACATTTAAACAAATATTTGACAAATATAACTATTGGGGAACAGTAAGGTCCAGTCAATATAGACATAAAAAAGGGGGTGTGCTTGCAATTTATATTGTAGTTCTGATTTTCCAATATATTATTTGGATACATGAGAGAAGTCCAGAACCAAATTCATCATGCAAAAAACCCTTGTGCTATATACAGAGTGGCCCAAAAACCTCGTATTTCCGGTTCATTTTCCAGTTTTCAACAATTTCCGCCAAAATCAGTGACCGGACTGAAAAATTTGCTCTTGCTTTTTCTAAGATTATAAAACTTTGAATGGAATGAGATCTATCGAAACTCGCTATCTCCAATGAGTACTGAGCTATGATTTTTCAAAAATGAGGTAAATTTTGAGAAAAAAATCAATTTGTTCATATTTAGTTTGATCAATAATATATCCCGATTGTTACAATCTAGATGTAAAATTCAAAATCCCTCTGGCCGTGAATTTGTGCTCTACAATCTGAGACTTAGTAGAGCGCTCTTTCTCATATAGATTTTCAGGTACACCTGACAACATTGCTCCTTGTATTGTGAAAAACACCTAATTTATTTTCAGCTTCAACCATCATCACCATCTATATTATCCTCACAGTGATATTTTGCACGATGATATGAGTTCATGAGATTAAGTTCTATGAAAATCACCCGTTAGATGTACTTAAATTCAGTATTTTCTAGTGGAGAGGCGCGCTTAATGACACCTCAAGGATCAAAATTTCAAACACTTAGAACTTTTGATAAGAAGATCGGTTCTCATCGTACTACACTTCATTCTTCTCGGCACGTCAAGGCGGTTCAAAATCATGCATCACAAGTCAATTTCGGTTAAGAAATGGGAAATTTGTTTTCGAATGTACTTGAGCCCATATCCCCATACACAAAAAATGACCAATTTCTATATTCAAAGCTGCATATCTTGTGAAATGCTTCAGATAAAATTTTCAAATATAGTGAGGATGTGAGAGTGTTCCCCGTCTTTCCACTGCAATTGAATACTTTCAATTCCAATAAGATTCAAAAGTTGTAGAAGATTTTAAAAATGGCCTTGAGGTGTTCTTAAGCGTACAACTAGGAAAGCGTTTCACTAGGAAATACTGAAATGGAATGCATCCAACGAGTGATCCTTGAATTTTGATCCTTGAGGTGCCATTAAGCGCGCCTCTCCACTAGAAAATACTGAATTGAAGTACATCTAACGGGTGTTTCTCATAGAACTTAATCTCATGAACTTATATCATCGTGCAAAATATCACAGCGAGGACAATATAGATGATGGTTGAAGCTAAAAATAAATTATGTGTTTTTCACAATACAAAGGGCAATGTTGTCAGGTGTACCTGAAAATCTATATGAGAAAGAGCGCTCTACTAAGTCTCAGATTGTAGAGCACAAATTCACGCCCAGAGGGATTTTGAATTTTACATATAGATTGTAACAATCAGGATATATTGTTGATCAAACTAAATATAATCAAAATTGATTTTTCTTAAAATTCACCTCATTTTTGAAAAATCATAACTCAGTACTCATTGGAAATAAAGAGTTCCGAATGATCTCATTTCATTCAGAATTTTATAATCTTGAAAAAATGAGAAAGCAAATTTTTCTGTCCGATGACTGATTTTGGCGGAAATAGCTAAAAAACTGGAAAATGAACCGAAAATACGAGGTTTTTGGGCCACTTTGTATATAGCACAAGGGAATTTTGCATGAAGAATTCGGTTTTGAACTTCTCTCATGTATCCAAATAATATATTAAAAAATCAGAACCACAATGTAAATTGCAAGCACCAATGTATATAGTGACTGGACTAGTAACACAAAATATCTGTTTAAACTATTTTTATGTTCGAAATAGGTACACAATATGAAAACGGGCTGTGCAAAGGATAAAAATAAACTTTCTACTCGTGATATTTTTCCAAGTTTTTCGATTTGTATAATATCATTAAGCTATCAAAATGAAAAAGTTTTCCCAGGAGAGAAAATTTTTCCGATCATTACTTTTTGAGATATGAGCGCCTGAAGTTTGAATTTTTGGGACAGAACATTTCAAATTCGGTACGAGATAAATTCATGAAATTCAAAGGATAAATTCTTCATGGTATTGTTGATTGAATAAAACAAACATTTTCTAAAAATATTAATTTTTGAGAATGTTATTCAATTTACTAAAAATGACGTTTAGTTGAGTTTTTTTTTGTAAATTGAATAACTTTCTCAAAAAATGATATTTTCAGAAAAATTTTCTTGTTCTATTCAATCAACGATACCATGAAGAATTTATCCTTCAAATCTGATGAATTTATCTCTTACCGAATTTTAAATGCTCTGTCCCAAAAATTTTAACTTTAGGCGCTCATATCTCAAAAAGTAACTATCAGAAAAAAATGTTTTTCAAAGAAAACTTTTTAATTTTGATAGCGTGATAATATACAAATCGAAAAACTTTGAAAAATAGCACCAGTAGAAAGTTTATTTTTAGCCTTTGCACAGCATTAAGATGTAGACTGCAACAGAGTATTAGGCCTACTTAACTTGCTAATGCCCCGTTTCACCAACCTTGGTCAATGCATTTGAACATGGTTAAAGTCTATCAGCTGGTCAAATCAGAAATAATTCGTTCCACCAACACCAGTAACGTTTGACCACGGTTAAACCAATGGTTAATTTTGACTGCCGCCGAACGGGCGATCAAATTATTTGAACACGGTCAAAAGACTGGTTCGATCAATTTCCTTGCTTGTTTTTGGGTTATATTTTTGACGCAATGAAACATTTCAAAGTTTTTAGTGATATTGATTTAGTTGTAGTAAGTTTTTTTTATTAGATTCGTTGTCGGAATCTTTTAATTGGTAAATTATTATAGTATAGGAAATAAAGGAAAAATTTGAAAAAGATTTGCTTTACTCTTTTATTACACAGTAGGCCTATGCTATTCAATCCTTACATCAACCAATGTATCTCATTAGAATTGGAATGTTCTTTTGTTTATAAAAAAAATTGTCAAAATTTATGGTGATTTGTAAATCACTTTATACTAGAGTATTCAATTCATATTTGAAATATCATTATAAATTATTATAGATGTGTGACTATACAAAATGTCTGTGCCATGGGCGTATATAAGAAGGGGGCCTTGTGGATCAACCCCGAAATAATGAGTATGAAGAAAAATCAGTACAGTAATTACAGAAAAAATACAGTAATCTGAATTTTTGACGGCCTGACGGTAAAGTAAAAAGGGCATTCAGCGCAAATTACCCACTGAATATAAGCAGCAAAACTGATATTGAGTATCATGGGGTGTTACCATATTTACTATATTACAGCATTTAATTTGGATTTTCGTTTAATAATAATATTATTAATTCATTAGCATTTCAATAATTGCAATATCTCAGTAATTTTCATCAATCAAAATCAGATGTAGCCAATAGCAAGCCAGCAAATATGTTGGCCAACTTCAGAAAAGTACTGCTACAAGAGTTGACCATGTTCAGATCTGACCGACGGAGTTTTCACCAATTCTTCAAGATCTGGGGACTGAACTATTTTATGTTTGCTAGACCACTCATTCGTTCCTGGGACATTGTTGATCATTGTTGACCACTCATGTTCATTAGCTCGAGGTTGGAAAAGCTTCTTATATAATTTTACTATTCACATTTGATATTATGAATTCATTATTCATTTGTATTTAAAAATTTTCCGTTCCTTAAAATTTGCCGCCCCCAAAATCTGCCACCCGGTCCGCCCACCCCTGGGGCCGGGCCTGCTTGATACTTACTTACTTACTTGATGTCTTCGTCCTTGACTGGAGGTACCAGACAGACTGTGTCAAAGGTTTTAAAATAGTGGCTCCTCAGCCAGCTCAGTCAATGAATAAATTGTTTTGTATATTAATGCCTGTCTGATGAGAGAGCAGAATCTAGTGCGAGGTTCATTTCTCACTTCAATTGGGAGTCTGTTATAAAATCTTAGTGCAGCTGATGGAAAACTTCTCTGTGTGCTGGCCAACCGGCTGCGAGGAACTTCCAGATTGGTAGCATGGCGAGTGTTGTGGCTGTGAATTTCGTTTCTTCTCACCAACTTATGCTGATTGTCCCTGACATAGATCAAGGAGGACAGGACATACTGACTGTATATGGTGAGAATTTTCAGTTCCTTGAAAAGTGGCCTACAATGATCTCTATGTCCTGCAAAAGAGATGATTCTGATTGCCTTCTTTTGTAGCAGTAGCACATCGTGTCAAGAAGGTGCGTGTCCCCACAGCAGTAGTCCATATCCAATGTTACTGTGAAACAGGGAATGGTAAGCTGATAACAGGTAGTCTCTGCAGACAATATGTCTCAACTTCCTAAGCAGGTATATTACCCTGGACAATCTCTTGCAGACCTCTGTCACATGGTAGCTCCATTGCAACCTGCTGTCTATCCAGAAGCCCAGGAACTTTACAGGCTCTGCCTCCAATGTTGTTCTCTTCAGGGAACAGATCAGAAAGTTTGTTTTATCGTCATTTAGCATCAGCTTGTTTGCTGCAAACCAGGTCCTGGCGACATTTAGTTGGAGAACTGATCTTTCCGCCGCTTCTTCCACAGTTTTACCTCTAGCAGTCAATGTGGTATCATCTGCAAAGAGTATAGAGCTCTCGTTGTTTGGAAAGTCATTCATAAGCAGGATGAAAAGCCGGGGACCCAACACTGAGCCCTGTGGCACACCATGATCCACATTTCTAATGCCTGATGAGGCTCCCTCAAGTGAGACCACTTGCCTTCTATTTTCTAGGTGGCTTCTTAGTTTGTTCAGTACTGTTCCCTGTACACCATACTTCTCCAGCTTCTTGACAAGTATACCATGAGGCACACAGTCGAACGCCTTGCTCAGGTCGCAAAGCGTGATTGAAAGCAAATCTCCATACTCGAAAGCTAACTGTATTTTCTCTGTCAGGGCCATAAGTGCACTAGCAGTTGAACGACCACTCTAAAACCATGTTGGGCCTGGTTAAGGAGGTTGTTTCCTACAAAGAAGTTTGTGATTTGCTGCTTCATCTCGGTTTCAATAACTTTGGACAATGTAGGTACTATGGAAATAGGTCTGAAGTTTGATGGAAGTTCTGTATGTCCCTTCTTATCAATTGGCAGAGTCCTTGCTAGTTTTAATGTGTCAGGGAAAACTCCCAACCTGAAGCAATGATTGACTGCTGTAGCCATTTGCTCTGTGATGGGATCAATGATGTCTTTCAATACAAATGTTGATAGGCCAAATATGTCCTGAGGTTTTGAAATTTTCAGGCCCCTGACAATACATTTGACTCTATCAGTGGTTATTTCCTCCCATACATCCATCCTGTGTACCGTGTTAGTAACATTCTCCATTGGGTCAGTGTCTGCCACAGCCTTATTAGTCAATACTTCGTCAACAAAACTCACAAAAAAGTTATTGAAATTGTCTGGATTAATATTAGATCTCACTCTTGGCTTTTTTGGACGATGTCTGTTAATGACCTCCCAGGCAGCTCTAAAACTATTTGAAGCATTTTCGATGGTGCATGTATTATACTCTTTTTTGCTTGTGTCACCATTTGCCTGTACAGTTTGTTTTGTCTCAAATATTGTCCATACTTTTCCACTTTCTCCTCCGGGATCACTGCTGACTTGTAACAATGGTGTAGTAGTGTCACCAAGTTTTTTTGTTCGGCTAAATCTTCAGTAAACCATGATTTATCTCTTGGATAAGAATGAGAACTACTTGTACCTCTCGGGTTTTTTCTTTTGGTTTTTGGAAAAACTGAGTTGAAGACACTCATGTATCCAGCAATCAACATGTCAAAAGCAAATTCAGGTATTGTCAGATTCATAACATCTTCCCAGTCTATGCTGTTTAGCTTGCAGCATAAAAGAGGTATGAGTTCGTCTCTTACTGGTCTGCTGCTGAAGCTGTAATCTGAGTGCCATGTTGGTGGGGGCTCACTCCTCATACTCTGTTTCAATGACAGAACCACTGCGGAGTGATCTCACAGCATGTGATCAATGACTTCAACTGTGCACTCCCAGGAACCAAAGTTTGTGACAACAGTGTCCAAGCATGCAGATCCTCTTGTTGGGAGCTGATTCACAATAAAAAGCCCATGTCCTCGAAGAAGGTTTGTGAAGACATCTCTCTCCCTGGATGGGGACTCCAGATGAACATTGAAATCTCCTCCAATTATCAACCTTGAATCCTGCTTTTCTGTGAGTGAAATCAGATCCTCCAGAAGCTCTATGAATTGCTCGAAATCACCATCCGGAGAGCGGTAAATGGAGACCACAGTGATGGAATGTTCAATTAGTTTGATTGTCACAAGGTCTATTGATAGCTCCACACAGTGAGTTCGGAGTCACAGTTCCACATACTTTATGCCTCTTCAAAAAAAATTGCTGTTCCACCATTTCTGTGGATGGGCCTTGAATATATGCTAGCCAGATCCAGTCCACCAATATTCCTATGAAAATCAGCCTCCTCCTCTCTCAGCCAGTGCTCAGATACACATAAAATGCTGGGGTCAATGTCCTCTATGAAAAACTCAAGGACATCTGATTTTGTTCTAAGACATTGGACATTCAAAAATATGAAATTCAGTTTCATGTCCAGTTTTCTCAGAACATTCTCCTGATTTTCTAAGTCTACTTCAGTTCCATCCACCCCCCTGAAACCTTTTGAATAAAAAACGTCTCAAGGAGATAAATCTAGGCCATTTCGTACTATCCATTATTTCTTCTTTCTTGTCATATTCCACACCTAGTTTGAAACTACAATAGGTATCACTCTTGCTATCCAACTTTTCAATCATGATACTTTCGCCTGGAAATGACATAGACATGAATCCTTTCTTAACTTTACCCAGATGAAACCACGCCTTTTTCTCTCCCACCAGGATAGATTTAGGTCCTAATTCATCATTTAGATTACTAGATCCTACAATGATTTTTTATTTGGTTTAGACATGTTTGTTTTTTGCAGCCTTGGCATAATTCATTTCACCTTTGTCCTTGCTATCTGCTCTCTAACTTTGTGTATTTTTACTGTTGGTAGATAAGGTGTTTTTTCTTGAATTACTATTTTTTCCTTCAGTTGAAATTTTCCAGTTTAAATTTACATCGTATTCATTTTCATTTGTCAAATCACATAATTCCATTCTACTTGAAAAAATGGTTGAATTCTTTTGCTCAGCCGAAAAAGCCGTGTTTATTAATTTGTTAGCATCAATTTTGTTTTGTCATTAGTTGCATTAATACTTAATTCAAATGCATGTTCGTCAAGATATATTTTCGTGTTGTCATTATTTATTAAAATAGGTATAGGATGCATAGCACTAGCACTAGAATTTACAAATTCTTTTACACAAATTGAATTTACATTGTTTGTTACATGGGAGTTTGAAATAATTTCGTCTTCACTTATTTCATTTGCATCTTGAACATGTAAAACTTGGGAATGTTCATGTACCTGTTTGCACATAACCTCACTTGTTTCTATTCGTTCAACACGCTTATTCAATTGCAAGTAATTTTTATTCATTTTGCTCATCTTGTCAAGAATTTCACTTAAAATAAAATGATTGTCACTGTTTGAGTTCAAACGGCTTGTTTCATCTTTTTTTGGCACAAACTTTGCATGCTTAGATATGATATCTCTTACCTTGCCCTTGCACGCTTCACAATACTACACTGTTTTGTCACCTAGATCAAATTTTCCGGTATTCTATTGTTACAACGTTGATACACTTAATATGATACCAGTTCGCACACAAACCTTCACAATTTAATGCACTTTCATTTTCTTTTACTATCTTACAACAGACTCTGCAGTTTGACTCGACACTCTCATCCGCCATCTTGTTAGGACGTTTTCAAGAATGTCAAGAATGCTTGTCGTCGTCGACTGCGGAAATTTACTCACAAACGAAAATGCACCTTTAGACTAGTAGTTCTGTGAACAGTAGACCACACGCAGTATTCTCATCCACAATTACCTGATGTCACTTGATTTAAATGTTAACAAACTCAGTTCACGTTTGAATTTGTATTCCATATGATATAATTCATCCAGTTCTGTGATAATCTTTCTATCTCATGAAAATTAATTTTTTACAATAAAAAATATTATAATTTCTCCAGCATTATTTAGTTGATTTGTTTATTTTTAATCACCTATTAAATTAGTTTTTTCGAATGTGAGAATATTGATACTAATGGGCACGCATAATAATACCATGACTGCAAAACAAAATATTGAAACCAAAGACCTTGAAGCTGCGATTAGACCATAATATTAACAAAATGTTAATAACTCAATCCTTATAGATTATATTAGATTGAACATAACTTATCATACACATGATGAAGATGTGTGTTTGTCAACTTCCGTTCCATCTAATAGAATCTATAAGGATTAAGTTATTAACAGAAAACCCACAAGCATGTGGGTTTTGGTGTAAACCCAGCTTAAAGATGCATACCTCTTTAAGGTATTTGATTGAAACTATAGACCTAATAGTCCAGTCAATATAGACATAAAAAAGGGGGTGTGCTTGCAATTTATATTGTAGTTCTGATTTTTTAATATATTATTTGGGTACATAAGAGAAGTCCAGAACCAATTTCTTCATGCAAAATTTCCTTGTGCTAGATACAGAGTGGCCCAAAAACCTCGTATTTTCGGCTCATTTTCCAGTTTTCAGCTATTTCTGCCAAATCTCGTAATCGGACAGAAAAATTTGCTTTTTTGGCTTGGGCTTAAGTACACTCAACAATAAATTTTCCATTTTTCGACCGAATTTGACTTGTTTATTGCATCTGATTTTGGACCGCCTTGATGAGCCGAGAATTAAGTGTAGTACAATGAAATCTGAGCATTGTGTCGAAAGTTATAAGTGTTTTAAATTTTGATCCTTGAGGTGTCCTTAAGCGCGCCTCTCCACTAGGAAATACTGAAATGAAGTGCATCTAACGGGTGATTCTCATAGAAAATAATCTCATGAACTTATGTCATTGTGCGAAATATCAATGTGAGGACAATGTAGTTGGTGATGATGGCTGAAGTTGAAAATTAGGTGTTTTTCACAATACAAGGAGCATTGTTGTCAGGTGTACCTGGAAATCTATATGAGATGGAGCGCTCTACCTGATCTCAGATTGTGGAGCACAAAATACGCCCAGAGGGATTTTGAATTATACATCTAAATGGTAACAATCGGAAGATATTGTTGATCAAAAAACTAAAATTCGTCAAAATTGATTTTTTGTTCAAATTTCACTCATTTTTGAAAAATCATAACTTAGTACTCATTGGAGATAGAGAGTTCCGAATGATCTCATTTTATTCAAAATTTTATAATCTAGAAAAAAGGCGGGAGCAAATTTTTCTGTCCGATTACGAGATTTGGCAGAAATAGCTGAAAAATGGAAAAAGAGCCGAAAATACGAGGTTTTTGGGCCACTCTGTATCTAGCACAAGGAAATTTTGCATGAAGAAATTGGATCTGGACTTCTCTTATGTACCCAAATAATATATTAAAAAATTTGGTGTGGCGCACTCACACAACTTTCCTTGCCGTTATGAAAATTGATCAACTGACACTAGTGTTCTCGCGCATCTCAAGTCTACTATTCAAAGATCTAAGCCAGCTGGTGACAGGACAATAACGCTGCAGACACACGATATCTGCTATCTCTTCATAGTGAATGATTTAATAGAATCAATAGTTTGCAATTTAATAATCTTATTTTCTCGAACTTTGAGCTTATTTTCAATTCAATGTGAAAATGTTACTGGACATTAATTGTAGAGATTTTTATGCTCAATCTTTTCCACTTGAAATTTGTTTTTTAAATTGTATTGGGAATCTAAAATCAAACTTTGCATAGATGGGGCGGAGCTCCTAGAATTTTTACAGATATGGGACTTGTGGCAGTTGATAGAGCTTATCAATGACTATTTTAAGTATAGATTTGATCAAAATCTTTGGAACCGTTTTCGAGAAAATCGCGAAAAACCCTGTTTTTGGCAAGATTTTTGCCATTTCAGCTGCCATCTTGAATTGCATTTGATCGAAATTGTTCTTGTCGGATCCTTATACTGTAAGGACCTCAAGTTTTAAATTTCAAGTTATTCCGTTGATTGGGAGATGAGATATCGTGTACACAGACGCACATACACTCATACACACACTCACACACACACACACACACATACAGACCAATACCCAAAAACCACTTTTTTGGACTCAGGGGACCTTGAAACGTATAGAAATTTGGAAATTGGGGTACCTTAATTTTTTTCGGAGGGCAATACTTTCCTTACCTATGGTAATAGGGCAAGGAAAGTAAAAATCAGAACTACAATATAAATTGCATGCACCAATGTATATAGTGACTGGACTATAATACGAATACAGTAATAGACTGGCTTCTCCACACATCTGTGTAATCACTTGTCAGCTGATTTATTATGAATAATTCTATAGTCTGATTTTTACTCTAATATTGGCGTATGAAGGAGGCTCCTTTTTCCTTTTATATTATCCTTGAGATGCAAAATTTCCAAAAACCTTGTATGTACGTCGACGCGCAATTTAAAAAGGAACATACCTGTCAATTTTCATTAAAATCTATTACCGCGTTTCACCGTAAATGCGCAACATATAAACATTCAAACATTAAGAGAAATGCCAAACCGTCGACTTGAAACTTAGACCTCACTTCGCTCGTTCAATTAATTATTTCAATCGGATCAAAGATAGGAGAAGATAAGAAAGTAGATACAGGTGGCACGATCTAGGGCAGTTTTTTGACCGAGTTGGTACTGTATTTTCAAACAAGAATGTCTCAAATACATCAATAATAATGTTTGAACAAGACATTATTGATCATGTGAATAATGTGGCTCTATTAAAGTTCCGTAATTTTTGTATCCCCTCTTTAAACTTCATTCTTCTTTCAACTGTACAAAATGCGTTTAGTAACTTACTTGAAAATTTGATAATATGCAGTGGTGGCTTGAAACTAACCTCAAAATTTTTCTGCCACTCTTTTTCTAGTGAAGCCTTCTCTTCCTCTTCTATTTCTTGTTCGCGTTTTCGTTTTCTCTCTTCGGCATCTCTGACATCCAACTCCCTCCTTCTCCTCTCCATGTCGGCGAATAGCTTCATGGTCATCACATAGACAGCGTGCTTGTACGCCGCGGGTCGTCCTCCTCTACTTGCCCATCTTTGCCTTCCTTCTTCTGTCGTTTTCGTTTTTCTAAAATCTGAAAACAAATATTGGAAATTCGAAAATTCTCATCTATGATTTTTAGTTAATTTAATTAACTGGAATGCATAATGGAAGTTCTGATTACCATTTGAGTAAGTTACTTGTATTAAGAGCCCCTAAAAGATACCTATTTTATAAAACTCACAGAATTCAATGTATACTCAAATATAAATTCAGATAAGATACTGAAGGTTTAAACAAGGGTTTGACTAGAGATCTAACAATCAGTGTGTTTAAAGTGTAACAATGAAATTCAGTTCTCGTTATTTTCATATGTTAATATTTGTTTATTGAAATTGCCTATCAATATAACCAATAGCAAAAGTAGATATCCCATGGTATGTGGCGTTTATGTTGCAACTTTTACTGTTATCTCAAGCCAATAGTCCACGTAGTTCTTTCCCGTGGAGCTGCGTGACGCTAGTAGTCGCTCATATTGTGCCGTTCATACACTCGCAACCCCAACAAAACAGTAAAAATCTTACGCAAAGTAAAAGTTGCGACATAAACGCCCTATACCATGGGATATATAGTTACCCTATTGTTTCACTATGATATAATCAACTATTTTACAAATAGTTGGAAATCTTTGATGAGAAATTCTCCCGTGGAATCCAAAATGGAGAATTAATCATTGGTTTCTACTATATTAGCAGCTACTATACAAGTTTCCAACTTTCCAGATATGAGAAAAATTTTGTTGATCATTGTTGTGCCGCACAAAATCTGATAAATATATTTTCAGAGACCGCTATATTATTATTATCATTAGCACAGTAGGAAATTATATTGGCTTCCAACATTTTTTCCGCATTTTCTTTGGAAAAAAGACGTCGAGTCAGAGACTGAAGGATGTTGCTGTTATTATTATTATAGGAGATTTTTTAAATGCATTAAACCACACTAAAAGTACTATCAGTTTGGAAATAATTGAAATATCAAACTTATGACCAACGACTAATATGAAAAATGCTTTAAAAAATGAATGAGAATTTTTTCAAAATGTATTATTAAAATAATTGTGAAGTCATAAAACTCCCGTTGAACTCAAATCAATTGAAGTTTCAAGAAAGTTACAATGGATTGTATTGTCAAAGCATAAGGTTAAAATGAACTGCAATGTAATTTACTATAGGCCTACTTACCTTAATAGTGTTTATAAGTAGTAAGTAGTATGTACTTACCATATGGTCTGTCCGAGCTTTCGCTTCTTCTATTACATCCAAGCATTTTTTCCTTGTATCATCATTTTCTAATGTTTTCCATGCTTTACTTATGACTGAAAAAAAACAAAATGTTATAAGTTACAGACAGAAAATGATATACTGTTTAAATACAGTACTATTCACAGAAGATTTCCACGAACTTTTTGTTACAAGGCGTATTGAATCATAATGTCATGATAGAATAATCGATTTATTTGAATAACTTTTTGTATACTTATGATTAACCTATAATCTTACATAACAATTCTGAATTTACCAAGGATGGATATATGCTCGTTCTCATTGCCATCAATCAATTAATTCAATTTGATAATTTTAACAAATTTATCCAATTTGTGATTCGAAGTTTACGCAATAATAAAAGTCCAACCAAACAGAGCTTTCTCCAAGTAGTGTCTCCTTAGCGTAATTGGTAGCACGCGCGGCTCATGAATGGTTGCAGGTTCCAGAACGATCAAACTATTTTTTTTTGCTGAGAATTTTCTACTCTGATGTAGATTATCCACGTAGTTCTGCCAAAATAGTAAATAATTATTCTATTTTTTCTATGTTTCCTGGACATAAGAGATTGCATTTTACAACACAAAATTTTCGCAGTGCAAAGAACGGGTTACCTGCTGGTTAATGGCCGGGACACAAATAACCGCACAAAGCCCGCGCCGCGGCACGGTCGAGTGTCGGACGTACTACGGCGAGTGAGAAAACAAATGCTTTCGAACGTGTAGGGACACATACTACCGCACCGTGTCAGTACCGTCACCGTGTTTGTTGCCCGAGCCGTGCCTGCGCCGTCACCGACTAGTTCAGTTTACTTTTTGATGGTGACGGTGAGGGCTCATTCAACTTAGAGAGTGAAAAACTTATTGAAGAGATACAGAATCTTCTAATTTTGTACGGTACGATCAAAGTGAAGAGAAATATGGTTGAACGGAAAAATAAGTTAAACTAAAAGTAAAAGTATAACCAAATAATAAGTTAAGTCAAAGGTATAATAGACATAAAATAATAAATAATAAGATAAAAAACAAAAAAAGTATAAAAGAAGGCACCCGTGACTGTTAATTTTTTAATTTAAAACTAATTACATACATAAGGCAGAAGATAACAATTCAAACAGTATATATTTCGATACATGACTGTTTGTGGTATTGTTATGCACTGCAAAATATATACCAGCACTATGATTCTCATCTTCTGTGTCTAAAGGTAATTATTATATTGAAAAGTATAAATTTAAATCAGATTGCAATCATCCGGCTCCAGATTTGGATCCTGCGAGTGACAATTCAAAGAGTGAATTAGTTTCAGAATTTATTTCAAAAACTCCTAGAAATAACAGAAGTTCACTTTCATCACCTATGACTTGTGATATGGGTGTAAATACGCCGACCACAAGGACTGTCTCAACTGATTCTTCAGATAGTATGCGTACAGTCGAGCTTCTTCAGCAACGAGATGATTTAATTGCCTTCTCACAAGAATTGAAGATGCAAATTGAAATACTCGAGAATCAAGTGATATCTCAAAAAGCTGAGTCCAGTTCAATGGCGCTTAATTTTAAGAACGAACATCTGGCTATCAAAGATCAACTTAAATCTATGGCCATTACTGTGGAAACCTTGGAGGTTGACAACCGTGTCTTACGGAGTGAAATAGAAATGTCCAGAGATGAAGCCAACCGATGGAAGAATAAATACGAGGTGCTAGTGAATTCGGCATCATGTGATGTTTTGACGCAGCGACGAAGTGAGGACCGACTCCAGTGGGCGAATTTAAAAACTAATAATACACAACTGGTGCAAGGAAAGGACTTTCAATCAAATAATAATGACTCACGAGACATACATAAAAAATATAAGACTGACAGTAATAACACGAAACAGCGAGTGAAGATTAGGTGTTTTTCGGACAGTCAGGGAAGACAGGTTGCCAAGAGTGTCTCTTCAGAGAGTGATCATGACTTTCTAAATATGATTAGATCGCCCTCAGGAAACCCTGCTCTTTTCTTACAGGGTCTTGATGAGGTTTTTACATTTGTTCAGTAGACCCAGGTGGAAAAATTATCGCATTGTACTGGGAGGTGACCTTAATGCTGAGTTTAATGTACTACAAGATAAGGCAACAGTTCATGAGTTGAAAAATCTATTAAGGCAGTTCAACTTTTATTGCACAAATTTAAGGCCCACTAGGGGATCTGCTTGCCTTGACAATATATTTACCAACATAGGCACACAATATATCTACATAGATGTAAAAGCATTCCATTTTTCTGACCATGATTGTGTTTTTCTGAGCCTATTGAATTTGGCCCAAGGGGATGGCGGTGTCAGGACAAAGATGGCTTCTACTAGACCTGTAACTGTTGAGAAGATGCAAAATTTTAGATCTGCACTATCAAATATAGATTGGGTAGCCAAATTATCTAACCAAGTGGGTGGTGAAGCTATTTTTAACCGTTTTATGGAAATATTTTTGTATTATTTTGATTTGTGCATACCACAGAAAATTGTTAGAGTCACAACTAACTCTCCTGATGCCAAAGTGAGGAGGAAACCTTCCACCTGGTATACACCTCAGTTGTTAGAAATGAAAAACAAATTGTTATTGTATCATCACTTATATATAAGAGACAAGACAAACTTATCTAGATTAGCGTATTGTAATGCTAGGACTGAGTATAAGAATGCTATAAATACAGCCAAGAAACAGTACAACTCAACTCAGATTGAGCTCTCCAGTAATAGACGTAAATCAGCCTGGAAAATGATCAATCAAGTTAAAATAGAGAGTCGTAATGTTAGTATGGGTATTCCTCCAGATGCTTTTAATGAATTCTTTGTAAAATCAGTTGAAGAAGTGCATGATAAAATTGCTCAGCCAATCACTACTGCTGCCCAACTTATTGAAAGTTGCACTACAGCAAGGAGGCCTGCCTTCGGTTTTTCTGAAGTAACTCCTAACATTATATTAGATATAGTTAATAGCTTCAAATCATCTGACAGTGTAGACATCTACAATTTATCCAGCAATATAATTAAAAAGGTCATAGACTGCATTATTGAACCTCTAACTTACTGCATCAATAGTTGTATAACGGAAGGAGTGTTTCCATCTATACTCAAATTATCAAGAGTAGTACCAGTTTATAAAAAGGGACCAAAAGATTGTCCATCTAGTTTTCGCCCCATATCATTAGTTCCTATATTTTCAAAGATCTTTGAGTCAGTAACAAAATCCAGATCTCAAATTACCTAAGTGAACAGCACATTTTAAGTGAAGCTCAGTTTGGTTTTATAAAAGGTAGATCTACCGCATCTGCAATAGATGCTCTGATTAAAGAAGTGTTGGATGCTTTTGAAACAGATCAATTTGCTCAGGCTACCTTTTGTGACCTCAGCAAGGCATTCGATTGTGTCGACCACACAATCCTGCTGAATAAACTTGGTCTCTACGGTATGAACAGTGTAAGCCTCATGTTAATTGGGTCATACTTATTTGACCGTAAGCAAATAGTCTATGTAGGTCATACTAAATCTAAGGTAAAAATGATCAAGTTTGGTGTTCCTCAGGGCTCTATCCTTGGACCTGTACTGTTCACCCTGATGATAAATGATCTTCCATTATCAGTGACATCTCAGTCAATGCTTTACGCAGATGATACCACTTTTTTCAATTCAGACTCAGATTTTCAAAAACTCGCTTTTACGATGGAACATACTTTAAACCAAGCAAGCATATGGTTCAGGGCAAATGGTTTCCTATTGAATAATAATAAGACTCAACAAATGATTTTTAGCTTAAGAGAAATTCCAACAGATAATAGTGTGAATAATGTCAAGTTTCTAGGTATATATATTGACGAAAAATTAATATGGAAGCCACATATTGAGTATGTAAATAGTAAATTGTCTAGGGTTATTTATTTGTTGAAGCAATTAAAAAATTATGTACCTGATAGCTATGTAAGGTCAGCCTATTTTGCATTTTTTCAAAGTATTTTTTTATATGGCATGTTGTTTTGGGGTAATTGTAGCCATGTTAGCAGTGTACTTTTACTTCAGAAAAAAACCATCAGGATATTAGCAAATGCGCGTAATAGTACTGAGCATTGTAGACCTTTTTTTATTAAGTTGAGAATCTTGACAATCATAAATCTTTATATATACACTGCTCTAATACATGTAAAAACAAAGGTAGAGAAAATTCCAAGACATACCATACATTATTATGCAACAAGAAATAAGAATAGACTGAATATACCATTCCAAAGGCTTTCAAAGTCAATGAATAGCTACAATATTATTGGTCTGAAACTGTACAATAAGTTACCTCTAAGCTTAATAAATGAGTCTACAGATAGATTTAAAATGAAACTTTTCAACTGGTTAATGAAAACACCAATGTATTCTATACAAGAGTTCTTGGATTCCGATATGATTATTGATGTTTGATTCCTTGATTGCTTGAAGCTTTTCTTTCTTGTTTTAACATTTTGACAGGGCCTTGTTTGTACTGTTGTTTGTATAGTGATGAATATTTGAATTCTTCTGGGCTTACTTTAGATGTAGTTATGTTTATGTGTTTATATGTATATCGTATATACTTTCAATTACATTAACTTATAACCTTCTGACTTGCATAATGTTAGTATAGTTTTGACTTTGTCTATTGCCAATGTTGCTTAATGACAATAAAAATTTATTTATTTGATTTTGAAAACCCCTTAAAAAATACCCCTTTATTGAAAATTCGTAGCTCCGGAACCAAAAATGGTAGAATCCTTCGCGACCACTCAATTTATTGGGAATCTTATTCTCTTCAATTTTGTCGAGAATGATGTTTCTTGAGAAACTCAAGGTTCACGAGATAAAATGGGAAAATTGAAAAAAGTCCGAAGTTTTGGGGGTTTTGGGGGTGAAGCCGCCCTCTGGCGTGTCAGCAAATTTCAGATTCGAATTCAGCGCCCCAAAATACATATAGAACCGTCGAGAAAAATTCTTTCGGGACTGTTTCCTGAAAAACGACCATTTGACTGGACTAATTATTCATACAAGCCTGGAGCTCATTTGGGCATCACACTCAGCAAAAATAAAACATTAAGAAAGAGCTGTATTAACATCTCACAATAAGACATTAACTTAATCTAAAGTTTTAAAATCAACTCACTTTCAAAAGCTTGCTGTGCTCTCTCAGGATCATCAGGATTTTTATCAGGATGCACCAGAATTGATAGCTGAAATGAATAAATAGAATGAAAGTGAGAAATGATAGACTGAAAATTAATATTCATCAACACTATTTTAATATCATTAACTATCATTTTTGATTTAAGGTCTATAGTTTTCTATTCTACATTCCATATTGAAGGCTTGCGCACACCACTGCAAATGGCGAATGACTGCAACGATTTAAATAATTAAAAAAAAAGGCTGAAGCCTTTAAGAAAAAAGTTTCCAGCTGCCATCGCCATCTTGTGATCCGCAGTAGTGGTGGCTCAACACAGAGAAATCATGAAGGATAGATAAATCATGACATAGGGCACGCTGTACCGGTTTTCACCGAACTGAGAGTTCGGTGATGTAAAACTAGGGCGCCAATATTTTTTAAGTTGCTATATCAAGTAGTACTATGGAAAGGCTAAGCATTCTAATTTGATTCTTTAACATGACCATGTACTCTTTACTAGTCGCCTATGAAACTGTTCAGTTCATAATTTTATGAAGGCCTAACCAGTGCTGTTTTTGTAACAATGTAGGTTCCAGAACGCAATGTTCTGGGGGGTCTAGGGGGTCTAGGAGCTGGAGGGTGTTCAAAAGGGGGTACGTTACCGGAATTTTTTTTAAATACAGCCTAAAAAGTAAGTTTTATGATAAAAATATTCTATAAACATCGCTCCAATTGCATAATGGGTCAACAAAAATTAAGAAATATTTTGAAACTTTGTTCCAGAGTAAAAATATGAGCGTTTAATTTTCGTTCAACTTTAAGCTTTGTTCCAATCAAGTTATTTTACTCTGCAGGGCGACAGAGCAAACGTCCGCAGATTTTGTGATCACACCGAAAACATCTGTGGGCCGACAGAGCTATTTTCACTCTATTCTCAGTTACATTTATTTTTCATTTTTTGAGCAAAATTATTTATTTCAAGGCGCTGAATCCGAATCTGAAATCAAGCCGCCTACACACTTCAAGACCAGACTTGAGACGGTCTAAATCTAAGGTCTGGTCTTGTAGTGTGTAGGACTGTCTTAAGACCGATTAATGATATTTAGACCGTCTGCCGAGCTGCCGACTTTGACCAAAGACCATACACGATCTTTGCTTCCCTGAACACTTTTTGGTCGGGTCTTGTAGTGTGTAGCGCTGTCTTTAGACAGCAGACGGTCTTCAGTAGCTCGTCGATCTTGGTCGAAAACTTAAATTGCGGAAAAATGAAGAGAGAGAAATTGTGATTTCAGATTCGGATTCGGTACCCTCAAATTAATAAAATAATTCGCGAGTACACAAAAATGATCAAAATTGAGGAATTTTTTCGATTGGATATAATAATCATTAGATTAGCAGATTTCTTGTTTCACTACAGGTGAAGAAGTAATCAATATTATGACTTCAAAATTTATAATTTTTCCATTAATTTCATATGAATGTTCTAGCCAATTTAAATAGTGAACTATTGTAATTTGTTGATTAGTGATATTGTAATCTGTTGAATTGGAAAGTAATTTATCAAATCATTATCAGTAATCTATTATTTAACAGTAACATTTATTGAATTTATTATTAGTTACATTTAAAAATGTTCAAGCAAATTTAAATAGTAATATTCATAAGGTATTCTACTTTATGCTTGTCTAGTCTTAGGTCTGGTCTGGATTGTGTAGAGCCGTTGCAGACGGTCTGCTAGTGGCCTGAAGACTTCAGGCAGTCTGGGTCTTAGGTCTGGTCTTCAAGTGTGTAGGGGGTTTTAGAATTCTTCTATCTCCATATTCACATGATTTAGGTTTTTGATGAGATATCTTTGTCGAAAACGTCCGCTCGGATGCCTGGAGAAAATCGCTTTTCGAAAATCGAGTTTTCTTGGAACGTCGGCTGGCAAATAAATAGTTGTCGGTGTGAACACCCGCATGGATTAAGCCGGCGACACATCCATCCATAGACTCTGCAGAGCTGCAGATTTTGGTCTGAACATTACTTCAAGGTGATTAAATTACATCAAATCATAAATAGCCTGATCTAATGATGGATATATTTTTAATGAGATTGTCAAGTGTTAATTGGGTAATTGATTGTTGGAATGACTGGTAGTTTTATTGAATACTAAACAGGGAAGGGTTGATGAAATTGTTCCAATTTAAGACTACCTAAATTGTAAAAATGTTTTGGGCTGGAAAGTAAAGTAGTAATACTTACTCGTTTGTACTTCTTCTTTGCGTCTTCTAAGGAGGTATCAGGTTCAATTTGCAGCACTTCGTATGGATTTAAGTTGAAATATGTTGAACCTGGTCGAAGCAGTCTGTCAATCTGTTGTTTTGGTGTCAGAACAGAGTCACGCTTTTCAATTTCTTTTACCTACAATCAAATATTATGCGTTATAAATGAGATTTTAATATAAATATCAATATTTATCAAACTTTGATAATGTACCGTATTAACTTGAAAAGAATACTTAGGCTACTTAGGATACAGAGTTTAAATATTTAATTGAGTCGCCTATTCTAAGATATTAATTAAGTATAGTACGCTCTTTGACAAACTCCTTTTGTTGGCATTTTTTCCAGGGATTCTTATTTTTGGCCAATTTAATTCAGTTGAACAATTTTAATCAATACTATTCATAGGCATATAGTAGGCTATTAAGACACAAATAAAGCTAAGCAATGAAGACAAAGGGCTATTACTATAAAAAGTATTGTTATTTTTATCACAAGCTAGGCTTTTATGTGTATTTGCAGGAGTTTATGATCAAATTCATTCAATATGCTGTTTGCAAGTTTTATGGTTCGAAGAGCCAAATACCTTGTTTCTTGACAAAAATTATTAAGTTTATCATTATACTATTTGTTTCATGAATAGATTTTATATTTTTATGTTTAATGAATTGAAATGTATTTAACTTTAAATCAAATAAGACCAGTTATGGCTTGTGGGTTTGCCCAAGTTATAGACTAATAAGGATGGTGATAGCAAGCTCTACAGTATTGTCTAGGCATATAATATTATTATATCATAACAACAATTCAAAAAGTAATTCAAGTTAAATTTCTGCAAATATAATTTAAAATTAGCTTTAATTTGTTGAAAGAATACAGAATTGATAATTACTGAAAATAGTATTATACAGTTATAAGACATAACCTAAAATATGGGAAGAAGAAAGTAATGTAGTAAAATATGGTAGCATTTATATTATGAGTAGAACAAAAAAATGTAAAAAATAAACTTATTACCTCAGAATAATATTCGTTGAAAACTTCTTCTTTTTCAGGAAGCACAATTCCATTTGGAGGTATGTTTGAGCTAAATGATGCCATAATGAAAATGAAAAATCAAAACATTGAAGCAGAGAAAATCTTTCGATTCAACGTTTAATCACAGAATAAAAACTATAGCAATGAAACGCCTATCCAACCTTTCCATGTCTCGAATACTAGACACTTCATGTGACTGCGCCATCTTGTTAGAGATTACAATCCTGGTCTTTTGATTGGCTCACGGCAGTGAACGAGATTAATTGATCCGGATTAGTAAAGTGATCCGAATCTCTCATCAATACTATTATCATAGAGAAACAATAGCGTAAGTTATTGATTGTGTTCATGGGAGGTTGCGGTACATGTACGATTTCGACCAAGGACACGAAAATGCGTTCGGTGGGAGCTTTTGACAGTTTAGGTACCGGTCGCCATCTTGGAACAGAGTGGAGTGGTGCATGCTCACTTGCACCACGTACATGCTCACTTGCACCGCTCGAAAAGTATGTTCCACAAAACCGGTACCGGGATCAACGCTTCTTATTGGTCGAGAGTTAAAGCGTTGGTTGTCTGCTGTTTTGTTAAGTTATGTCTTCACATCCAGAATCTACAGACTAAAAAAGGATGAGGCGTACAAAGTATTTCATACCATTGATGGAATTAATTACAGGATAGTCGAAAAGCAAGAAATTCATACATTATTAATTGGCTGGAAAGTTTATTATTTTTCAGCTTTATCGACTAATCTACTAAAGTAAGATGTGTTTATGTTACGGTATCTATTAGTCGGAATACTATATTTTGTTGATTCATTCCTAGGCCAGGATCTATCCAGATAAATATCTGGATAGTAGACATAAATCAAGAAACTTCAATTATTAACATTTTGCTAATATTCCATAAAACTTTTTATTCATTAACACCAATTGCATAGAAAAAGTAGTCAAATTTTCATTGATGACAGCACGAGCCATCATTAATTATTTAAAAAAACTTTATAAGGAAAAACATGATTAGCCTAGTGCTTCTATAAGAACTAATAGTCAAATTTTTATGTTTATATATTCATCCACTCCAGCTTTGTTGTGATAAGATACCATAGGTCTGCTGCAACCTACATGAAATATAATATTGGCTTGGACAAGCTTGTATAATAAATTGAATATATTTTTTCAAATTATAAATTAATAATTGTTATTGATTCAATCATAATAAATAATAGCTGAAATGTTCATATTGATAACACCTTTATTATTTTGTCAACACCAATCTGTAAACGATTTATTTCAAAAGTACGCGCCAAAAACGGTGAACCAGAATTCGATTTTCGTTCGGTGGGGAGCAAGTAGTGGTGCACCAGTCACGTGGTTTCTGGTTACTGCTCACTTCGCCGAAGCCGTACATGCACCGCAACCTCCCATGAACACAATCATAGTTTCTCTATTATGCTATTACACAGAGAGCTTATTCCTCTCCTCTGTGGCTATTACAATGCGGAACTTTCTAACAAGATGGCGGATTTTTGTGCCTAGTTAGTAGCCAAGTTTCCATTCTGTATCTATTCTGTTGTTTAATTCTCAAGGCTCAAGCTACATTTCTCAAAGTAGTCCAGTCAAGGAAAGGTTATAGAGGGAAAAGTTTGGAAGACAATTTTTGAACCCGCATTTCTGTTTAAACGGTGTATACACGTACGTTTGCCTCGGGTGAGCATACGTGTATGGGCTTGCATTCGCACGTCTGGACACTGTTCGCTTGAGGCATGTGGGCGAACTCTGTACCGGAACTCTGTCGGTATTTTGGCGTGCTCAAAGGCGCCTCGGGCGAGCATTGAATGCACGTGTGGACGCTTTTTTGCCATACGGGTGAGGCAAAACGTAAACATTGTTTACGGTACGTTATTTATATTATTATAAATTGTTCCCAGTTATAATCGTAAATTGTTCCATCACGTGACTAGTCACAAAGTAGAAGGAATTTCTTCTTTCTTCTCTGTGGACTAGTGCAAAAAGTTCCCATGGAACGCCATTTCAAAATCGGTGTTTCAAGGTTTTGGCGCGCACATATAAAGTTGATTTACTTACACTAAAATGTGTCGTTTACTAGCTGCGTGAATGAAGAAATGCTGTTTTATGTAATGATTCGGTATTGTAATATATCGATAATCTAATATCGATATTGTATAGAGTCGAGAGTCGAGGCTTGGCTCATCGGCTCATCAGTTTGTCACTTGTCATGTCTGTCAATGAATTATACGTCTCAGTCATATATCAATCAATTTATTATTTATCCTTCTTTCATTAGTTTAATGTATCAGAAGTGAGTATACAACAAATTGGCGACGAGGATCAAAAAATAAAATGTTTTCGAACTACAGTGATTATAAAATTATGAAAATTTTTGTTTGGAGGTTAGGATTTCGTCGTGAACATTTCAAGCAGTAATTTTCATGTCTAGGCTATGAACGAGTAGAAATTTGTCGTGGTGTCTCCTAATGGTTTGTCCTGAAATATTTTGTCGAATTACCCAAAAATGGTTAATGAGGTAAGGTGTCTCGAGCTTATTCAGTCTCAAATTTTTCCAAATTTGATCCAGATTCAAAACCGGCTAAATCGCACGTCCAGTGCCAACTCACCTTTCATCAAATTTTTGGTTGGAATTGATTAAGTATGATATTTTTAACATAAAATCACAAGAAATAAACGGCGCTCACTCATCATAATTTTTTAAAAAAATAATTTAGTTCTACTAACCTCACTTTGTTCACTTTGAGGGTTCGGTTTTTGTTTTGAAATGACAATATGGTGACTTAGTTATAGTGTTTTTTAACATCAGTTAAATAACAACTGTTATATTTTATTAATTATATTTTTCAAAAGTACTCTTTCTTTTATTAAATAAAATAATAATAAATTGATTATTATATTGAATTTAATGATAAATCATTATTGGAAAATAATATCTTCATCAAATAGAATGATGATTGGCTCCAGTTACAGTGCTCGGTAACCATCATCACAAAGAACGTTACATTCAAAGATCTGACTGAATGGAACGGGAAAAACCCGTTGCTAACGCATGCGCGATACGGTGCTGTCTGAGACAAGGAGTGGTTTGTTTATTTGTTGTGTGCCACTTCAGAAATTCAATTCAATTTTTTTTAATGTTTTAATTGTGCTCTTAGGTTGAAATTTATAGTACAGACACATTTTTTTTTGTTCCTTTCTCATTAAAAAAAATAAGTCGGTATCTTTAAAAATAGTTGAGATACAATTTGTGCCATGATTAGTCACATTTATACACTATTTTCTATTAACTGACTAAACGTCTGCTACATATTCAAGCAATTTTTAGTTTTTATTTCTATTGTGTAGAGATAGAACGCAAGTAAAGTATGTCGATATGTACTGTATCGACCTTTCAATAATTTGATTTTGATATTCGATAATCAAAATGGCTGCCTCTAATAGGTTAAATGCATGTAAAATTGTGCAACTTTGAACTTTGTTTATTTTAAAAACAATAGTGAGCGCCGTTTATTTCTTGTGATTTTGAGTTCAAAATAACATACTAAATCGATCCCAATTAAAAATTTGATGAAAGGTGAGTTGGCACTGGACGTGCGATTACACCCATTGATCTGTCGATCAATATCCATTACCAAAAATTGATGATATATTTCAAAAATTTCACAATGCAAAAGTTTCTTGTAAAATTGATTTGTCTAATGCCTTCTTGCAAATTGAAGTAAGTGAAAACAGTAAAAAGTTCTTAACAGTCAATACTATTTAATGGTCTTTATGTATTCAATCGTCTATGCTTTGGTCTATCATCTGCACCTGCTATATTTCAATCAACTATTGATAAAATTCTTGAAGGTATTGAAAATTGTGCTGCTTACCAAGATGATGTTCTTATTGGTGGTGAAAATCATAAGTCATGTGAAATTGTATTGAATAATGTATTGTCTAGGCTTAATGAGTTTAATGTCAAAATTAATACTGAAAAAAGTGAGTTTTTTGTAATGTCATTGGAAATGTTGGGTTATACCATAAGTAGTGAGGGTCTTGGCACTTCAAAATCAAAAATTGAAAAAATATTGAAAGCTCCTTGTCCACAAAATGTTACCCAACTCAAGTCATATCTTGGTTTATTCAATTACTATAGAAAGTTTGTTAACATGTCATCAGATATTTTGGAACCTTTACACAGATTATTAAGAAAAGACACGGAATGGTCTTGGTCTAAAGAATGTGAGGAGGCATTTCAAAAAAGTAAGTCAGTTATCTCAGAGAAATCTTCGCTTGTACTTTTCAATCCTAGTAAAAAATTATTCTTACTTGTGACAGTAGTTGTTATGGAGTAGGAGCAGTGCTTAGTCATGAAATAGATGGTATTGAAAAGCCAATAGCTTTTGAATCTGCTATTTTAACTAAAGCGCAACGAAACTATAGTCAGTTACACAGAGAAGCCTTGAGTATTATATTTGGAGTTACTAAATTTCACAAATACTTAGAAGGTAATTCCTTTACTATTGTGACGGATCATGAACCGTTAGTGTCATTGTTTTCTGAAAAGAAATACCTACCAAAAATGTCTAATGCTAGATTGCTCAGATGGTCAATAATTTTGTCATCTTATCAATATAAAATACAATATAAAAAAGGGTCACACATTATGAATGCAAATTGTCTGTCTAGATTACCTGTCAGTAGCGAAGTTGACTTAGCAAATTCTAATCTTGTTCAACTATTGGATGAGAATTATGATTGTAATTTTGTATACCTGTTTTAGTATCGCACAAGGAAGTGGCAGAAAGTACAGCAGAGGATGTTGTACTTAGTAAGGTCGTTGAAATTGTTCAAAATGGTAATGTAAATGAATTGAAAAATGACAATGTGTTGAGTAAATATTTTAAAATAAGAAACTTATTATCAGTACAAGAAGGTTGTTTAATGTATGGTAATAGGGTAGTCATTCCAAAAGTGTTAATTGCGAAAATATTAGATATAATACACTCTGATCATGTTGGTATCACTAGAAGTAAGCTACTTGCCAGATCATATGTGTGGTGGTTCAATATGGACAACGATATTGTTCAAAAAGTTCAAACTTGTAAAGTATGTCAACTTACTCAAAATAAAATTAAAAGTAAATTCAAGTCTTGGCCAGAATCTAGTGGTCCCTGGCAACATGTTCATATTGATCTGCTTGACACCCACAAAGCAAAAATGTTTATAATCATTGATGATTATTCAAAATGGGTGATATGTTTCATTGTAAATAATACTAATGTGAATACTATTATTAACAAGTTGAATGAATGCTTTTCAAGATTCTCAGTACCTTGTGTAATTGTCTCAAGTTATACGCATTGTTATTGTATAGTAGCTGATACAGCACTTAGAATAGTATATAAGCTCTAGTAATTAAGATTCTTTGTCTCATTTCTGTATTTTGGGCAGTCACTATGCCGGTTTGTTTCTTGAATAAATCTTTTTAAAAAGGATGTCACGTGTTCCATTTACTTAACTGGCGCCCGAACAAATGGGACTGAAGACATTTCGGTAAAGTTCAATTAACTTTTTTTTCGTGACCAACTGTCTCGAATCCAAAACGCGAGTGTAACTCCTCATCTGCGGCCTACCCTCATCACTCTGGAACCAAGTGCACAGCCTTCCATCCTGGCAGAGAGAAACAACACCTGGCGGCCCCTGACCAACAGAGAACCAAGGGACACGGATTCATCCATGGATGAGGACCAGGACGATCCAAGTACACTCTCCAAACCAGTTGTGAGTACCAAACAAAAGAACTTCATCAAACCCTCAAAACTGCATCCAGTCTTATCTTCAACTTCAGATATTTCAAAAATGGCAACAATCACTAAACCTATTCCACATGAACTCTTGAGATACATACCTCATTACGATGGTACTTCTCACAAGTTACATCAATTCATATCTACTTGCGAAGACCTTTCTATCGGCTACTGTGCTGATAACATTCAAGAAAAAGAAGCTAATCACTTGATTCTTTTCAAAGCTGCTATGTGCAAACTTGAAGGACCAGCCGAAGCAGTAGCATTCAACAACAGTTGTTCTTCAATAAAAGACTTGATAAAATCACTGAAACAAAATTTTGCTGATAACAGATCTGTACCTGAACTCATTGCTGAGTTGACTGTGATGAAATCCTATCAAAGGGAACATCCTATTGAATTTTTGAACAGACTTAATGAAAAACGTACAAATGTAATTACTAAGTATAAGCTAGATGGTGTTACAGGTTTACTATTAGAAAATTTGATTTATCAACTGAATGCTACCCTTGTAAATACTTTTGTGCATGGAGTTCACCCAACATTAGGGTCACATTTGCAAGTACTACAAGTACAAGACCTAGATGATGCTAGGAATAAATTAATAAACGATTGTAGTATTGTATTACAGCAACTATGCTACAAAACCACTATTGAAACAATGAACAGGGTAGATAGTAGGAAACATTCCAACAACACAACATCTAGAAATCCTAATTACGAACAAAACTTTCAAAAACAATGGTCACACAACAATTCTTTCGAACAAACACACAGACCCTTCCAAAGTAGACAACAATTTCACCACACAATGTTCAACAAACTAACTTCCCCCAAAACTTTCAACAAAATTTTTCAAATCAAAGCTTCCAAAAACAAAACTATCGTCCAAACTTTCAACAACAACGTTTTCCACAACAAAGCTTTCAGCAGCAAAACAGTAATTTCAAACCTAACACTCAAGTAAGTTCGTCAAACACAGTGTCCATGCGCACTCAAAGAACAGACCCTGTACAAAAATTGAAAACTCACAGATCACCATATATGAAGTAAACTACTTAGAGGAAGAACCAGAAGATAACTACAATCAGAGCCCGATTGAGGCTATGCAATGTCAAATAAACACTTTGACTGAATCACTCAACAAACTCACAAACCATTTTTTAGAGTCAGGCCCCCAGTTTTTGGAGGACCCCCCAAACGACTCGACTTGAACATCTTAAGCAAATCTCTTCCTTACTTTCTCAATCAAAAGAAAAGAAAATGGCTAGTAGACACAGGATCTGCTAAAAACTATATGCATCCATCATTGGTCTCTCCTGAGATCACTCGATACAAGGAAGACTTTATTGTAAAAACTCCTAATGGAGAAAGTAAAGGAAACGAATATATTTTTTTCCTACAGTTACCTTGAAAAGTGACGATTCCTGCACTGATTACAGAACGCAAAGATTCACTTTTCCGCTCTAGTGCGGGAAAAATCTTTTCTGCACTCCAGATTTGCAACATGGCAAAACAAAATAGTTAGTGGGTTAAATGGAGGATTAGTGCACGAAAACAAAAATTGAGTTGGTAACAATGAATGTGGTTAGATTTAGATGAGAATAATTTCAATGGCTACCCTACATTTATGATAAAATCCCAATCTAGAAATCCAAAACAAGAATAATGTTCATCTAAATCATAATTAAATAATCATCATTTACGAATTCTCATCATTAATTAATAAATAATAGTTATTTTCTATTGATAATAATTATCAATAATAATTATTATTATTTCAACTGCAAGAAATGAGAAAAGTAGCAAATATACATTATAAAATTCGAATTTTGAGGTTAAATGATTACCGTTCGATATTCATATAAATAGAAATAATAAAAAACATAACAATACTACAATAAATATTCTCTGTTTTCTATGTTATTTTTATAAATATTTCTCAGTTTACATTGAGCATTTTTTTCGGTAATTTGAGCAAAAGTCTAAATTTCTGAATCGTGTTTCAGTAATTTTTAGCTGGATGAAACAAACTTAGGTACGATTCTTCCCGCTAGGTCGCGCGCTTATCGGTTCAGCCATCTTGTTGTGTTCAGCCATTTTGCAGCTCGGTTCAGCCAACAAGCTGCTGGTGTGTATGTTGAATGTGAATTTTTTGTTCTATCTGTATTTTTTCTGATTCTTGAATGAATAAAAATGAGAATTTTGGCTGAGAATTTTCAACTTCAATTGGATTATTAATTTTTAAATGAATTAAGGTTGTTATTAATAACAGCATCACACACACAAACATTTGATGGATTTCAGTCATCATTTTACCCATAATCATTTAATCAACCACTTCTCATATTCAATGGTAACTGTAGGAAAAGTTTAATGTGAAATACGTGAGCAAAGTTCGTCTGCTGCACTCAAGAAGCCATTCCACCCTCGCCTACGGCTCGGGCATAAACGTTTCTTTCGGTGCAGCAAACTGTCACTTTGCGCACTAGTTGCACAAATAACTATTTCAACACTGAAAATGTATTTTCCCAACCCCATAGAATAAAGATGTATATATTTGATTTCTCCAATAAAAATGACATACTTCTTGGAAATGAAACTTTACGTGCGTTTAAGATGAATGTAAACTTTGCTAATGATAAACTTGAATATAAGGATGGAATGAAAGAATTGTTGTTTACTAGATAATAAGAGTGTTACATTACAACCAGGCTACAACGTGATCTCAATCCCGGTTAAGTCAACCCCAAATGTAACAACAGGATTAATTAAAGAAGTGAATACAGATGTATATACTGTTGAAGAAGGTATTGTAGAAATCACTGATAATAAATGTAAATGTGTTGTTTTTTCAAATGAGCTTCTGACTATCTATCCGGAGCCCATGGATGTAGAAGAAATTATAGAGCCAAAACAAAATCCTTCTTTCATTAGTTTAATGTATCAGAAGTGAGTATACAACATTACAAAGGTCAAACCTTCCATCTAGAAAAGTGTAAATTTCTTTTATTCCATTACTCTCAAATTTTCTATAGAGAAAAATTCATTTAATGAATGGTTATCAAACATCATTGTTGGTTATGTATTCTATCATGCAATGGTAAACAAACTATCAGCGCATGCGCAGAGAAGCAAGCAGTAATTGACCAATGATTGTGTTCATGGGAGGTTGCGGTGCATGTACGGCTTCGGCGAAGTGAGCAGTAACCAGAAACCACGTGACTGGTGCACCACTACTTGCTCCTACCGAACGAAAATCGAATTCTGGTTCACCGTTTTTGGCGAGTACTTTTGAAATTAATCGTTTACAGATTGGTGTTGAGAAAATAATGAAGGTGTTATCAATATGAACATTTCAGCTATTATTCATTATTATGGAATCAATAATAATTATTAATTTATAATTTGAAAAAATATATATTTTTAAATTTATCATACAAGCTTGTCCAAGCCAATATTTTCTTTTATGTAGGCTGCAACAGACCTATGTTATCTTATCACAACAAAGCTGGAGTATTGATTAGTTCTTATAGAAGCACTTGGCTAATCATGTTTTTCCTATAAAGTTTTTTTAAATAATTAATGATGGCTCGTGCTGTCATCAATGGAAATTTGACTACTTTTTCTATGCAATTAGTGTTAATGAATAAAACGTTTTATGGAATATTAGCAAAATGTTAATAATTGAATTTTCTTGATTTATGTCTACTATCCAGACATTTATCTGGATAGATCCTAGCCTAGGAATGAATTAACAAAATATAGTATTCCAACTGATATATAACATAAACACATCTTAGTTTAGTAGAATAGTCGATAAAGCTAAAAAATAATAAACTTTCCAGCAAATTAATAATGAATGAATTTCTTGCTTTTCGACTATCCTGTAATTAATTCCATCAATGGAATAAAATACTTTGTATGCCTCATCCTTTTTTAGTCTATAGATTCTGGATGTGAAGACATAACCTAACAAAACAGCAGACAACCAACGCTTTAACTCTCGACCAATAAGAAGCATTGCACCACTCCACTCTGTTCCAAGATGGCGACCGGTACCTGAACTGTCAAAAGCTCCCACCGAACGAATTTTCGTGTCCTTGGTCGAAATCGTACATGTTCTGCAACCTCCCATAAACACAATCAATGAGAGCTCAGATAGTTGGAACCATTGATATATATAGTTAGATGACTAAGCTATACCTTCAAGCGTTTGGAAGCATGATGCCTCCTTCATTTCTCGTCGCCATTGAATATCGGGCAAGAAGTCAGGCGCCCAGACAGACTTATATGGGAAAACATTGACTTTCATTGCGTTATATCTTTCGACATACTTGATGGATTTCAATATAATTTTTTTTCAACTTTTCGTCATTTCCATTACCATATGATACAATGATTTGTTCATTGAACATTATTTTTAACTCGACCAAACATCTAATTTAGTGGACCTACCTCACTACAGATTTTGATCCATTCTATTAGCAAATGAATCTCATTTTTGAAATATTTTCCTATTACCATGTATTTAAGATATGGAAAATAAAACATTTATTATAGATCGCTAATATTACCATATATTTTATTAGATGGCAAATAATAATAAATTAACTGTTTGTGGAATTTAGTCTTAAAAAAGAGTGGACTGTATAAAAAGGAGAGAATAAATCAAATTCTGAAATAAGAGAAACAAATGTATCTTGATTGATTTGACACGTGACTGAAACTCCACATGAGTGCAAGAACCGTTGTGCATTCAAAAACCTGTGCACTGGAATGAATGCAAAACAGTTTTAAGCAACTCAGTATTAAAACTAATCATTAACATGTAGGCTAAGGTGAAATACCAAATGAAAAAGTAAGTTAGTAAAATACAAAACTTTAATCAGCATTAAAGAATGTCAAAACACATGAATAAGAGATAAGATTGAAGTAAATTTGAAAACGGTATTAATGCTTCTAAGTAGTATAAAAAGGCGGGTCCTGGGACACAAGTGTCCCAGGACCCGCCTTTATCTCAAGGTCATCCAGGCGCCTCAAGGTCATCCAGGTCAACCACCCCCAACCTCAAGGTCATCCAGGTCAACCACCCCCAACCTCAAGGTCATCCAGGTCAACCACCCTAACCTCAAGGTCATCCAGGTCAACCACCCCCAACCTCAAGGTCATCTAGGTCAACCACCCTAACCTCAAGGTCATCCAGGTCAACCACACCCACCTCAAGGTCATCTAGGTCAACCACCCTAACCTCAAGGTCATCTAGGTCAACCACACCCACCTCAAGGTCATCTAGGTCAACCACACCTACCTCAAGGTCATCAAGGTCAACCACACCCACCTCTAGGTCATCCAGGTCAACCACACCCACCTCAAGGTCATCTAGGTCAACCAGACCTACCTCAAGGTCATCCAGGTCAACCACTCTAACCTCAAAAAAAAAAAAAAAAAATTAAAAAAAAAAAAAAAATATTAAAAAAAAAAAATTAAAAACACATAAAATCGGGGGAAAAAAAAAAAATTAAAAAAAAAAAAAAATTAAAAAAAAATAAAAAAAAAAATTGAAAAAAAAAAATTAAAAAAAAAAAAAAAATTAAAAACACATAAAATCGGGAAAAAAGGGGGAAAAAAAGGGAAAAAAAATTCCCTCCAGATCCTGAACTGGGGTATAAAAGGAGTTGTTCTACAAGGAGTGGGACATTGTGTCTTTGACAGTCGTGCCGTCAGTACGTGTGTGTGTGATTTCGGCGTATTGGTTTTGGATTACTTCCATCTTTATCAACATCAAGAGTAAGTACCAATGCATTTTATAGTTATCAGTCTGTTCAGTTACTGATCAGTCACTGAACAGTCACTGATCAGTCTGATCAGTGACTGTTCAGTCACTGTTCAGTCACTGATCAGTCACTGATCAGTAATTGAACTGACTGACCACTGAGTGGACGACCCAATTATGCTATACAGACATGTGACAGGAGGAGTGAGGGTCATTGAGAATATGTCATGTCTGAGCATGGAGTGGGAGTCATTGAAAATATCTATCTTCAATACCATTTTGATCTCTAGAGCTGCATGACCATATTGATCTAGAGTCTCTCATGGACATCTTGATCCAGTAGGTCTACCATGTATATATTGATCTGGAGTGATAGGTCTCCATGAGCATGTAGAGTGACAGGTCGTGCATGACCATCTTGAGCTAGAGTCCTTAATGCTGGTGGTCATTGGTCATGTGACAGAGGGAGGTGGAGTGGAGGTCGTTGAAATTACAATGCTCAAAGTAAAGTAAGGTGATTTTTTAACTATATGAATTAATGAAACTCTCAATCAATGGTTAACACAAAAAAAAGAGGTTTATTTCATACATGTTTACATCATTACATGAGAGTAGTTTTAGACAGTGGATCAGCCAATGAGGGTTTATTTCTTTATTATCATATTACAATGTTTATACATTCAATAGTATTTAACTTTCTCGAACATTATTACAATAATACTTTCCCTTATCATACAGCAAACTTACTGATGATTCTTTATCACCATCTGGTATCAATGACATTGACTGAGTTGACATCTAACTGAATTGGAAGCAGTAACAATGGGTATTACAGGTTAGGGGATGATATGGAGATTGGATACATTCTAGAGGTCGACATTGAGTACCGAATTGCATGATGAGCACAACGACTTCCCATTTCTTGCAGAGAACAAAAAAACTCTTGAATCTAATCATATACGACTCATGACAGCTCTAAGCAATCGCGAACATTATGTATGTCATTACCGCACCCTCAAGCAAGCAGTACAGCATGGATTGAAAATCACTAAAGTTTATCGAGGTGTGCGGTTTGAGCAGGAGGACTTCCTAGCACCCTACATCATGCTAAACACCAGACTTCGACAGCAGTCAAAGAAAAAGTTCTTTTCAAACTTATGAACAACGCAGTTTTTGGCAAGACAATGGAAATGTGCGAAAAAGGGTGAGTATGGAGCTAGTGAATGACGAGAATCGATTAAAGAAACTGATTGCTCGACCAGTGTACAAGGACCGCATCATCTTTGGCGAGAATATTTGTGCTGTTACGATGCATAAAGAGAAAGTGGAGCTCAATAAGCCCATCTACATAGGGTTATCAGTGCTCGACATCAGCAAAACCCTCATGTATGAATTCCACTATAACATCATGAAGCCCATCTACAAGGACCGTCTTCAACTCCTATATCAAGATACTGATAGCTTATTCTACCTTGTCAAGACAGAGGACATGTACAATGACATCATCAACAACCAACAACTGAAAGATGCCTTTGACACTTCAGAGTACCCTGCAAACCACCCATGCTACTCGGATGCAAACAAAATGGTGCTTGGAAAGTTTAAAGATGAATATGCTGGCCAAGCGCCACTTGAGTATGTGGGCTTACGATCGAAGCTATATGCCTGTAGGTGTTGTGGCTATATAACTGGCGGTGATAGTGGGGCGACTGGTGGCGATAGTGGGGCGACTGGTGATGATAGTGGGGCGACTGGCGGCGATAGTGGGACGACTGGCGGCGATAGTGGGGCGACTATTGGCGATAGTGGGGCGACTCTGGCGATAGTGGGGCGACTGGTGACGAAAGTGGGGCGACTGGCGGCGATAGTGGGACGACTGGTGGCGATAGTGGGGCGACTATTGGCAATAGTGGGGCGACTCTTGGCGATAGTGGGGCGACTGGTGACGATAGTGGGTCGACTGGCGGCGATAGTGGGGTGACTGGTGACGATGGTGGGGCGACTGGTAGCGGTTGGATGACTGGTTGTGGTTGGATGACTGGTGTTATGGATTGAGGTCTACTTCTGATAAGCAATCCATCGATGATAAGCAGACTCCATCCACTGGAATTTCCTTCGAATTTCGACTCCTCATCCAGTAGGGTCATGCACGCTTGGTTGATGATGTCTGGAAGATTGATGATACTGAAGATGGTATAGTTTGGAGTTTTGAAGGCAACATTCTGGAACTCTTCTTGATCGAAGAAGGTCTTATCAAGGGTGCTGCGGAAATATGTTGCCTCCAATACTAGATTGAACTTCATTGCCCCATGTGTCTGCAGTTGTTGACTGATGATGTGAACAATTTTATCCTTCAGACTGCTCAGAAAGGTGTGGAAATCTTTAGCAGGCTCATCCTTGTATGCATTATTGTAGTATAGAGTCGTGAGTCGGGATTTGAATGCCTCCTCCAGGACAACAAACTCGTCCACTGAGTTTGCTGTTTGCTGACATCGTGCAGCTTTGCTCATCTGGGACAATGCAAAACAATATTGTATTAGTATGGTATGCAGTATTCAACTCTATATATAAATCAACGGATGTGGGGGATGAAGGTGGTGAATTGGTATCTAGGATCGTGGGTCGGGTGTGTGGGTGGGTCGGGGATGGAGGTTCGTAGGTGTTTATCTTTTAGGGATGATGGTCCGGAGCTGTATGGTGGGGTGGGGTGGTGATGGGGGAATGTGAATGGGGGTCTAGGATCTACTTTGTGATTATACGGTTTTTAGGTTAGGATGAATTACAACCATGTGAATGGAGGTCTAGGATCTACTTTATGATTATACGTTTTTAGGTTAGGATGGATTATAACCACCAACTCAAAGAACCTAATTCACAATAAAACTCATAACTTGTATGTATTGGAACCTAATTCATAATTACACTAGTCATTTTTGACTATGTCATATACTCTATGTATTGGAACCTAATTCATAATTAAACTTGTCATTTTTGACTATGTCATTTACTCTATGGTGTTTATGTTCTAAGGATAATGATCCGGAGCTGTATGGGGGAATGTGAATGGGGGTCTAGGATCTACTTTGCAATTATATGTTTTTTAGGTTAGGATGGATTACAACCACCAACTCAAAGAACCTAATTCATAATTAAACTCATAACTTGTATGTATTGGAACCTAATTCATAATTAAACTTGTCATTTTTGACTATGTCATTTACTCTATGGTGTTTATGTTCTAAGGATAATGATCCGGAGCTGTATGGGGGAATGTGAATGGGGGTCTAGGATCTACTTTGCAATTATATGTTTTTTAGGTTAGGATGGATTACAACCACCAACTCAAAGAACCTAATTCATAATTAAACTCATAACTTGTATGTATTGGAACCTAATTCATAATTACACTAGTCATTTTTGACTATGTCATGTACTCTATGTATTGGAACCTAATTCATAATTAAACTTGTCATTTTTGACTATGTCATTTACTCTATGGTGTTTATGTTCTAAGGATAATGATCCGGAGCTGTATGGGGGAATGTGAATGGGGGTCTAGGATCTACTTTGCAATTATATGTTTTTTAGGTTAGGATGGATTACAACCACCAACTTGAAGAACCTAATTCATAATTAAACTCATAACTTGTATGTATTGGAACCTAATTCATAATTACACTAGTCATTTTTGAATTTAATTGTCTGTCTCAAACTACTTCAAAATTCTACTCTTTTGGACTTAATTGTTGAATCATGAATATAATATAAATATATATAACTATAAAATGCATTGGTACTTACTCTTGATGTTGATAAAGATGGAAGTAATCCAAAACCAATACGCCGAAATCACACACACACACGTACTGACGGCATGACTGTCAAAGACACAATGTCCCACTCCTTGTAGAACAACTCCTTTTATACCCCAGTTCAGGATCTGGAGGGAATTTTTTTTCCCCTTTTTTCCCCTTTTTTCCCGATTTTATGTGTTTTTAATTTTTTTTGATGACCTTGAGGTAGGTCTGGTTGACCTAGATGACCTTGAGGTGGGTGTGGTTGACCTTGATGACCTTGAGGTGGGTGTGGTTGACCTAGATGACCTTGAGGTTAGGGTGGTTGACCTAGATGACCTTGAGGTGGGTGTGGTTGACCTTGATGACCTTGAGGTAGGTCTGGTTGACCTAGATGACCTTGAGGTGGGTGTGGTTGACCTTGATGACCTTGAGGTAGGTCTGGTTGACCTAGATGACCTTGAGGTTAGGGTGGTTGACCTAGATGACCTTGAGGTGGGTGTGGTTGACCTTGATGACCTTGAGGTAGGTCTGGTTGACCTAGATGACCTTGAGGTGGGTGTGGTTGACCTGGATGACCTTGAGGCGCCTGGATGACCTTGAGGTAGGTCTGGTTGACCTAGATGACCTTGAGGTTAGGGTGGTTGACCTGGATGACCTTGAGGTTAGGGTGGTTGACCTGGATGACCTTGAGGCGCCTGGATGACCTTGAGGCGCCTGGATGACCTTGAGGTAGGTCTGGTTGACCTAGATGACCTTGAGGTTAGGGTGGTTGACCTGGATGACCTTGAGGCGCCTGGATGACCTTGAGGTAGGTCTGGTTGACCTAGATGACCTTGAGGTTAGGGTGGTTGACCTAGATGACCTTGAGGTTAGGGTGGTTGACCTGGATGACCTTGAGGTTAGGGTGGTTGACCTGGATGACCTTGAGGCGCCTGGATGACCTTGAGGTAGGTGTGGTTGACCTAGATGACCTTGAGGTTAGGGTGGTTGACCTGGATGACCTTGAGGTAGGTCTGGTTGACCTAGATGACCTTGAGGTTAGGGTGGTTGACCTAGATGACCTTGAGGTTAGGGTGGTTGACCTGGATGACCTTGAGATAAAGGCGGGTCCTGGGACACTTGTGTCCCAGGACCCGCCTTTTTATACTACTCTTCTAGAAAGAACAGAGTTAATAAAAACAGTAATCTGAATGCAAGAATTAATAACAATTTGAAATAGTAATAATTTGAATAATTTGGATTTTAATTATTAATGAGTGACAGTAAAAGGTTATGAATATAACAGCAATGCACATAGAAAATAATCTATCTGGTATCAAAAATGGAATAATGTAATGGCTACTAAACAAACGTTTATAGAATACCAGAGTCTATAATAAGTAGTCTTTAGTTTAAACCTACAATTGTCATTTCTAACAACAAACAACACCTAGGAAATTTGAGATGTAAATATGTTGAATTGCAAAGCTTCAACATTTGAAACGGTTTGATACTAACAAAGAAAACAGGTAGGTTGAAATTAACCATAAGGTTATATGAATAACAGTAGTCTATACTGAAATAGCCTAATTGCAAAATGCAGAAACTAAGCTTTAGCAATAATCAAAAAATAATAAAAAGGAATCAAAAGGATTGATAATTGCAATGTTCACAGAACATTCATGAATTGATTACAAAAAAACTGACGAACAATTCTCAAGAGCAATTTTGCTGAACAATAAATTTCAAAGATAAATGAGGTTGAATATGAACAACCATGAATTCCTAACCTGAAAGATAAAAACAATAGATTAGGGCAGTATAAAAATACAAAGTAGATGATACAAAAATACTTAGCTGCAGAACATAAATGCAAGAACCAAGGTCCCGGTTTGGTCTAGGGCCTTCAAGGACAGCGTGAGCTTCCAATAGCTCGAATAGGCCAAAGTCAAGGTCCCGGTTTGGTCTAGGGCCTTCAAAGACAGCGTGAGTTTCCAATAGCTCGAATGGACACATCAGAATAGAAACAAGATTCCAACTTGTTTGAAATGCGGATGAAACAGCAGCCAGTTGTAGAGGAAGAGTTTTCAATTAATGTTTCTAAGAATATATTTCCTGAGTCTTGTAAATATTCAGTTGCAATGTTTGTAAAATGCGATTCACAATTGAGAGTCACTTTAAACAGTGATATGGGCAATATATCACAATAAATCTCAATAGAATGAATGATGAGTGAACTTTCAGTCCCACAATGCAAATAAAGAATTACTAAACAAGGTTAGCACTCGATGTAAAACAAGAGTCTGCAATATGTAAAACAAATTTAAACTTGTAGGTAGACGCAGTGACACATGCAAGCAGCCATTTTTGAGAATGCTGTAATGGAAATAAAATATGTAAAATTGGAACAAGTGTTCAATTCTTGAAAAACTAAAAATAGCTCCACAGAACCAGTCGAGAATGTCCAACAATTGAAATGAACAAACAGGGCAAGGTGAAAACTATTTTCACGAAAGATGAGAGTTCAAGTTGTAACTTACACACACACAAGAGTTCCCGAGCATGTTGACAAATTAGAAATGAGATAACAAATTAACTAATTGTCTGAATTCCAAAGTTGATGGCTCCAAAGAACCGAAAAAATGTCTCCAACAAATAAAACAAGCAAACAGGGCGAGGTGAAAACTATTTTCACGAAAGATGAGAGTTCAAGTTGTAACTTACACACACAAGAGTCCCCGAGCACGTTGACAAATTAGAAATGAGATAACAAATGAACTACTTATGCGATTTTTAAAGTTGATGGCTCCAAAGAACCGAAAAAATGTCTCCAACAAATAAAACAAGCAAACAGGGCGAGGTGAAAACTATTTTCACGAATAAAGCAGAATAATTGGAGACACACACAAAGTTGCTGCTAGAAGCCAAACGATGAGACAAGTGAAGTGCAGGAAATGGATAGCAAGCAGGTGCTACCTTGATCAAGAAATCACCAATAAAATTGATCTATAAAAAAATGCAAAAAATATCCGGAAGCCGAACAACAAATTGAAAAATACAATAATAAATGACAAAGGCTTCAGGACATATCCAAAAACTAGAACAAAGATAAATAAAATGTGCAACGGGAATGCACGGTATCAAGTCGGCAGTGGACCACTAGCGCTCCAGCTGCAAAGATACAAACTAATAACTACCGCGCAGAGAAACATGACAATACAAATCAAAAAATCAATAAAAGAGATTGTTTGAAGATGGAGAATAGTTTTAACATAAAGTGGACAATTCAAAGAATTGCCCAAGAAAGAAAAAAGAATATGTTAAAACTTATTCACCGTCTTCTTGATCTTCAACGATAGGTAAAGGTGCAATACTGGAAATTGCACGCTTGAAAATTCCAGACTCAGTAAGCACCATCACAACTCATTTTTAGCTAGATCAGTAGGAGTAGATCCTCGCGTAATGATGTCTGATGGATTACATGCACTCCGGACATGACCTCATTTGAAATTAGCAGTGATCTGCTGGATCTCCGCCACACGATTTCCTACAAACACATCCTTCCTGTCAGGTATAGATCGAATCCAACTACACACAGTGGTAGAATCAGACCAAAGACATACATTACATAAAACAATATTGAGTAAATCAAAAGCTTTAACTACACGATTGATAAGATGAGCTAACAATAAAGCAGCTTGCAATTCCAACTTAGGGATAGAAAGCATTTTAAGGGAAGCAACACGAGACTTAGAACATAATAACCGAGTTTGAACACTACTTGAAACAGAACACACATATATGCATGCACCATATGCTACGGAACTAGAATCTGCAAAACCATGTAGCTCAATGGTTGTGTTAGGCTGAGTGGCCAAAACACACCGAGGAATGGATATCTTAGATATTTCCGGTAATTGCTGGAAGACAGCCAACCATTTAATCAGAATTTCTGGAGGCAGTTTATCATCCCAATTGAGTTTCTTTAACCACAACTTTTGCAATATGATTTTTGACATGATAACAACTGGGCTGACTAGTCCCAATGGATCATAAATACTGGCAATATCTGACAATAATTCCCTTTTAGTAAATGATGATTTTTTCAAGTCAAAGACTATGTTAGAATCTACAGAGAGTGCGTCGGAATTAGAGTTCCATACTAAGCCCAGGGCTTTAGTGACATGGTCATCCCCTTCTGAAACAGGTTTAATGACAGCAGTTTCTACTAGATGAGACAGAATTGATCTTATCAGCTCCTCAGAGCAAGACATGAACTTTCTAAGCTCAAAACCTCCTTTCTGCAGTGTGTTAATCAATTGCTGCGCTAATGAAATATCCTGCTCCACAATAGGCACGCCAGATATGCAGTCATCAATGTAAAAGTCACTATGTATTGATTGATATACTGGTGCATCAGGATGTGATTACAATTCAGCAAGTCTATTTAAAGTGTGTGTAGCAAGGAAAGTGGCTGGAGACGTACCATAAGTAATTGTGTTCAATGAGAATTGCTGAAGTGGCAGTGAAGGGTCTTCACGCCAAAATATGCGATGAAAATTCCATTCAGAAGGATGAAGTAAGACTTGACAGTACATTTTGGCTATATCAGCTGTAAATGCTACCGTATGCAAACGAAAACGCAATACAATGTCAATCAGTTCAGGTTGGACAGTGGGACCCTTAAACAAAAGTTCATTGAGAGATATCCCACTACTAGTTTTAGCACTAGCATCGAATACTACCCCAAGTTTGGTTGTAGTCGAGTCGGGCTTAAAAACTGCATGATGGGGTATATAGTATACCTTTTCATTTTCTTGAGGTGGGGAGACTAGTGTCATATGATTCAAATTTTGGTAATCCCGCATAAACTCAACATATTGAGTTTTCAATTCAGGTTGTTTTTCAAAACGTTTTTCCAAGAAACTTGTTAAAACTCAATTTGCATCATCCTTGATCTTTGAACTTAGCGCATTGCCAGTATAGCCAACGTTTGGCAGATTTAGTCTGCATTGTTTTCAATATTTGTATCTTTGTAATAATTTCAATTTGTTGTCTAGTATTATTTGATTAATTTCAAATTTGTCCTTTTTCACTTGCTTTTGAATAATATTTGTGTTTTGTATCTTTATTCTTGCATTTCTCACTTGCGGAAATCGTTGTAGGTAGGTTTTGCTTCACTCGGCTTGTGTGGCGCTGGTGTGCTGCTTCTTTGTTTCAACTCGATTCCGGAATTGGCCAGCTCTTGTTTTCAATTTTCGAATTTGAATTTATTCCAGCTGAATATTCAGTACTTTCATGTTCCATTGGCATATTTGCGATAAATATTGGCCTAATTCAATCAAACAACTTGTATGTCTTCACGGATTGTGTTTGATTCTCAAACTTCTGGTAGGTGTAACCTCACTTTCCATTTGAACACGCTTTTCTGAACTCAATTTTTAGAATTTAGTTTAAAGATCTTTCCAATTTTACATTGTTCATCTATTTCAATCTTTTTTAAAAAATGTCAATTTAGCATTTTGATTCCATTGCATTTCTGCAAAATTCCAAGATCATCAAGATTGCTTGATGTTTCTACAAATCTTTATTTCATATTCTTGTTTTCAAACTCTTTGTACTCTGAACTCTGTGTAGTTCAGAGCGCTGTTGCTACAGTCAACATATTTTCTTACCGTAGGGTATTTTCTTTTCCTCTGTCCACAGTTTGGATTTTGGGAAATTCAATCAATCTCTCTACATCTCTTCAATCAATCTGCTACCGAATCTGTTCTACAATTCTACCTACGATCGAATCTACCGATAAAGGTCTGCAGTCTCTATTGACAGTCGAAATAGCATCCACTTTGGGGTTCCATATACCCTCCCACTCACTTGGTCGACTGTGCAATTTAGCATTCCACTTTGGGGTTACGTATACCCTCCCACTCTCTGGCCGGTATGGTGATGATGATTTCCATTGCCGGAGCATTTCTTACAAATGCCTACAATCTTCGACAGCTTTCGACATCCTCAAGATACTCAGGTTGAGTAATTGTATATTCATCATAAACTTGTAATATCATCCATTCTTATTCATTCATTTATCTATTTTCATTCATTCATTATCATTCATACTGCTATTGTTCATTTACTTATATAGATTTATCTTACTTATGAGCTGTGCCTACAAAGGCAATCAAAGAGTTTTGTCATTTCAGGACATTGAATAATATTCAAAATTTTGAATACAAAATCATTTTATTTTTTGAATTTTGTTTCTTTACAATTCGAAAGTCTTTACAATTGGCATCACATTCAACTTATGTATTTTGAAACTTACATCACAATTAATTCAACAATAAAAATAACAATTATTCACTACTTGATTTTGCAATTATTCGCATTACCTATTGTTTTGGTAGGACAAGTTGTATTCAGGACTCAGCCTACCTGGTCCTCTATTAATTTTGCTACCAGAAAAGTTATTTTGATAGATATCTGGCGCATATTTATCAAACTAAAACGCTTTTTTGCCTGAAATTCAGATTGCCCCAAAGTGGAAAAATTGTCCTTACGTGGAAGTGATACCATGAATCGTCCGTCTTCCATATGACAAGTATTTTCGGAATAATGCCTTTCAACTTTAGCTCCTTCAGCAGTAGGTCGAACTACTTCTGGCAATTCCTCAATTTTCCAAAATTTTTCAATTTGACTTGAGATCTCACACTTTGAGATGAAATTTGGGTATACATTGTTGGAACTAATAACTGGACGAAGTAACTTTAATGCTCCAAAAATAACCCAACCTAGCAGGGTGTTTTGGATAATGGGGTGACCAGGACCTACAAAAATTTGTCCGTTGGTCATAACCGCAGCAAAGATAGATGTGCTCAACAGAAGATCAACTCCCTTAGAGCGGAAGAAATTAGGATCAGCCAATCTGATTCATCCTGGAATATTGAGATTAGAATAATCTAAATCAAAGGGTGGAATGTTCAATGTGATTTTATTCACTACAATAAACTCCTCAGTACTTGACCAATTTTTGTCTGTAGAACTGACAGTGACAGAATTTACAACTGAAGTCACACTAGGACTACCTGACACAGTATGAATTACTGTCTCCTTACTTAATGATGGAAGTGCTAAATGAGCAGACAAACTTTCAGAAATCAAACATGAGTCGCTACCAGAGTCCAATGACTTCTGCTGTAGGCATAATTGCAATAGCAGATTTCAAGACAGTATTCTCAGGTATCTTACAACTAGAATTAACTAAAACATGATTATTAAAAACATCACCCACAGGTGTTGATAGTGACTGTGAATGCTGTACTCTGCCAGCAGGATTCACACCATTGCCAGATTGGGAGACCTCCACAGAGCGCTTCCCAGATGCTTGATGATTTAATTCCCCAATGGAATTCAACAATGCTGACGAATTGGCCATAGAAGCCTTTGAACTATGAGCAAGTTCAGATTTGGGCTGCATAGAACAGGATTGAATGCTATTTGATAGGACGTTCTTCTTCTAGGATTTTCCTTGTTGAAGTGGGATGAAGAATGATGTAAAAGACTATGATGTCGTTTACCACAAAGTCGACATGAGCCCGTGCAAAGATGATCCCTAACATATGGCTTCAAACAGTTGAAGCATAACGATTTCTTTTTAATTGCCTCACCACGAGCTGCAGGAGAAATTTGCAAAAAGGTAGAACAGCCAAACACATTATGGCCTGTATCCTTACAAAACAAACAAGTTGATACTTTCTGAAATTGATTTTAAGCTTTGAATTTGTTATGATTAGAACTCTGTTGCAAGCTAGCAGATTTGACAGTTTGCAACAATTTAGCATTGTTAGTGTGCTTAAGCATGTCCTGCTTATTTCCACTAGAACCTGATGAAATAGCCTGTGCTACTTTGTGTTGCCCTTCCATAAAAGTCCATAAGACTTCCATCGATGGTACAGGGGTGTTAGCAATAAAACGTTCCCAATCTCTCAGGGTTCTAGCATCAAAACGTGAAGTGAAAAGATGCATATATAGCAGGTCTTTGATGTCTACTTTCAAATCAATGGATTCTAAGGCCTGAATGTTCGTTTTTGCTTGATCAATAAAGTTCTGCCAAGAATGTGCAGAATTTGAATCAAGCGAGGGTGGCATTAATATGGCAGATACATGAGTTTGTGCAATTAAACGTGGATTATCATACCTTTGCTTCAGTAAAGCCCATGCTATATCGAAACGTCCATGAGGTACATTTAGAATTCTATTGAGTGCCTCACCACTGAGGGCTTGTTTCAAATAATGAAATTTGATACTTAGTGTCACAAATACATTGTCAGCAATAATACTAGAAAATGAAGACCTAAATTCTAGCCAATGCTCGAAATCCCCATTGAATGTAGGGAGAGGAATTTCAGGTAATTTGAAATTTTGCAAATGAGCCACCGGCTCTTGCCTCATTTGAGGTGATGATTGCAGCTGATAGCTTTCCCCTGAAGAGGGTGATACTTGAACTTGTGGTGTGTCCCTTGAAAAGGGCAATGCTTCTTGAGAGTTGTTTTGCCTTACACTTGATTGTTGATTTGAATTAGATGTATCAGATACAATCTGATTTTCATTACAGTTTTGTAACTCATCATTAGATTCAATTGTTTGATGTTGCATTTTTTCCTGATGTGACTCAAATGCTTCACAAACAAAAGTAAGTCTTGCAACTATGCTAGTGAATTTATTCATTATGTTATCATGAACATCCTGATCAATTGATTCAGGATCAAGTGAGAAATAAGCTTGATCAAAGGCCTGCTCTAACACTGATAGCCTATTTCTTACAACTAAAAAATTGTGATAATGCTCATCAGTTTCAATTCAGAGTGCTTTTCATAAAGCCTTATAATTTCCCTACCAATATTAACCCATTTGTTAATATGAGGGCTCACTTCGTTATCTGATGGCATTTTGAATACCTGAAGATAGCAATGTGCTTGAATAGAGTTGTCAGATCTTAAAAACTAAATACATACATATGCTGCTGGTGAACACTTGACACTAGAGATTGTCTCTAAGTAAAGGATGCCTTCAATTTGAGTATGGCACAGGTAGCGGTTGGCTTGAACTGGGTTCAGATGCAGTATTGCATGGATCTGCGCAGTTTTGTGTCCGTTCACCTCACAAGCAGTACAAGTTGAATATGTCATGATAACACGTCACAGCGCGCCGAGAGAGATCAAGTTCCTTAAACCAGGAAAAGAAATACATTATTTACAGCTAAGACAATGTTATACAACATACAATGAGAAAAATCCAGAAATACCTTATCATTTGGCATACATTTAAAATCAAGTTTTTAATCAACTTAACAAGGGTCAAATCATCCGGCCCGGAGGACCAAACAACATGTGGAATTTAGTCTTAAAAAAGAGTGGACTGTATAAATAGGAGAGAATAAATCAAATTCTGAAATAAGAGAAACAAATGTGTCTTGAGTGATTTTACACATGACTGAAACTCCACATGAGTGCAAGAACCGTTGTGCATTCAAAAACCTGTGCACTGGAATGAATGCAAAACAGTTTTAGGCAACTCAGTATTAAAACTAATCATTAACATATAGGCTAAGGTGAAATGCCAAATGAAAAAGTAGGTTAGTAAAATACAAAACTTTAATCAGCATTAAAGAATGTCAAAACACATGAATAAGAGATAAGATTGAATACATGAAGTAAATTTGAAAACAGTATTAATGCTTCTAGAAAGTACAGAGTTAATAAAAACAGTAATCTGAATGCAAGAATTAATAACAATTTGAAATAGTAATAATTTGAGTAATTTGGATTTCAATTATTAATGAGTGACAGTAAAAGGTTATGAATATAACAGCAATGCACGTAGAAAATAATCTATCTGGTATCAAAAATGGAATAATGTAATGGCTACTAAACAAACGTTTATAGAATACCAGAGTCTATAATAAGTAGTCTTTAGTTTAAACCTACAATTGTCATTTCTAACAACAAACAACACCTAGGAAATTTGAGATGTAAATATGTTGAATTGCAAAGCTTCAACATTTGAAACGGTTTGATACTAACAAAGAAAACAGGTAGGTTGAAATTAACCATAAGGTTATATGAATAACAGTAGTCTATACTGAAATAGCCTAATTGCAAAATGCAGAAACTAAGCTTTAGCAATAATCAAAAAATAATAAAAAGGAATCAAAAGGATTGATAATTGCAATGTTCACAGAACATTCATGAATTGATTACAAAAAAAACTGACAAACAATTTCAAGAGCAATTTTGCTGAACAATAAATTTCAAAGATAAATGAGGTTAAATATGAACAACCATGAATTCCTTACCTGAAAGATAAGAACAATAGATTAGGGCAGTATAAAAATACAAAGTAGATGATAAAAAAATACTTAGCTGCGGAACATAAATGCAAGAACCAAGGTCCCGGTTTGGTCTAGGGCCTTCAAGGACAGCGTGAGCTTCCAATAGCTCGAATAGGCCAAAGTCAAGGTCCCGGTTTGGTCTAGGGCCTTCGAAGACAGTGTGAGTTTCCAATAGCTCGAATGGACACATCAGAAGAGAAACAAGATTCCAACTTGTTTGAAATGCAGATGAAACAGCAGCCAGTTGTAGAGGAAGAGTTTTCAATTGATGTTTCGAAGAATATATTTCCTGAGTCTTGGAAATATTCATTTTGTAAAATGCGATTTACAATTGAGAGTCACTTTAAACAGTGATATGGGCAATATATCACAATAAATCTCAATAGAATGAATGATGGGTGAACTTTCAGTCCCACAATGCAAATAAAGAATTACTAAACAAGGTTAGCACTCGATGTAAAACAAGAGTCTGCAATATGTAAAACAAATTTAAACTTGTAGGTAGATGCAGTGACACACGCAAGCAGCCATTTTTGAGAATGCTGTAATGGAAATAAAATATGTAAAATTGGAACAAGTGTTCAATTCTTGAAAAACTAAAAATAGCTCCACAGAACCAGTTGAGAATGTTCAACAATTGAAATAAACAAACAGGGCAAGGTGAAGTTCAAGTTGTAACTTACACACACACAAGAGTTCCCGAGCACGTTGACAAATTAGAAATGAGATAACAAATTAACTAATTGTCTGAATTCCAAAGTTGATGGCTCCAAAGAACCGAAAAAATGTCTCCAACAAATAAAACAAGCAAACAGGGCAAGGTGAAAACTATTTTCACGAAAGATGAGAGTTCAAGTTGTAACTTACACACACAAGAGTCCCCGAGCACGTTGACAAATTAGAAATAAGATAACAAATGAACTACTTATGATATTTTTAAAGTTGATGGCTCCAAAGAACCGAAAAAATGTCTCCAACAAATAAAACAAGCAAACAGGGCGAGGTGAAAACTATTTTCACGAATAAAGCAGAATAATTGGAGACACACACAAAGTTGCTGCTAGAAGCCAAACGATGAGACAAGTGAAGTGCAGGAAATGGATAGCAAGCAGGTGCTACCTTGATCAAGAAATCACCAATAAAATTGATCTATAAAAAAATGCAAAAAAAATCTGGAAGCCAAACAACAAATTGACAAATACAATAATAAATGACAAAGGCTTCAGAACATATCCAAAAACTAGAACAAAGATAAATAAAATGTGCAACGGGAATGCACAGTATCAAGTCGGCAGTGGACCACTAGCGCTCCAGCTGCAAAGATACAAACTAATAACTACCGTGCAGAGAAACATGACAATACAAATCAAAAAATCAATAAAAGAGATTGTTTGAAGATGGAGAATAGTTTTAACACCGTTATCACAATATTTCGTGAAACTGTTTCTCATTCGTTTTGCAACTTAAGTATAGGTACCTAACTATACTCTATACTCCTATATTTGATATAAGATAATAAATAACTACATATTATAAGAACGGCGAAAATAAAACATTAGCAATGATGAAGAATTTATAGACAATTTTAGCAAATAATATTTTTTATGATACTAATCTAGCATACAATATTTTCATAGTTCACAAAATATTACAATATAAGACAATTTAATGGAATGGAATATAGATACCTATATTGGATCTATGGAAATAGAATATTTATTATAATATTACCGAAACTTATATTTTATTACTTGGCAAATAATGATAATGAATCAACCTAAGCACAATATACCTTGAAACGATCATTTGGCACTAGGCTTAGCTTGCCTGAAACATGACCGATGAAAATATAAAAATACTTATTTATGAAAAGAAATATTTTTATCTGGCGCATGCCAATTCATATATCCATAAGCACTGCATGAAACTACCATACTTTGAATATTTTTTATTGCTTCAATAAAAAATTATTATCATTTGAAAAAGGCTCTTTTTCTACACAGTGAATACAAATACCCAACTTCTTGCCCGAAATTTCTGGTAGCTACACTAGCACAGTGGCATCATAGCGGACTTTGTTCTTCTTAATCTTATTCTCTATATCAATGGTTGGAACTGTACCAGATCGGACACACAGGAGTATTGTCTTATGAATTGTCACACACACTTCTCCAGTCACACTATGTTATAACACACAGTAGGAGGAATCAGAGAGAACATTCTTACCGGCCATTGTTTCACCTAATGTGTAGACTCTTCTCTGTGACAGTACTAACATACAGTTACCTGAATCACTGCAGATTCAAATATGGAGAATAGCGAACCGTTTCCCACTTCCCGTATTAAACTTAAAAATGTCGTGAAGCGACAGAGTCGAGACTTATAAATTAATTACTCAAAAATAATCAGCAACAATCCGCTAACGATGTGGAACTCACCGTGATTGAACCGAAAAGAGCCTAGTTAAATTTCCCACTCAACTGTTTGTAGCACAAACTTTAACCTAGCGCCGCAGTGCAGGATGGTTTCTTACAGCTTGGCGTTGTTGTCATTCGAGATGGGTGTCTGGCTTAGAAGTGTTTCGGCCGCATTGCAGGATGACTGTTAATGGTTGCCGGAAGATCAATAGCTGGATTTTTTTCATTATTTTTCGTGATGGAGAAATTCTGATTGCAGATTCGTTCTCAGCGACCCCAAGTTTAGCCTAAAGGCTCAGAATGTCAACAATGTTTTTAAATAATTAAAAATCATCATGCAAAGTCATTAATATGGTAGTACACCACGTTTCTGGGAACTTTTCACTGGTGACTGGAGTTATTATTGACACACAAAAATCAAAATAATCATGAGAAAGAAAACTGCTGATGAACGCAAATAAGGCCGCCACTCCATTGTTCTATTGTCTCGGCTGCTTGGCTGAGCCTGGCTGGAGGGATCAAATAACCAACTGGTTTGATCTTTCGTCTGTCCGCTAGGCAGAACTACGCCGACCATTGCTGGGTGGAAGATGTTACTGCGGCCACTCGCATTCCCACCAACACTGCTGTTATTTGCTGTCTCAGCACCTAGTCTGATTCAGCCAAGCAACCAGCCTGCACTGCGGAGCTAGGTTAAGATCCCTCCCAGGTTTTCAAAACCAAGGATAACTCGTTCACCCCCAGTGATTCGAATTTTGGAGAAATAACCAACAAGAGAGAAAATCCCCAAGGAAGATCTATCTTTGAGGTGTCTGGAACTTGTCCCACAATATTCTATTCCAACACACAAAATAGAATAATTCCCCTAGAAATAATCTAGTACCGGGAATGTCGTGAGGAGAGGAGATTCGCGACTCATGTACTGCACTATAAATAGAATCTACAAGGACAGAAAATCCCCCAGGAAAATCTACCTTCAAATAGTTGGTAATTCGACTCACAATATTCTATTCAATAAAATAGAGAATAGAATATCATCCCTCTAGGAAACCACTATTGGGAGCACCGCTCAGAATGCGGCCGTACACAAACCCGATCACCAAACTACTGCCTCTTGACTAGGTCTCCTCGAAGCAGAACAGGGTTGCTGAGAATTAGGAGGCCGGGGGAAAAGAGATTGCCGACCAATAGGAGTCTCAGGAGACGATCACACTACTGGTCATGTGACAGGATATGATTCAGCTGATCTCGATGCTAAGGGTGTAACCATGATGACAATACTGCTAATGTCTATAATAAATTAGGCCAGTAAACAATCTTTCTATTCCAGAAATTTCATGAAGAACAATACCGACTCAACCCAGTAGCCGCTTATCATTTTGATGATACGGGTGCTGCTGCTGCAATACTAGAATGCTCAAACCAGTACCAAACAAAATATGGAAATTTCTGGTTCAGATGAATCCGCTGCTGATAATTCACAGGGTTGTCGCCAATGATGATGATTTACACACTCGACTCTAAGCTTAGCAAAATACATCTGACTGCCGACCCTATTCTTCTACCAAAATAAAGAGAATTATCCAAATCATATGCCAAATGATGCTTCTCCTTTCATCACAAAATTCACTTTGTGACAGACCAAAACATTGGATAAAAACCTGTTATTTTAACAATTACACGCCTTCAAGAGCGAATATCTCAGGAACTGTTGGGAATATCACAAAATTCCACTGAACAAAAAGTGTAGAGAATTTATCAAGCTTCATTTTTCAATGGTTATTTGAGTCGATTGGACGCATTGTTCTCAAGATATGAGCGTGGAAGCAAAACACTGAAAAATTTTAAACCACCCTCCCCTTAGCACATAAGTTAGGAATTGGGACTTCTGATATATTCTCCCAATAACTTGTCTCAACAAAGCTTCAGTCAAAAATTGTGTCCAAAACATTCCCTCCAAACTCCTTTGTCAATTGGTCTATTGTTGCAAAAATGGAGATTACACACTCAACACTAAAGCTGCTGCAAAAGGTGTAGGGAAATCCGTAAATGTGTGAAATTATAACTAAAATTGAAGAGAATTCGATTCTCTATAAGCTCGTAATCAGCATGGATCGAATCAGCATTTTCCCGTCGATTTTTAAAAAGTTATAAGGGCATAAATAGGAAAAAAATTGATGGCAAACGTTTTTTTAATGTCACAACATCAAGATCGGATAACTTGAAAACTAGAGGAGATATAAAAAAAGTTGTGGATTGAATATTGTAGGAAATTATGTAAGCTTTAGTTTGTTATGTGACAGTAAAGTCCTTAGGATACATAGTTTTCGAGTTTTATTCGAGAAACCAAAAAATGGTAGGGTAAACCAGCCCATGTTGGGACAATCCCACGTTGGGACACTTCTAGTTGTGGGAAATAAGTGAGTGTTAGGTTGGCAACAACTGCGATGTTTTATCAGCTGTTTATAGCCTTGTATTACAGACATAATAATTTCAGATGTAGCACCTTGTTTCAAGAAAAAATTAATAATATGTTTTTGTAACCTCATAGTTATTTTTTGAGAAGAGGAATTTTAATTTTTACTTTAAACATTTACTATTTAAGGTAAGTTTCACAGCTAATATGCATTCTGTATCATTTTATGAATATTTTGACATATAGAACATTATTGTACTCTTATTTTTAATCCAGTTATTCTGTCTAAAACAAAGCCATGACCATCTGCCCACCTTGGGACAGCCCACATTGGGACACTGAAATCATCATAAATGCTCATATTATAACGATGAGCATTGCTTCTGAATCTTATTTTACTCAATGTAGGCTACATATCAATAAAAAAATATAAATAAATATGATTATAGCCTGTAATGTAGCTTCGGAGGTAGCCATTTCAGACACACTTTGTGCAAATGAGTTTTGGTCATAGTTTTTACTAAAAAAATTTCAAATGATGTATTTTTACTATCAATAATTATAATAAAATGTTATAAATTAACTAAAATAATGAATTGCTTATTTTTAATTCAATATCCCAACCTGGGCAAGGGATGTCCCATCGTGGGCTGACACTCCCCAAAAAATGGTTTTTGCAATAAAAAAATCTGGTGTGGCGCACTCACACAACTTTCCTTGCCGTTATGAGAATTGATCACCTGACGATAGTGTTCCCGCGCATCTCAAGTCAATTGAGAGCTTATCAATGACTTCTTTGACCGAGCGAAGTGAGGTGCAAGATTCAAGTCGACGGTTTGGCATTTCTCTTAATTTTTAAATGTTTATATGTTGCGCATTTACGGCGAAACGCGGTAATAGATTTTTATGAAATTTGACAGGTATGTTCCTTTTTAAATTGCGCGTCGACGTATATGCAAGGTTTTTGGAAATTTTGCATTTCAATGATAATATAAAAGGAAAAAGGAGCCTCCTTCATACGCAAATATTAGAGTAAAAATCTGTTGTGGTGCACTCACACAACTGTCCTTGCCGTTATGAAAATTGATCACCTGACGCTAGTGTACTCGCGCATCACAAGTCTACTACTAAAAGATATGAGACAGCTGGTGATAGGTCAATAACGCTGGAAACACACGAGGTCTGCTATCTCTTCGTAGTAAATGATTTAATAGAACCAACAGTTTGCAATTTAATAATCACATTTTCTCGGATTTCAAGCTTATTTTCAATTTTAGGTGGAAATGTTACTGGACATTAATTGCAGAGATTTTCATGCTCAATCTTTTCCACGAAATTTTTCGTTTGAATTGTATATGAAGGCTGATAATTGAGAATCCAAAATCAAACTTTGCATAGATGGTGCAGTGCTCCTGACATTTTTACAGATATGAGACTTGTGGCAGTTGATAGAGCTTATCAATGACTTTTCTAGGTATGAATTTGATCAAAATCGTTGGAGCCGTTTTCGAGAAAATCGCTAAAAATCCTGTTTTGACAACATTTTCGCCATTTTAGCCGCCATCTTGAATTGCATTTGATCGAAAATGTTCGTGTCGGATCCTTATAGTGTAAGGACCTTAAGTTCCAAATTTCAAGTCATTCCGTTAATTGGGAGATGAGATATCGTGTACACAGACGCACATACACTCATACACACACTTACAGACCAATACCCAAAAACCACTTTTTTGGTCTCAGGGGACCTTGAAACGTATAGAAATTTGGGTACCGTACCTTAATTTTTTTCAGAAAGCAATACTTTCCTTACCTATGGTAATAGGACAAGGAAAGTAATGAAACGTATAGAAAACATGAAATTAGGGTACCTTAATTTTTTTTTGAAAGTAATACTTTCCTTACCTATGGTAATAGGGCAAGGAAAGTAAAATAAATTTTTGATCAATGCAGTTGCCATCCTCAAGGATAAAAGTGTAAGCAGATAAAATATAAAATTAAAAAATGTAGATTTTTTTAATTTTTGTCCAAGTTATAGCTGTTTGAATTTTGGTGTCCCAACGTGGGATGGTTTACCCTACCTTTAAACCACCCCCACCCCCTTAGCACAGAGGGTAGGGGTGGGGACTTTTGAAATGTTTACCTCCTTACTACCCTTAACAGAGCTGTGGGGTCAAAAATTGTCTTCCAAACATTTCCCTCTATACCCTTTTTTGAGCATTCATTCCCTGGACTACAGTAAAGCTCCAACTCCAATCCAACATTCTATCATTGAGATAGATAGAGTAGGACAACAGAAATACAGTTATGAAGAAAACTGTCGGCAATTTTGGCAACCAACGTTTGAATAGGATGGGCAATCCACCCTCAACTTTCTGCCAACCTACACAATGCAGTAGACAAACTAAATTTCTTAAACTGCTTCAATTTAAATTCATTAGTTGAAATGAATAGAAATATCATCAATCTTACTGAACTATAATAATGTTTCAACGAACTATTTTTTAATAAATACATAAGAGTCATGGTGTTGTTGCAAATGACTATTATTGTAATGGAATTGCTGCAAATGGATTCATTATCGTTTATCATCTAAACATTTCAATTACTATATATATTATTATATCTTTGAAACATAATAAATATCTCGAAATAATTAACAGAAATAGGCTAATATAGTATTTTTCTTTATTCTATGACGCAACCTAGGAAATTTTATGGGTTTTTAGAGTTCCAAGAAGATATTTCTTTAAACGTCAAAAAATTCCTGTTTATTAGTTTTTGATGAATAATATTGGTTAACAAGGAAACAACTCTACATGAAAGGATTATCTATTGATAATAGGCCTAGGTGAACACTGACAGCAACATTCAAGTGATTCAATTCAATAACTTCAAGCTCAGCTTGGTGCATAGTAAATGTTATCCGTCATTTTGTCATGATGAGAATAATGTGTCAAGTTAAGAAGTGTTGGAAGACGCTACGATGATGAGTAGGTAGTTAATCACTGTTCCATTCCACGAATAATGTTTGTTTGAAATATGACTATTTTTGAATCAATGTTTGCTTTTTCAATTGCTATAGAAGAAATAAAGACTGAACTAGATGAAATGTATCCATTTTTATAGTTTTATTTTCTTTTGAGATCCACTGCAATTCATCCCAGAATCTCTGGCATCGATCCAGACATCCTAGAGGCACAGTAGAGGCTCCATATCACCCACACCCCACATAGTGGGGTCGTGTTGTGAGGCTACCTTCTCATTTGAACAAGCTTACCATACGTTAATTACAATTGGTTTTTTAATGTTATGTTTAATCATTCAATTAACTGTCAATTCAAGTAGCCTAGTATCCTATTACTGAATTATTTGTGAATTGAAATCGTGGATGAGTGAAAATATTAGCTTGTTTCATACGAATAATATTTTTACCAATAATGTTTTCTTTTTATTTGTAACGGACTTGTTATCACCTTAGCACACCTCTAAAATATGGCTCGTATTCTCATAATATATCAATTTCGATTAATGGATTTTTTTTCAACTCCATCTAGTATTTGTTCATTAATGCCATATTGTTTGGTATATTTATTTATTATAAAGAGTACCAATCAATTAATAACTTACTGTATTGACTATACGATCTTAAAAACATAAAAAATAATATCAATAAAAAAAGGACTTTTCAACCAGACAGACAAAATAATACTATGTAGAATTTCTTTAATACTATGTAGGCCTACACATGGTATTTATGGGAAAGTACGGTATTATGTGGTATTTTTGGGAACAATTCTATAGGCATAAATTTTCACTTTTCACAAGGGTATTTTCAATACTGTTATTAAAGACATTGCATTAATGTGCAAACATTGCACGGATGTTTGAAAAACTTCAAAAAAACTACAACTTTATCTCTTATGAAAAAATCTGCTCAAATGAATTTGAAAAACAATTCAAATAAACTATTTATTTTGAATAATAACACATTTTGTCCATTGAATTTTCATATTGTAATTATTCATTTACATACTCTTTCACATGGAAGTCTATCACAAGGAAATTTCCTACATTATTATTATTATTATTATTACAATATACTTGTTTTAATTTGCAGTAGGAGTACAAGTACATGTATAGGTAAATCATACTATATTAGAAGACCTCAGAAGCGGTTACAATAAAACATATTCTATTCTATTCTAGATGATCATTGAACCTCACACTAGCAAGTGAGTTTTTGTGCTCTCAATCAGTTTATCTACAATGAACTGTAACTGTTGTGAAAAACATAGGTAGTGTATCTCATAGAAATGTGAATTTTCATAATTCACGCTATTCACATACTTCAGATACTATCATTCTTATGAATCACATTAACAATTGAGTTTTTGTGAACTATAAACATAGTCCGGGCGCTAATGTCATGAATAAGGCACTCCGGGGTCATTTTTGAGTAACAGCCGTGGAAGATGTCTCAATTTCCTCGTTAGGTCTAGCATAATAAGGATCGTGATGATGATAAGTCGAAATCACAGGCAAACACCTCGAAAACAAGATGGCCGCCAAAATGTTCAGGGTTTTGCTATATCGCTTGTTTTTCAATAACCGTTCAAGATATTGGACCGTTTTCTTAGACGAAAATATTTTAAAAACCTTCCTCTACAAATTTTGTTCTATAAAAGTTTCCTCTAAAACGCACATTTTTTAGTTATAACCTTCAAAAGTCCTGAAAAACTTCTTTTTCTAAATTTGTTTAAATTCCATTCCATTATAACTTTTTTTTGTGCAAGAGATACAGAGAAATTTTTAATCTATGAAATTTAGAGCGTCTTGTTGTATGATTATTTTGAAGCTTCCAGATGGCTGAATTGATCCGATACCCTCGACATTATTAGAATTACAGACGATTTCTTGAAAATCGATATATTTTTGCCGCCATCTTGTTTTTTCATTATGACAAACATTTTTGAGATTGCCATCATGAATATTCTCTTTCTACACATAATTACAAAGAGATTGATACCATTCCCAAGTCTGTACCTTCAAGGAGTCATGAGTTACACGGTTTTCTAATTGTTGGGATTGGCATTTGGTGGAAAAAGTGTGTTTTCCGCTGCAAACAGTACTTTTTACTCTTTTTCCGATGACGCTCCAGCCGTAAAATATGGAGTTACAGCCTCCAACCACATGTCATTTTGAAGCTTTAGAAATATTATACAACACTCTTCCAATAATACTAGTGCTTGTCTACTGCAAATACATATACAGGGTGGAAAGTAAAATATTGTCCCCGAAAAATGTATGTTTCAAGTTTTTGTGAAGTTGAATAAATAATGGAAAGATCATTTTCTGGTCGATTCTTAACACTTTGGTGGTAAAACCAATCCGATATATTTCATAACTCAATAACAAGCGATATAGAATTTTTTGTCAATAATGACCGCCATCTTTTATTTTTCAATGATGTCGAATATTTTCGTTGTTTCCATCATCAATATCCTTATTCGTCTTGCTGTATCGAAGAGATTGAGACCATTTGCAAGTCTCTATCTTGAAGTAGTCATGAAAAAAATCGATTTTTCAGTGTGTCTCTGACTGTTGAACGAGTAGCATCTATCGTTGTTTGCTCCGTGTTTCTTTGATTGTTTTTATTGATTCTTTCAGAATGTATTGTGATAAATGTGAAAGTGAAATTCCTGAACAGGACCTGTTATTGTGTTCATCTTGTAAAAATGAGTTTCATTTCTTGTGTCAACTTATAAAGGAACAAAACTTTCGTAAAATGTCTAATGAAAGTAAATGTAAATGGAAGTGCATTTCATGCAAGTCGGGAACTGCCGTAAATAGGTCAGAAGATAAGGCCGGTCATTCAACTATTCATAGTGCCTCTCATTCTACTACAGCGTCAGGCGCTCTCTCTCCTGCCGACCTTCAAGCTATCGCACTTATTGTGAAACAGATGATACACTCAGAGATTTCTCCCTCTTTCAAAGAAGACTTCAATTCAATAAAAGACTCTATGGAATTTATATCAAACGAATTTGACAACTTTAAAAAAGAAATCATTTTGTATAAAAGGAAATACAAAATCTTAAGAGTGAAATTAGTGTATTGAAGGCTGAAAATGAAACATTGAAAACTGAAGTTTGTAATATGCAAGAGTATTCTCGTAGAGATAATTTGGTCGTAACAGGGATCACCGAGACGCCTAATGAGTCTGTCTTCCAGATTTTCAATAGCATTTCTTCGGTAATCAATAGTGATATAACGGCCCAAAGCCTGAGTACTGCACATAGACTGCCGTCGAGAGTCAAGGGCAGTATTGGGCCTATTGTGTTTCGTTTTCTGCGTCGACAAGACAAGGAAGCTTGGCATTCCAGTTTCAGATCATCTGCTATTAAAGATAATAGAGGCCCCGGAATATCATCGAAATGCATTTCGCAGGCTCTTCCTGAGAGCAGGGTGCTCGCTTTCCAACATCATTCGCCATCGGTCATGCAACTTTTCCGAGAAGTTAAAAAATGCGCAATGGAAAAGAAATATGATTTTGTATGGATTCGGGACAGCAACGTTCTAGTGAAAAAGGATGAAGCGAGCAAGAGTGTGGTGGTGATAAAAAATGAAAGCGATATTTCAAAGCTGTAAGGTAATCATAAATCACTGGTAACTCAACCTTTTATTTCTATAAGTTTGTAATGGATATTTGTGATTTACTTGATGACTTAGAAAATATGAATAGTAATGAATCAATTAATCTATGTGATTTGAACGAAGTGAAAGTTTTTTTTGCAATGATTCGAATTTAAAACTTTTTCATTTAAATATTAGGAGTATAAGGAAAAATTTTGATGAATTGTGTATTTTGTTGTCTGGTCTTGATGTCGCGTTTGATATTATAGTATTAACTGAGTCTTGGCTCACACACGATATAACTGGATTTGATATCTCTGGCTATAACAAAATCATAAAGCCAACAAAATTTAATAAATGTGATGGCATTGTAGTATACATAAAGAATGAACTTAATTATAATATTTTGGAAGTAGATATAGATTATGCCAATGTTTTGAATTTCAAATTAGTGTATGATGAATTGGAGTTTTATTGCACAGCTTTATATAGGTCACCAGAAACTGATGTAGCGTGTTTTGTGGATGCTCTAGAGATTTTTCTGAATGAGACAGCACATTTCGAAAATAGGTTAATTGTTGGTGACTCTAATATTGATATTCTTGATAAAAATTTGTCTCTTGTGGGTAATAGATTTTTGGATAATCTTCTTGAATATGGCTTTATAAATTATCTCTATGGCAGTACTAGATGTACTGTTTTAAGTGAATCGTGTATCGATCAGATCTTTTTGAAAAGTAAGCATTGTCTATTCAAATCAGCTATATATAATTGTGCAATCACAGATCACAATGCAGTGATGTGTTGTGTAGAACGTAAGAGCCGGTTGTCATATGGCAGAGATGTTGAATCTGATTCCCAGGATGTTCAGGCTTTATTATTTAATGAAGATGTTTTTCAATCAAAAATTAAAACAGAAACATGGAACGATGTTCTTCAGGAGAACGATCCCAGACTAGCTTTCTCTTGTTTTATGATAGACTTCGTTCATTATTTGACTCTGCAAAAACTGTTAGGAGAAGGATTAGTAATAATACAAAGAAAATCAAACCTTGGGTGACTAATGGTATTCTTCGATGTATGAGGCGAAGAGACAAAATGTCTCTTAAGGTTCGTAAACAACCATTTAATGTACAGCTGATGGATTGTTTTAAATCATATAATCGAACACTGAAGTCGGCATTGCGAACTCTAAAGGAACAGTATTTCAAGAATAAATTAGTTGAATGTGGAAATAATCTAAGGGCTGTATGGAAGGTTGTGAATGAAGCAACAGATACCCCTTGTAAAACTAATTGTTCTATTAAAGAGTTGGTTACCAAGGATAATCGCATTTTGAGATCTTATCAAGTAAATGAAATAGCAGAGGAGCTTAATGAACATTTTGTGAGTGTTGGTAGAAGAATTTCTGAAAAAATTACTAAGGTAAAGGACAAGATTTTTAGGGAAAAAACTAATAGATTGTTTTGTAATTCGTTTTTCTTTTTTCCTGTCATAGCAGAGGAAATTGATATGTGTATTAAAAACTTGAAGAAAGGGGTAGCACCAGGATTTGATGGAATTTTTTCTAAATGTCTGAGTTCAAATTCTCGCATAATTTCAGTTCCTCTGGCTCATGTAATAAATTTATGCTTTTTGAATGGTGTTTTCCCCGACGAGTTGAAAAAGGCCACTGTTATTCCTTTGCATAAGAATGGTAACAAAAGTGATCCAGGGAACTATCGCCCAATTTCTCTGCTTTCATGTTTGTCAAAGGTGATTGAGAAATGTGTTAAGACTCGTTTGGTCGAATTCTTGGAAAAATATGAAATTTTATCTAATTGCCAATTTGGTTTTCGTAAGGGTGTAAGTACTTCTGATGCTGTATATAATGTTACTAAGAGAATTATTGAAACACTGGACAGGGAAGAAAAATGTATAGCTGTGTTTTTAGATCTCCAGAAGGCTTTTGATACAGTGGACCACAATATTTTATTTAGAAAGTTAGAAGGTATTGGAATTAGAGGTGTTGCATTGGGTTTCTTCAAAAGCTATCTCAGTTGTAGATCACAGGTGGTTAGTGTTGATGGTATAATGAGCTCAGAATTAGAAATTACGATGGGTGTGCCACAGGGAACAGTTCTGGGTCCAATATTATTTTTGATTTACATTAATGACTTACTCAAGATAGAGCTTGAGAGCTGTTCTTTGTTTTCTTTTGCTGACGACACTGTTGCTATTTTCTGTGCATCAAAATGGGAAGATGTTTTTTGTAGAGCTAATGAGGGTTTGAAAGTTATAAAAAACTGGTTAGATTTCAACTTAGTTAGTTTGAATATAGCAAAAACTACTGCAGTGTCATTTTCTTTGACCTCAGCAGGTCAGCCAGATAACCAGGGGAGTTTGGCTTTTCATGAAACTGGATGCGATGATAATAGTTGTCTATGTCCTATAATAATATTTAAGAACAGCACCAAATACTTGGGAATAATCATTGATAAGCATTTGAAATGGAGAGACCATATTTCATATTTATGTTCTAGGTTGAGGAAGACGCTGTATAAGTTTGTTCAACTGAGAAATATTTTTACAGTTGAGCAAATTAAAATGGTTTTCTTTGCGCTTGTGCAGTCAGTTGTGCGATATGGTATAATTGGCTGGGGTGGTTGTGGTGTTACCGTTCTTAAGCCTCTTATAGTATTGTATAAGAAAATTATTAAAATATGCTTGAAAAAACCGGTTAGATATCCAACAAATTTGCTCTATAAAGAATTTAATGTTCTCAGTATTGAGCACTTGTATGATCTTGACCTAGCTAGTTTTGTCTATTCGTGGCCCAATAGATTCCCTATAGCCCCTCATGGCGGCTATGTTACTCGTAGACAATCTGAGAGATTTTTGCTAGAACCACCTTGTAGAACAGCGGCTGCCAGTGCTCATGCAGCGTATTATGGTCCTAGACTTTTAAACCGTCTGTTGCTTGAAGTTTCTGGAGCATCCCAATGTATACCAATTTGTTATTATTCTTTCACTTTCAAAACTTTTAGGCAGTATCTTCGACACTACTTATTAGGGAGACAAAATGAAGACTAATTTTGATTTATTTCTCAAATCTGTTTGTAAATCTCAATTCTATTCTTAAAATACATATCTTACTTAGTATAACAGAGCAGAAGAGAATTTGTTGTTTTATTTTTAAATATTGGTGATCTTTATCTTTGATGTAGAACATATAGTTGAATCTCAATTAGGCCTATACTGATTACAAGAGCAACATTTGTATGAAAATAGCATAAGAGAATGGAATTTTCTTTTTTTCTTGATATTGTAATGTAAAATTATAAAATCTAATTATGTTATTAATATTACGATGTATATTAGTATCTTATGCTATCCAACATTCTAGAGATACACCATCCCTCATCACAAGCTTTGCTTAAAGAGGGATGCAACAATATTATTTAGAATATGATATTTTATATTCATTATTTTATAAAGAATTTGTATTTTATGTTTGTAAGTATGAATTGTATATTAATTTTTTGTTGACATTAATAAATTGAATTGAAATTGAATAGTTCTAGCTTGTTACCTCATGCGTATGGAAAAACGCACCAGAAATCATGCAGGGTTTTCTTTGGATGGCGCTGGAGAACTCATGAAAAAATCGATTTTATAGTTCTAGCTTGTTACCTCATGCGTATGGAAAAACGCACCAGAAATCATGCAGGGTTTTCTTTGGATGGCGCTGGAGAACTCATTTTTTGACTTACAGCGCATGAAGATATATCTTTCCAAAGTTGAAAAGACGCTCTAAATTTCATAGATTTAAAATTTCTCTGTATCTCTTGCACAAAAAAAAGTTATAATGGAATGTAATTTAGAGAAATTTAGAAATAAAAGTTTTTCAGGGTTTTTGAAGGTTATAACTAAAAAAATATGCGTTTTAGAGGAAACTTTTATAGAACAAAATTTGTAGAGGAAGATTTTAAAATATTTTCGTCTAAGAAAACGGTTCAATATCTTGAACGGTTATTGAAATACAAGCGATATAGCAAAACCCTAAAAAATTTGGCGGCCATCTTGTTTCCGAGGTGTTTGCCTGTGATTTCGACTTATCATCATCACGATCCTTATTATGCTAGACCTAACGAAGAAATTGAGACATCTTCCACGGCTTTTACTCAAAAATGACCACGGAATGACATTTGCGCCCGGACTAACAGTCAAAATTCACACTGTTCACATAATTCAGATGTAGTATACATACTTCATACTATCATAATATTATGCGCACATAATTCAGATGTAGTATACATAATTCATACTATCATAATATTATGATCACATTTACAACTGAGTTTGTTTGCCTTCTGCCACCGCTAACCTAAGTTCACCAAATTTTTTCTGCAAGCTTTTCTCTCTCTCCATCTGTCGATTGACGTCATCGGTCAGGGATTCCATTCTGCGCGGGATTGCCGCTTCCTCCTGTTGCTGCAGAAACTTGAAGGTCGACAACTCCATGTGCGCTTGTTCTACTTGGTCAACAAGGTCCTGGAATTGTTTCACAAGTCCTTGTGCTCTAGTCTGGTAACCACCAGTAATCAATTTAATTTTCTTCTCCATTTTCGCTGCTCGCCTAGCCTCCTTAGTCATGTGCCCTCTGTTTTGTTCCAACCGCTTTTCCAAAGATTCCAGCCTGTCTTTCTTGCTGGCTAACCTGACTCTGGTATACCGGTTTTGATTGGCTAGGAATAGCACATGGGAGAAACACTCGTCCCAAACTTGTGAAAAAGACTCGAGAGACAACTCACCATGACTCATGCCTTGTTTCACAACTTCCATCTCTTTCTTCAGCATCTCCTCGGCACGTGCCAGCTCCTGAGGAGTGAACGATTCGTAGGGATGTTGTTCGAGGTGTGCCATGTGTTGTGCTTGACTCATCATGTTTCTATTACTCGTTTTTTCGGTATCAGGGGAATAGATAGCATCATAATGCAACATGGTGATCATCTCCTGCTTGATGAGTTCCTCAGCCTTTTGGAGATCAGTGAGTGGAGGCTCGGAGTTCATCGGTCTCAACACAATGTTGACATCAGGAGGTCGAGGTAGACTCCTTTGCACGACCTGTGACCTACTTTTCAGCTCTTTTTCCCGCTCTAGCGCCAACACCGCCGCCGCTCTGGCGTCCACATCAGCCTGATCTTCAACCGACAACTGCCTGGATTGCTTAGCATCGCTTGAGTTCATCTCCTCCTCAGGCACAACTATCTCGTAGTCGTTTTTCGGGTTGGGCAACGCGTTGAGACCTGCTGCTAGCTGCTCTTTGACTTGACTCTGGTAGTTGCGCATGGCTATCGGTGTATCAGGGGCGTCCATCATGTCATCTGGGTTGATATTCAGTTTGTCGCGGACTGGTGTCGGGTTGATGCCACCTCCCATTTCACTCCTAGGAGTCTGGAAGCCTGGTGTTCTCCCTGAAAAATAGATAGTTTTTTATAGAGAATTTTCACATGGCAGATAATTGGTGAAAAGGTTGTCAGAAGAGGGAGACACCAATACAGAATTTTTAAAAAATTATATAAATTTAATTGATTTTTCTGTGAATAAACAACCCCTCTGGATGTGATATTTCAACAGAAATAATAAAACAATTTTATTTTTTATTGAAATTTCAAAAACGAAACATTTCCATAGCACAATTAAAATGTATCTCATCTCCCAAATTTGATAGGAGAGAAATTCTCCTGACAAAATTTCATTACTATAAATTACAATGAATGTAGAGTTTGATTCTTTTACCATTATCTTTTACATGATTGTGAGTGATTGAATGAATTCAGTTTTTATAATTCAAATATGTGTAACGCTAGTTCGCCTCCAAGTGGTGCACATTGGTTAACGTTAATTGGACTAGCAAACAAGGCGGTCAGACGAACTTATGTTCTCCTGACTAAAAACTGCACATGTTGAAGAAATTGGAAATAATCAGTGTATATGTAGACGTATGAGTTTCTTGTTAAATAATTCCATGAATTGAAACTTTTGCAATTGTACCCACCATCTTGAGTTGTCCTTTGAGAAAACGGCGTCGACAGAACAGTATTCGGAGTTTGAATAATTTCTTTCTGCGGATTGACTCCACTGAAATCAGAGTTTTGCAGAGGTGTGTTCAGACCTCCCTTCAGAGGTGTGTCAACGTGACTCAGTGCCATCATATTTTGAGCTTCCTGTTGAAACAAGAACATTATAAATACAAATATTCACCAGAATTGTCCAAACATTATTTTTTAAACTAATATATTCAAAAATGCTGTCTGATCTAAATTGATTAGGCTACTTGAATAAACAAGTTTACCATTTTTTACTTTAAGAACATTTTAGCAGCATATTTTCTGGGATACCTAAATAAGCACTTCTTATTAGTTTCATGAGAGCTGTCTGAAAATCATTCATGACATCCTACTATTCACAGATAGAATAGAGCAAATCGATTCCATTTAATGACAATAATTATTGTTCATGAAACAATAAGTACCGTATAATAATTCAAAAAGAATCAGACAATTGACCAAAAATATTTTAATGAAAACACTGGGATTTTGTCAAAAAATCACTTATTTATTATAAAATAACAAACATGTTTCGACACCAATAGACAGACAGACAAAATATATCTATTTAAAAGAAAATGCACTTTACAAAGTAATAATCTTATGTACTCATTTTCAATATAAAAACAACAACAAAGAATAAAAACAATCTCATGATTACAATAAGCCAAATAAATCTTTAGAAAATGGTCTGCATGGGCAAAAAATGCCTGTGCGCAAAGCAGAGTTGCATATTATAAGTTTGATAGAGAGAAAGGAAACACTAATTTTGATGCATTCAGAATCTTACTAATTTATAATATAATTAGTACATACAGATTTCAAGAACAGTAGACAGGTTGTCACCACCAGCGAATTTGTCGATCAAGGTAGGTATTATAAATTTCTTTAATTTCAATTTAAATAAGGATTTCGAGACGTCCTGAAATACGTACTATGTGATGTGGGAAGTGACGAGCCAAGTTACGATACAGAACATGTGAAATAAGTTATTGAAGGAATTGGTTTGTGAAAGGGATCTCTGGTGTCATCATCAGTGTGAAAATTCAAAACTTTAAAACTGTAGGTTAGGATGCCTGTCAGCTAACCCAAATTTCAGTTTCAAATTGAACCGGTTTCAAAAGTATCACCTGTGATGCTTGACTGGCATTTTTCACTGTTGCTGGTGACATATTGTGATATCTATCCATAAAACACTGGGATTTTGTCAAAAAATATAACTTACTAGCTGGCCCGGCAAACTTCGTACCGCCAAAAAGTCAATGTATCCCATGTCACACTTGACTTTATTTGGTGAATCATGAAATTTATTTGACAATCAATATTTTGATTTACATCTCAATAAGGACTACCTATGTGCTTAGTCATGCAGCATTTTTTATTCCGAAAACATATTCTTCTCAATCAATTGGTACTAATATCCAATGTACCTAGTACCTAGTATTCAAGATTGAATTCTCCAGTTTCTCAATGATAGGGGACTGATAATTATTTGTATAGGTCTTATAAGGAGCCATTATCTAAAGCTGGTACCAATCAACTACACTTCAACTCCAAACTACCGTATTTATTACAAGTACACAATTTATCGACAATACAGAATATTTGAATAAAAATCAATGAAAAATTATTATAATCAAAAACACGTGATCCGCTAATCGATATATATTATATTATCGATGTCGCAAGAAACATTCAATATATATGACACTACTATCACAATGTACCAAATGGGATTTCTTTGACACCGTAGCGAAGCACGAGTGACTTGTTTATTACAGCTGGTAACTTTAGATACTAAATCATATTATCACAACATGATCTTGAATCATGATCATTTTTACGTTCTTCGGTAGCCGCTCGGTCGGCAAGTAGGAAAACATAGGTCTGTAAAATGGGTTAATAATAGTATATTTCGCAACATGGGCCGAAAATGAGACTTTTCCGGCTCGAAATCAGTTTTCAAAAGTCAGTTTTAGAAAAGATTGAGAGCCGGAAATACATTTTTGCCCGTGGTGCGAACGCTATTTTTCGCCACACGAAAGAAATAAAACAATATATATGAGAATAATTGTTTATTAGGCACTTTCAAAAGCAAAACTGAAAGGTCATAGCTCTAGCAAATCTGAGGTAATCTGAATATCAGGAAATTGTCCAAGTATTTTTTTTTTCATTTTCAGTGGATACAATTACAAAACATGTTCGTTTGTTTGTTTTTAATATCTTCCCAGAGACTCTTAACAGAGTATGAGAATTGTCACAAAAAATGCTTGAAAACATTACTTTTAATAAGAAAAAATACACATGACACATACTCATATACATACATACACATACATATAAACATATCAACACACAAAGGGCCCCTCCCTACACATATATTCCTGTGTGGCATAAAATACACCTTCCATCAATAACTCTTTTAAATTCCTTCCGAATAAATTGAGATCTTCAACGTTTTTCATATCATCATGAAGCTTTCTAAAAAATTTAAGACCCTATATGTTGGCTTCTTTTCAAAAGGAGCTGTCCTATGGTATATGGAAGCAAAGTCTCCTCTATTTCTGGTTTGATACCTGTGGGAATCACTATTTCTAGCCGAAGCCTTATTTCTCCTGAAGTACATAATCACCTCATAAATGTAAAGAGAGGGAACGGTGATAATGCCTAGCTCCTTGAAAAAGCATATAAATATGATCGGGGAAGAACAACAGGCATGGCCCAAAACTATTCTGTTCCCAAATTTTGATAATGAATAACATGTCCGAAAAAATAGGTTGTTTCTAGTAGTTATCCACCAGGTTTAGTGGTAAACGCAGTACTTAAGCTGGGTTTGGGTGGATTTCAATTTGTCTAAATAACCTAAAAGATTTTGTTCAATTATGTTTTAATGTGGGAGGTTGAGTTTATACTTTTTCATTCTTTCAAGTGGCAATAAGATTATATTATTATGAATGTTTGGATTCTTGAATAATAAACACAAATAATGAAAAGTTTTTTGATCAGCTGTTTTAGCGCACTTGAAATTTGGACAATCTGGATGTCAACAATGCTTGTTATCGTCGACTGCGGAAGTTGAGGTTAGAAGTTCTATCCTACTCTGAAAATCGAATTTGAATAGTTTATAATATATCTTATTTGTATTTCATTCATCCAAATAAAATGATAGTATCTTATTGCAAAATACTTTATTCAATTCTAGAAGCATAAAACTGATTCCGTTTCATAAACTATTTTGTAAACACGTTCACATCAAATCAGAATCAGCTGACTTCAAGGTTATTTTACAGCCCTAGGGCCGTAAATTTTTTTGTCATACTTACTCAATTGCAGCTGTTTTTCATGCATTAAATCAAGCCGGTAAACAGCTGTTTGCAGAACAAGAAAACATGTGATTTTTATAACAGCATACTATACTGTAAAAAGATCATAAATGCTCTCTTTACAGTCGAGTATGTTAAGACTCTACTAACTTCTGAGTAATTAATATACTAACTCAAATAATAAAGAACTTATTTAAGGAGTTTAAAGTTATGAGAACTCATCTGAAATCTTATAATTTAGGCCTTTATTATTTTATTTGAGCTCAAAGGGTCTGTCTGTCATGAACTAGGCGCTACGGGCTAGGTCATGTTTATAGAATGCAATAGCTCGAGCAGCAGCAGGTAATGGTTTCTGTTTCTCAGCAATAATTATTATTCTTTCTCAGATAAGTATAACAATAAATATTGTACGTAACTTGTACGGTAACGTATTTACCGCATTCGTAAATTCTGCCCTCAACTACGTTTCGGGCAGAAACAATCATACTTATGCGGTAAATTATGGTTACCGGACTTGTTACGTAAAGTACTATACCGGCCTGGTCAGAAAACAATCATTTTCGGCCTCCATATGACGTACGAAAACCAGCTCATTACATCCAAGAGGGGCGAAAATAATAATTATAAGCCCTCTATTAAATTTTCTAGTCAGAAACCATCCCCAATATTCACACAACATAATTATTCCTAAAGTTTCCTGTCGTTCTGTCAAGTAGTAGTTTTCAAGTCTATAGGGAACAAACAAACAAGCACACATACAGATATTCATTAATATATATATATATATATATATATATATATAATATATATATATATATATATATATATATATATAAAATACTGGGATTTGTCAAAAAATATGATTTATTATAAAATAACAAACATGTTTCGACACAAATGGATGATGAACCATTGTTGTCGAAACATTTTAGTTATTTATTGACCGAACGTAATGAGGTCTATGTTATAACTCGGATTTTCTTTTGTCTGTATGAATGTATCCATGTAACGCAATTACGGCCAAACGCGTTGACAGAATTCAATGAGATTTTGCAGGAATATTCCTTCAACGGCACGTCGATGTAGGCTATGTACACAAGTTTTTTTTTTGAAATTTTGCATTTTAAGGATAATATGAAAAGAAAAGGAATTCATCCATACTCTGATATCACTATAATAATCTACTCTGAAGATAGAATTGATCAGACTATAGAATTATTCATAATCAATCATCTGACAAGTGGATTACACAGATGTCTGGAGAAGCCGTGTCTATTTTCTATAAGGTCTGTAGTTCCAATCAAAGACCTTAAAGAGGTATGCGTATGCATCTTTAAGTTCTTTGGTTTCAATAATTGTTTTGCAGTCATGGTATTATTATGCGTACCCATCAGTATCAATATTCTCACATTTGAAAAAAACTAATTTAATAGGTGATTAAAAATAATCAAATGAACTAAATATTGCTGAAGGAATTATAATATTTTTGATTGTAAAGATTAATTTTCATCAGATGGAAAGATTATCACGGAACTGGATGAATTATATCACATGGAATACAAATTCAAACGTGAACAGAGTTTGTTAACATTTCAAACAGGTGACATGAGATACTTGTGGATGAGAAAACTTCGTGAGGTCTTCTGTTCACAGAGCTACTATTAATAAAATAAGTAGTGATATTTTTTGACAAAATCCCAGTGTTTTCATTATGGATAGATATCACAATATCTCACCAGTAACAGTGAACTATCTTACTTACTATTGCTATCTAGTCATGAGACTAATGAGCAAATTTTATCGAACCTAACCTACTAAATAAAAATAAAATACAGTGAAACTCTCACTAGAATCTCTTACTGCTAATGATAATTATTATGTACTTAAATTAAATAACTGTACTATAAAGCATGATTTTATTGTTTCACTCAATCACTGCTCTGGCCTCCGCATCAATCCTCCGTTGTCTAGCAGCTGGATTGCCTCGACGTTGTTGTGTTGGTGGAGCCGTGCTTCATGACTCTACATACCGCTGAATTTTCACAGGATACAAGGTTGACTCCTAGATCTCTATGGATGTCGCTGTTCCGCACAAACCAAGGAGCATCAACGATGTTTCTGAGCACCTTATTTAAGAATCGTTGAATGATGGCGATGTTACTCTGGACCATCGGTCCATACAGGTTTGAAGATCTGTTTGTACAGGAGAACTTTGTTTGGTATTGAAAATGATGTGTTTCTTCCAATAAGCCAGTAGAATTTCTTGTACTTTATGGTGATCTCTACTTTTTTCTTTTTGACATGCTCTTTCCAGCGAAGCTTAGCATCAAGAGTCATGCCTAGATATTTAGCAGAATTTGCATGTGGTATGTTGATATTATTTCAGCTGATTGGATGGTACTCATCAGCTCTCCTGTTGGTGAAGTTGACGTGAATTGACTTGCCCTCATTGAGTTTCATCCTCCACTTTCTGGCCCAGTACTGTATTTTGTTGACAGATCTCTGGAGCTTTTCTGTTGCAGTATGAACATGGCTGTCGACTGCTAGTAGGGCGGTGTCGTATGCAAACGTCGCTGTGGTATTCTCCTCCAGATTTGGAATATCACTGGTGAAGAGAAGGTAAAGCACTGGCCCCAACACACTTCCCTGTCGAACTCCTGCTTTTATCGCTCTCACATCAGAATATGAATGTTCATACTTGACTCTGAAGTACCTACCACCCAAATATGATTGCAGTATTTCTGTGAATTGCTTGGGAAGCATTTTCTTCAACTTGTAAAGAAGTCAATCATGCCATACTTTGTCAAAGGCTTGCCCTATGTCAAGAAAAGCTGCTGAACAAATATTTTTTCTTCCAAACTCTTCTCTATTACATTCATTATTCTATGTACCTGGTCAATTGTAGAGTGTTTTTCTCTGAAACCAAACTGATGATTAGGAATCAATTGTTTACTCTCTATTATTATTATTATTATATTTTATGGCCTTCATTGGACCACTGTAGTCAGTATCTTCCACCTTTACTCCGTCCTCTCTCAGCCCAATATTTCTTCATTCGTTCAGAAATTAATTTCCTTTCCTCGTCCGAAATCACTCTTCCCATTCTGTGTCTGACTTTGATCTGCAGTCTGGTCTGTTTGTCCTTCAGGATTCTGATGTTGTCCGACTTGTTCTTCAAATCTTCGAATGTTATATTCAACTCTCTCGTATCCTCCTTGAGTTCGTCAATCCATTTTATATTTGTTTTACTTTTCCACAACTTTTCAATAATTCTTCTGCTTAGTCTGTCCTCCGAAGCTCTAATCAGGTGACCGAAGAAAGATATTCGCTTTTTTTTATTGTACTTGTGACAGTTCAATTTCTTGTAAACAGTTTCGTTGGAAGCTAATCTCCAGTGTCCATCTACTTGATAGTTCTTGTTAATACAGGTTCTGATGATTCTTCTTTCGATTTTTAGTAATTTGTCTATTGCGATGGTATTGGTAGTTTTAAAGATGGTTTCACTTGCGTAAGTTATTACCGGTTGAGTGACTGTCTTGTAATGCTTCAATTTTGTGGCTATTGATAGTGATTTCTTGTTGTAAGTGTTCTTTGTGCATACTGTGCTCTCTCAACTTATTCAGTCTACTGTCCCACGTTCGATTCTCATTGAGATTGTAGGTTATGATTTCACCTAGATATTTGAAACTGTCTACAATCTTTATTTCTTGATCTCCTATACGGATTTTCTTTGCAAGAGGTGGATCAGTTAGCATGAGTTCTGTTTTTTCAAAAGATATTTTAAGGCCAATCTTCTGAGAAATAGTCTGTAGTGTATTTATTTGTTTTCTTTGTTTTCTTGAATATTGTTAGCAAGCAGTGCAAGGTCATCAGCAAATCCCAAGCAGTTCAAATTTATATTATCTCTAGAAGTTCCAACTTTGATATTTTTTGGATTAATCTTATACATTCTCTCATTTATATTCCAGGGCACAATTGAACAACAGTGGCGACAGGCCATCTCCTTGCCTCAAACCTTTTCTACTACAAAAGATCTGGACAGTTCCCCTCTGAATTGATCTTGGACGTTGTATTCGTCAGTGTTAGCTCTATCATTTTTATAAGTTTACTCTCTATTATTGGCTTGAGCCTACTCGATAATAACCTTTCAAACAACTTTGATAACACAGGTAACAATGGAATCGGCCTGTATGAAGTTACTTCATGTGGTTCTTTTCCTGGGCTTGAGCAGCATTATAACTTTCAGCTACTTTCCACATTCCTGGTACAAATCTAAGTCTAAATGAAGCATTTAGCATGTTTGTTAACTTGATGAGTGCTTTCCTTGGCAGGTGCTTTAGGACCAGTTATCAAGTCAAATCCTGGAGTTTTCTTTGCATTGATAACTTAATTTCCTTTTCAACTTCTTCCACTGAGACACGTAGAATTTCTTGATTCTCTTGCATAGCATTTTCATCAGTTTCTAAATCTTGTTCCTGTGGTCCATTATTTGGCTGGAAAACTTCAAAAAGATGATCTGCGAATGTCTGTGCTTTTTCTTAATTGTTTCTGACCCATTCTCTGTTTTGCTTTCTGAAGGAGCTTGTTGAATAGGTGTTTTTATTTTCCTAGAAGCCTTCCAGAGCGAATAATCAGTGTTTTTTCCTCCTGTTAAATTGCGCAAGTAGCCGTTGATCGATTAATTTTCAATAGATTGTATCTCTCTTTTCAGTTCTTGAGTTGGATTATTCAGCAATCTCTTATCTTGGGGAGAACGAGATTGCTGCCACTTTCTTCTAGCTCTTCTTTTCTCCGCAATCATTTCTCTTGTGTAGTTATTTCCAGTTGTTCTTCTACTTGCTTGTGGAGTATTACACCATGCTGCCTGTAGTATATCGGTAACACATTTTTCCAGTTCGTCATCGAACTGATCTGCATTTATTAGTGGTGAATCAAGATGAATTCTTCCCTCCAGCATCTGTTGAAAGCCATCTGTATGCTCATTAACTAATGTGGTGCAAGGGCTTTGTTTCTGTAGAATAGTGTCATCAACTTCAGGATAATAGGGGAGTGGTCTGAGTTAAGATCAAAGTTTTCCTCAATTTGTAAATAATAGAAGTAAGAAGTAAGTAGTAACTTAAGTATTCACGTAAGTTACAATACATTCTGGTTTTAACACGAACTTACAATAAATTACAGTATAGCAGCTAATTATGAAACAAATTTCACATATTATGAAAACTTATTTATTACAATGAAGATTGAATGCAACATTAGAATATTGATAATATAGTATTGTAATGTAACTACATAAATCAATGTTTCAACAATGAATAAATTATAATTTCAATGAATAAATAAATATACACCCCACTATAAATTATATGTGTTGGGGTATAAGTAATTAGTTGCTTATTGCGTGTTATAATTACTATTTACAAACTTCATTCACTGATATGGGATTAAAGTTTTTTATAATAAAATTAGTAAAAATTTATAATGCAAACAAAATTATGAAAACAGATACGCCTGTTAATTGTATTTTATCAGTTTATATTTTAACTTCTCCATTACCTTTGAATTTTATCTAACACTGCTTAGTAAAATGTGTCTCTGAGATAGGACATATGCAATATGTCGTTGTAAGAGTCCGTTTGCATTTCACTCCATTATTTTCAGTGAATGGATCATCTTGATTTCTGTTATCTAGTATTCTCTGATTTCTCGAAGCGAGATTGAAGGAATGAAATTTATTCCTGTTGGTTATCAAGTTAACTTAAGATGAGCTGTAGGATTTGTTAGGTGCCTTCCACTCCTTCATCTTTCTTTATTTGTTGGCTATTTTCTTTGGAGACGATCTCGGCGAAGGTCGCTCTCTTCTTACTTGGTTTTTGAGCTTGGGAATTAATAAAATTTTGAGCTTGAGAATTTATTATATTATTTCTCGGTTAATTTTTAGTGGTTATCCTACTCGAGTTTCAGATCTTCTGTAACTCAATTGTCACAGTACATCCACGGTAGCTCGCTGGGTGTCCTTCTCAACAATGAATGCACTTTGGCAGAGCTTCCCTAGGCTTTGGGCAATCTTTCGTTTGATGTTTGCCCACACACTTCACACATCTGGCTTCCTTATTGCAGTAGGATTGCGTGTGATTGTAGGACTGGCAACGCTTGCATTGTGATATAAGATTAGTTTTTTCAATGCTCGTACTTGTACTTTGAAACCCAGGATGGTATCAAGTTCAAATACTTTCTTGATATTCTCCTCTGAACTAAATGAAACAATAAACATTTCTAATGGTTCATTGGTTTTTCAATTCAGCTTATTCACTACCTCTACTACTTGGAATCCTCTTGCCTTCAAATCATCCATTATTGAGTCTGTGCTACAAGAGTGATGTAGTTTTTTTTAAACATCACTATTATTGTTCTTAATTGCTTGTTTTCATATGAATGCCACTTATAGCTTTCATTAATCAGTTCTTTTGTGATGTTACGGTATGTTTCTGAGTCAACTGCATTCACTTTAAAAGTCTCACTACTCAAGAGCTTGATCCTAAATTTTTCAGCTGCTGATACTTTTTTCAAGCTCTTTAGGAGAGTATCCAAACTCTTTATACCATCCACTATGATAGGAGGCGGTAGCATTTCCTTTTTCTTTTTATTCTCTGAATCAGCATTGGACTTTTCAACTGCAACAATTTTATTTACCTGACGAAAACTGCGAGCCGGTTCTTCTTTTGGTTCAGGAGACAATGTGTTATTCAGCTTCCTCTTCTTCGCAACACGTTTGTTGCGAACCCTGATCCACTCTGTCTCTTTTGCCAATTCCTCTTAGTTTGTCAAGTAGTTCTCGACTGCTTCTGTTATTGCTTGAACTGGACGAACTGGACTGCTTGACTGTTGAATATCGATGTTCTCTTAGATTTTCCGAAATCGTAATTCCAAGTTTTCAATCTTCCGCAGTAGTTCTGCGTTACTTTTCTCTAATTGCTTCCTCTTCTCATCCTACCCTTTCCAGGCGATGAAGAGCGCCCTCTCGGCTGCAGATTGAAGCTTATTCGATTTTATGTAGGGATCCGGGAAACACTGGATCTCTGTTGTGTTGGTGGGTTCCATGATCTCGTTTTTATCTTCCTCGTTTTCCTGCTCTTCAAACTCGGGTACAAGAGAACTTGGAAGATTTAACAATTTTCCAATTGATGTTGACATTATTCTATTTCGCGAACATACTTCACGGAAAGCCCTCGTATTCGGCTTTCACGACCGCGAAAATGCTAACGCAGACGATACTAGAAGGCCGCGCGAAAGTAGGTCACTTCACTTGCATAAAGACGGCGGATTTCAACCGAAATTCGATGCAATGTTTTGTTCCACTTACTACCGTGAACAATCAACTGCTGACTCACTACTTCTACTTCTACACTACACTACGTACGTTTGCACTGTTCAAGAGCACACGCGATACTGTGCAACAGTATCTGAAGTGAAAAATGTTTTAATCCCTGATTTAGAATAAATAGTCTAGAGGTGATATGATGATCATGATCTTCTTCAATAATAATTTTATTCATTTATTGGGAATACATTGCATGAAAATAGAAATACAGCTTAACGCCAAAACAAACCATATTTACCTCAAGTACAAATAATGTAGTTTGGTTGAATTACAGTCGAACCTCTCTATAACAAACCTCCACCTAACAAAATCCTCTACACAACGAATTTTTACCTGGTCCCATGACATTTTTGAGTTTTGGCTGCTTATTTACCTCTATTTAACGTATTTCGGACCTCTCAACAACAAAGTTTTCTCTTGACTTCAACATACAAAGTGTAGTGTGTATAGGAAGCATACGGTTATTTTCAAGACATGTCTAACTGTTTGAATAGATGTGAGTCGAGCCTGATTTATGTTGGTTGACATGATTTTTTTATTCAAATGCAAAATTCAGCCGAAAATTACTCACTTTTTCAAATATAAAACATTAAAAAAATAGGAAAGTTGAGTTATTATAGTATTTATAGTGAAGTTATTGACAAAATAACCGTATTTTGCGTTCCATCTAATAGTAGTGTAAAGAGTTGAGAAATATTGCTTCAGAGTATGTACTTTGATTAAACTCTACTAATAGTACAAATCAAGCTTTCTGAAAATGAATTGGTGAGTTTACTTACTTATTACATTCTATAAATATTCGAAAAACATGCTTTTTTATTCTAAACTGCAAGAATTTTCAAATTTCCATATTAATATTGGCCTAATAGGTACCCCACCGACGTTCGCGATGATATGTTCTATGTACCATATTCATTCATTTACCGCCGTGATACGATATTATAAGATCCATGGCAGTTTTCTTGACAGAACCTCTCAATAACGAATACCTCTCTGCAGCGAATTTTTTCTCGGGAAATCGACTTCGTTATACAGAGGTTCGACTGTATTATTATTATTATGAATTAAAACAAAACTGAATTGAGAAAACAGAAAAAAGTTAATTAAGAAGAAAAAAGAAAGATGAAAACAAAGCAATTTTTGAGTCAAAATAATTTTTACATACAATATTACTATATAATACTGTTATTGCAAAATAATAAGTTTAAAATGATTGCATTAGATTTGATGCGATTTTCAAGTGCCAATTGAATTGATTTGAATTATTTATAGAATACTTCCATTTTTACATAAGTTAGTTTGAAAATAATTAAATCATGTACTAATTTTCTGTTTCGAATAAATAACTTGAATAGTGAGTACGATGTTCATTTATTGGATACTAACCTGCAGTACGCGATCAGTGACGGCGGCAGGAGTGCGCGGGGTTCGAGCCGCGTTGACGGCCGGGGTCACCGAGTAGTCTGCGAGCAGCGCGTCAGACGCTGACGGAGTCCCGCTTTCGGTCACTGCACCTCTCGCCGCTTCACTAGCCCGGCCCAATTTCACTACTTGTTGCAATTCCTGACAAACAATTCAGATTAAATTTGTTATATCCATATTGAGAATGATGCGATATTCGTCCACAATTAATAAACACAAAGAAATGTTATCAACCACTATTTTATCAATTTCTATAACATAGCAGAACCAGTTTCCATCGCCTAACCTATCTTGTGTTTTATTGTTGGAAATTACGTAGTGGTTGACAAAATTTATTTGTGTTTGTACACGATAAATAAGTTGAAATATAAATAGTGAGATAAGCACACAATCTATTGAATTCGAAGTAACAGAAAATAGAAAACAGTAATAATATCATTACAAAATGAGTAGTATAATAATTATAGTATATCTATATCATTATAATTATCATTTTAATTATATCTGTATCATTATAATTATAATTATCTATATCATTTGAAATTTCAGAAAATAGTGATTGATTTATCCCATTTAATAAGTTTATGAGTGAAATCACATCAGTATGAATGATATTATGAAGTCAATAAATTATTATTGAACTATGAATTATTTAGATCGTACTTGATTTATGTGATTCGCCTGTAACTGTTAGCTCTGATTGAATCGATGCTATACACTATATACTGTACACTACAATCGGAGCATTGATGTTATACACTACCAAAGCCATAGTACATTATGGTGACGCTAGCACAAGTCAACACAGGTAGGGCTACACTTAGGCTTTGATAGCTGTTTATATTCTCAAATGACATATTGCTGATCAACTTTGTAGTCAGCTTAGTCTTGCGTTTTTCAGCTATTATTGGTAACTAAAACTGTGATAACGGAGGTAGTGTGTTATGTAACTAAAGCTGACAGTTTCAAGTAAATCTAACTACATTGAATTTGAATTTTCAGAAAACAGTAAATAATTTTCACATTCATCAGTTCGTGGAAGGGTTGCAGGCATGGGTGATACCAAAGGTAGGTTGATCTACTGTAACTCTCTCAAAAATGTCAGAACCTGCATACTTGTGAGAAGGGGTATGGACTGCCTAAGTCACAAGATGAGGCTCTTCTTCAGTTTCTCATATCCAAGAATCTTTATGTCTGTAATGTTGGAAACCGTCCGACGTTCGTTACACGAAACCGGAGTGAGGTTATTGACATTACATTCTGCTCAGAAGGACTCCTAAGGGTCATTGACAACTGGCACGTAAGTCATGAGGCCTCTTTGTCTGATCGATCACAAGTATGTCTGTTTCAACATGCAAAGTTAAGGCTCTTCCTGCTACCGGGATCCGAGGAAAACAGATTGATCACTCTATAAGTCTGACCTCCTGTCTCAACTTGGGTCATTAGGCAGGAGGGTCACCTGCTTTGCAGACATTGATCAGATTGCTACTGATCTTCAGAATGCAATCTCTCCAAAGTTAAATGGTCCATCTCCAAGTTTGGCCTCTGCAAATCTCCTGAGGGGGGGGGATGGGGATGGCATAATACCAGCTATGCTGCAGCAAGGACCAGAAGCTCTATTAGTCCTCTTGTGTGAACTCTTTAGAGCAAGAGTCTGGCTTATGGTTATATCCCTCAAGCCTGGTGCCTCAGTAGAGTGGTCTTCATTCCAAAGAGAGGAAGAAAAGACTACTCAACTGCAAAATCATCACGTCCCATCAGTCTCACATAGTTTCTCTTGAAGATGCTGGAAAGATACCTGAGGAAGGGAGTGCTTTCAGGTACTCCCCTCTACAAGAATCAGCATGCTTATCAGCCTGGGAAGTCCTGTGAAACAGCCCTGCATCAGCTTGTGAGCAGGGTGGAGGACAGCCTTGCTGCCAAGAAGATTGTTCTATGTGCCTTCATGGACATTCAGGGTACATTTGACAATTTTACTTACAAGGGCATGGTCCGGGCAGTGCGGGGGCGTGGTCTTGAGCCTGCCATATGTAGGTGGATTGAGACCATGCTCTGCTCCAGGCGGATCAGGGCCGATCTTCAAGGTAAATCAATGGTGATCGATAGTGATGTGGATAGGGAATATTCCCAGCGGGAAGGAACTTATGATTTAGCAATATTTCCGGGAATATTTCCGAGGCCAAGAAATTTTGGGAATTTAAGGGAATTTATGGGAACTTAAGGGAATTTATAAAATTGTTCTAAAAATGATTGAAATTGATCAATCCCACTCATATTTTACATCAATATAATCAATAAATCATCATTTTATTTGATATTGATCAAGCTCTGCCACATTTTGATAAAATCAATAATTCATCATTCTTTGAGCCTGATTTTGCTCACTCACTCACTGTCTTTTAAATACTCGTATAGTCCAGTCAATGAAAGATTATAGAGGGAAAATTTTGGAAGACAATTTTTGACCCCGTAGCTCTTTTAAGGGTAGTAAGGGGGGTAAACATATCAAAAGTCCTCACTCCTAGCCCCTGTGCTAAGGTGGTGGGGGGTGGTTTGGAAGTGCCATATTTTGTTTTTTGCATATATCTCGAACAATATGCACCTTTCGAAAATTTTCGTCGAACTCAATCATAATATTAAAGCTCACAAATTATCCTACAAGTTTCATTTCCAACATTTTCCATATCTCTCATAGTTTTCTAGGTATGATCTCTCTAAAGTATCACATTTCTAAGAAAAACCTTTCCGGCTCCGATTTTTCATCTTTTTGGCCTAATAACTTTTTAACGAGTCATTGAAAAAATCCGTGCTCATACAGCATTATATTCTCTTCAATTTCATCTATGGTCTCATTATTTTATGCATCTCCCAACGATTGTTGCAGCCGTTATAGTGTTGAGTGTGAAATCTTAAGTTCAACAACAATAGATCAATTATCAGGGAAATTGGGAGGGAATGTTTGGAACACAATATTTGACTTCGCAGCTTTGTTTGAACTGGTTAGAAGGTGAACATATAAAAATCCTCATCCCTAATCCTTGAGCTTAAGGGATGAGGGTAGTTTAGTAGTTGCATTTTTTCATTTCTGGCTGACACGCATGTAACTGGGAAACAATGCATTTCAGTGACATGGCTAACTGAGTGAAAATGAAGCTAGATAAATTTCCTACAAGTTTTGAACAGTAGAGTTTTGTGATATCTTCTTTAGTTTTTGAGATATTCACTTTTAAAAAGTGTAAAATCTTTGAAAAGACCGTTATTCTTCCAACTTTTTGCACTTTCAGGGCATATTACTCAACAACAATGCATCGAAAAATAGTATATTTTGCACCTAGAGCAGAAAATGAGATTTTTCCGGCTCGAAAACGGTTGAAAGATTTTTCCGGCTAGAAAAGATTGAGGGCCGAAAAAACATTTTTGCCCGTGGTGCGAACTCTATTTTTCGCCACACAAAAATAAACAATATATACAGGGTGATTCATAATTATGGTAAAATAATTTAATACGTGATAGTAGAGGTAAAAATAAGAAAAAAGTTCCTATAAACATATATCCATAGACGCTTCATTAGCGAGCTATACAGGGTGAAAGATTTCGCCCGGAATTCAGTACCTCTGGTGAAATACACCGATGCTGAATTGTTTGGGGACTAGTTTTTGAAAAACTTATGCTGGATTCATATGGAAAAATATCTGAAAAATTGAATAAAACTAGTCTGGACTCTGTAGTGTGAGTAGTTTTTGAGAAAAAAGTTGAAATATGCAAAAATCTAAGTAGAAAAACACAGACTTCTACGTTTGATGCCCAATAACTTTCTTTAATGACCATTAAACAAATAATTATTCGCAATAAAAATTGTAGAGAATTTAATTCTGAAAAGAATGATGTAAGCTGAGTAAACTAAATTTAAATAAAAGTTGGATAAAATGTATTCTTATGTAGTGCATTACACCACAAAATTTGCTGTTTTATGAGGAGAGAACTAATAACTCATAAGTTGTAGCTGATTGCAAATAGAACATTGATTTTAAGAACAGCTGTTCCAAAACAGCTGATTTATTTTGTTTCAAATAAAAAAATATTTAAAAGAAATTATCAGCTGAAAATTATTTTCAGATATATTTTAGCTCACTGTTGAACAAAAAAAAACTGTAAGTTAGGCCTACTGTAGCCGCGCTGTGTTTTTTGTTTAACCCATTGACCAGTTATTCATAACCATTTCACTTTGCTTTTGTGTTAAGTGTTTTTTTAAAAAAATGGCAGGTAATTTAAGACATTATTCATACTCCGAATTAGCTGACATGCATTTAATGTATGGAATGGGACACTACTGTAATAGTACTGAAGCAAGACGTTATCAAGAGAACTTTCCTAACCGAGTATGTCCAAGTTCAAGGTTTTTTGCCACTATTCATTTTTTGCATATTTCAACTTTTTTCTCAAAAACTACTCACACTACAGCTTCCAGACTAGTTTTATTCAATTTTTCAGATATTTTTCCATATGAATCCAGCATAAGTTTTTCAAAAACTAGTCCCCAAACAATTCAGCATCGGTGTATTTCACCAGAGGTACTGAATTCCGGGCGAAATCTTTCACCCTGTATAGCTCGCTAATGAAGCGTCTATGGATATATGTTTATAGGAACTTTTTTTCTTATTTTTACCTCTACTATCACGTATTAAATTATTTTATCATAATTATGAATCACCCTGTATATGAGAATAGTTGTTTACTAAGAACTTCCGAAAGCAGAAGTGGAAGGTGATAGCTCTAGCAAATCTGAGGTAATCTGAATATCAGGAAATTGTCGAAGTATTTTTACATTTTATTCTGATTTGTCTAAATAACCTAAAAGATGATGTTCAATTATGTGGGAGGTTGAGTTTATACTTTTTTATTCTTTCAAATGACAATAAGATGATATTATTATAAATGTTTTAATTATTGAATAATGAACACAAATAATGAAAAGTTTTTTGATCAGCTGTTTTTTGATCACCTTTCTTAGTTCCATGTTAGCGGCTGGAAAGGGTACTCTTTCCGGCCTAGGCCGAAAAGAAACCTGTTCTGACGTCAGACGAGAGTCGTCTGCGAACAATGTCTTTCAGATCTACGTAGGGCCTGTGCAGTGTGGCGAAAATGTAATTTTTTTCACACAGGGGGTAGGAGTGAGGACTTTTAATATGATTACTCCCTTACTATCCTTAAAAAAAGAGTTATGGGGTCAAAAATTGGGTCCCAAAATTTTCCTTCTATAATCTTTCATTGACTGGACTATACGAGTACCGTATTTAAAAGACAGCGAGCTGTAGAGCATTCAATTCTCTTCAATTTATTGTATTATTTCATCATTTTATGCTTTCCATCAATTTTTATAGCAGTTTTAGTGTTGAGTGTGGTAGGAGTGAGGACTTTTTATACGTTACCCCCTCACTATCCTTGGAAGGACTGCGAGGTCAAAAATTGGGTTCCAAACTTTACCCTCTATATCTTTTCGAGTATTCGTCATCGTTGCCCGGACTAGTATCTTATTACAAGTGAGCCTCAATGACTCTTGAAAGGTTGTGAGCTGTGGAATTATTCTCTTTTTAATATTGAATTAAACTCGAGTATACTCCTTGTTTTAGTTTAGCCTATTTTGCTGTATTTAATAATTTTTAATTTTTGGATTTATATTCTACTCTAATCTTCATTTAGGGAGTCAATTATTTTTGTGCGGAAAAATTGAATAAAATCATGAAATAACAGTTAAATTACACTCAATACTTTGTTGACTTTGTTTACCTGATTTACAGGCATTTATTAGTAAGTAAAAAGATCTTATTCAACTTGTAAGACATGAAAGTAGCATGATAATAGTGGTGCAATTGAATGATTTATTGAGTGCTCATTTCTCCTTTCTGTTTTCGAACTGTTTATGAAATTACTGTTTTCTTTGAACTTACTACAATTTATAAGTTATTCATCCTTATATTTCTTACATAAATCTGTTGTATAACAGGTGATTGAGAACTTGTGCAACAAAAACGTCTTTTCCGGTCATTTCTTATGAAAGAAATCATAAATTTCCTCAAGTTCCCATAAATTCCCGGGAATTTATGATTTTTTGGAATATTTCCTTTAAATTCCCTGGGAATATTTCCTCGATCTTAAATTCCCGGGAATTTTACATCACTAGTGATCGAACCTGCAAAAGGTTGTCCACAGGGAGGTGTACTTTAAGCTCTTCTGTGAAACCTTGTGGTTGATGGTCTCTTTCGTGAACTCACCAGTAAAGGTGTCTTTGTCCAGGGCTATGCTGACGACATAGTCCTCACGGTACAGGGAAAGTTCACTAACATTGTTGCTGATGTCATGAACGTCAACCTCAAAATTGCTCTTGACTCCAATGAAATCAAGTCTAAATTGGTGTGGGAGTGCTACAAAACACAGCAGGCTTGCAACACGCAACTATGTGCATCTTGGTTGGGTACCTGGCCATGTAGGCATAGGAGGTAATGAGCGTGCAGATGAGCTTGCTAAGCGGGGTTCCAGTATGCCATTCTTTGGTCCAGAGCCAAGTGGTGGCATAAACAAAACAACTGCCTTCCATACAATAAGTAAATGGTTCATGGACTTACATCACCAGCAATGGCAAGGTCACCCTGGTCAAGCACTTGGCAAAAGACTGCTGGCAGACGCAAGCACTTGTTTCACCAGCTGGCTGGTGAGTCTGGGTAGAGGTTAGGTCAAGCAGTTGATTGCCCTGATAACTGAACACGGCCACTTCAGGAATCATCTCCACACTATTGGACTCAGAAATGAAAGTCAGAGGTGTGAGAGGTGTGAGGTCTGGAGAGACTGCCAAGCATATAATACTGGAATGCGAAAGACCTGGGGCTAGAAGAAGGGCTCTTAGGTGAGGAATGGGATGTTAGTATAGGGAAAAAACTCCTGGACCTTGTAAAGGGCACATTAATTGGTTTGCCTAACTAACATACTTTGGACACACAATAAGCTTCGGTTGACGTGTGAGGTTCTTTGAACCTTCGGATCTTTGAATCCATCCTTTCAAAATCATAAACATAAACATACCGTATCTGATATTTGTGGTTCAGGCAAAACAAGTTTACTCCTCTTCTTGGCAGGCTCTTGATTTTGCAACATCGCCATTGGGACATCGTTCTCCTTCCGTTGCTTCAGCTTCTGTTTGTCCTTTCTTCTTTCTCGCTGAAAACATGATTTCATCCAAACATCAGAAGAAAGCAGACATGAATAAATGTGAATAGAGACTCAGCTATGGATAAAAACACATATTCCCATCTAAGATCTGAATATAATTTTCATTTTGTTCGATATTTGGTTATTTTACGATGAAATATCAACATTTCTCTACTTGGAATCCCAGAAATGTTGGATTAATTATCAGTTTTGAATTAAACTATCAACTCAGAACAATTTCATATATTGGACTCATCTGTCATTTTATTATTTTTTCTAGCCACTGATGAATCCTTATGATCGAAGATGAAATAAACTGAAACAAATTCGAAAATTTGAAAATAAACTCATTTTGAGTTGTTTCTCAAGATTCTCAAAGCTTTGTGGACTTTGAGTTCTCAAAATGAATGAACTATAATAATTTTCTACATTTTTAGTACAATTTTCAATTCAACCGATATGATATTTCATTGAATTGCGTTTTAGTTGCTACACCATTATCAATACCTGGTATTCCGAGATTCTCTTGAGTTTTAGTTTATCAGAGATTGACAATGGTGTAATAACCGAAACCGGTCTTTCTAATTATCAATAAATCAGTGATTTTTTGACAATTTCTTAGTCTTTTTCATTCATTATTGAATATATTTTGAATGGTTTTGAACTTAAGCAACCAGTTGGATCTCTGCTATTGGACTTGAGTAAGGCGTTCGATTGTGTCTCTCACTCTATACTTTGCAAAAAACTTGAAAAATATGGTATTGTAGATAAGGAGCTCAAGCTAATCAAGAGTTATTGGAACAATAGGAAACAAATAGTTTGCTTGAATGGCACAAACTCAAATTTCCTTGATGTGACTGTGGGGGTTCCTCAAGGATCAGTCCTTGGCCCTTTTCTGTTTATAGTTTTTGTTAATGATTTTAGTAAAAATGTTTCTGTCTTTTCAATATTATATGCAGATGATACTACCCTGGTACATAGGGATGTTGATAGAAAAACTATTCAGGATACGCTTGGAATGGCTATGGATGAGTCTAAGGTGTGGTTCAATGCCAACTTACTCAAGGTGAAAGAGAGCAAAACAGAGCAAATAATATTTTCTCTCAACAATGTAAGGACTGGTAATCTGAATTTGAATGATGATTCTTTCAAGCCTGTTAAGTTACTAGGAATGTATTTAGATAGTAAACTCACCTGGGAGTATCACCTAGTGAATTTATATAAAAAGCTTTCTAGATTAACATTTCTCTTAAGAAGACTGAAATATTGTGTAAACCTACATGTAATTAAAATGATATACTTTGGTCTCTTCCATTCACACTTGATTTATGGAGTAAAACTGTGGGGCAACTCATCTTCTTAAAAAAAAGCGTTTATATGGCAAAAGAAAGCACTTAAGAGTAATATTTGGTATGAAATACAATGAATCTTGTAGAGGAATTTTTGTTGAACATGAAATTACGACCTTGCCTTGTTTGTATATCTATTATAATTTAATCTCTGTTAAGAAAAATCTGTCCAATTTTAATACAAATATCTCTGTACATTCACATTACACTAGACATAAGGATGATATAACTAGACCTACAGTTACATTGACTAAAACTCTGAAAAGTCATAAGTATCTACAAATTCGCATGTTTAATCTTCTACCAGATAATGTTAAGCAGTTACCATTGAAAACGTTTTGTATTGCTGTTGATAAATGGCTCAAGTCTGAAGCCTTCTATTCTGTAAATGAGTACCTGGAATATTTTAATGTGTATGTGTAAATTTGATTGTTTGATATAGCTTACCTTGTGATATTTTACATATTATTGACAAAGCCTATTGTTTACATTTTGTTATGTTGTTCTATGGCCAATAAAATTCTTGATAGTTGCCCAATATAAAAAAAAATTGGTTGTGAAAATATTTCGAGACTTTAAAGAGAAACTTTCACATCACATTAACTGGAACAGATTACAGATTCATTACAAAATTACTAGCTTCGCATGCGCATTACATTTACTTTATGCTCGTTTCATCTTTTTACTAACTAAAATTAACAGATTATAATTTTTCGTCGATAACCAACGGATTGATTACTGGTTCTAGCAATATGAGTTATAGTCGTTCAAGTTCCATGATGGCTAAGATTCATAGTCTCAACAATGGCGACAGCATTATGTATTACGGTACTGTATTTATTGTTTTGTAGTTTCATTCTGCAGTTGCAGAGTAAGTTGTAAGTAATTCGAGCGTAAAACTTCTTTATTGCTTTCGCAAAATTTTCTGCTTAACTGTTCTGCTCAAGCAATGAAGTCGCGTTTCACGCTCTTAACTCATGAATAGCTACTATCGCATTCAGCCTGGTCCTCAAAATACACAACACAACTTTCTTATAGTTGTCGCTCTCTTAACGGTACTAACCTCCTCTTTTTCGCTCCTCAGCTCGCCATCCAGATGCTGCTGCCTCAGTCGGCCAAAGTCGGGAGCCAGCGGGTCGACCTCTTCGGTGGAGGTGTCATAGAAGCCGGCCATCGGTCGTTTCTCGAACGGAATCTCTGCGTTGTAGTCGACGCCGCGTTTCTTCTTCTGCCGGGGAGCTAACTCGATGCCGGCCGCTCTCAACTCACGACGTTTCTGCAACAATTTAAAACAAACATATTCAGAAAAATGGAAATCCATATTCAATTCTTCATACAACGTATTCTATTAGAAAGCCAAATAGTTCATTTCGTTATGCCTTCTAGGTTATAACAAAGCAGTTTATTTCAATCTTTGGTGTATTATAATATTTATTATTAAAGGTGAGACAACCTTACATAAGGAGGTTGCACTTGTGTGCTTACAAAAGTTAGGACTCATATCAACTGTTAATTGCTGGTAAACACCAGATCACAACAATTTTTTATTTTGATTGATTTTTTATTTTTATTTTAAAACTTATTGTTTATTATTTTACTGTCCCATAAGTTTATTTAACATTAAAAATGATATCTAGATATAAAATGATATCACAGATAGGTATTACATTATCATTCAGGATGATAACTACTTGTTTGGGGAACTAAATGAATACATTAAAACAAAAGAATAGCTCGAAAAAACATCATATTCCAGCCTTGAAATAAAAGAAAATAAATACCATATTTTAAAACATAATCTTAACACCAAACGTATACAAGAAGTTTCCTGTCAAATTGATAATTTGAATAAAATATAAATAAGATGAACATAACATAAATAACATATTCTTATATATTTGACCAACTGATTTTTCTATGTTTCATCTAAACTGAATCACATACTGTGATTATTCAGTTCAGAATTCATTAGCTACTCTCATTCTATAAAAAAATGTGAAGTAGTACTGTGAATAGGTCTTGCTGCTCCAAGACTATGATATATCGTCACTCGATAATTGATAAGTCTCTATGTCTCTCCCAGAATAGATTATAGAAGTGCATTTTGACATTTCTTTACTATTTCATATATTTCAGAACAGATTTGATTTTTCATGAGACAGACAATGTTTTGGATCCTATTCTTCTCTAAATATGAATGAGGTTGAATCACCTCATGGAAGATAGTGAGTCTCATCTCCCGCCACGTTCTGATACCATATTTCTAGAAATAAATCACTGTTCATCTATGTGAACGAAAACATCAACAAAAAATGATGAAAATTATGTTGAGAACTTGAAACCATAGGCTTTTCTCTTTATTCTCTTTTAGCTTTGAAAAAAATTCAGAATGTCTGTTTCAATAACGAAATATAATTTTTCCTCCACCTACTGTCTAAAGTGCTTACTTTACTCCCTGGAACATAATACTAAGGTGTCACTTTTTCGATCTCGGGAGGAAAATCAGAAAAACTCCCTATAGAGCGTAAAAGTAACTCCATTCAAATAACATGGGAAGCATCTTTATTTTAATAACTTACATTTGAAATATGTTAGAAGGTCTAAGCTCAGATGAGGAAGCATAATAGAGGTGTCTGTCATTGAGTCAACTGAATTCAATACCTCAACCAGAAATTTGATCAACTCATGAAATATATGTTTGTATGATATTACATACTTAATATTAGTAGACGATAAAAATTTATACATATTTTAAAATATTTTATTCTATTCAAAATACCAGCCAACAAATATTTTTCATCTGCAATTCAAATCTGAAACGCGCGAATTGGAGTCAGCCATTTTTGATAGCCGCCCAGCTATCAAATTGTTACAACTTTTGCCGATAGATAGCGCAATAAGCAGTGCCAATCAGACGACCGGTTTTTAGGTTTTAGATTTTAGGTTATGTTGTAAAAGAAAACATTGTCACCAATAACGTGAGTTATTAAAATTATTTGATTTGCAGTTTCTATAAAACAAAATCTGGTGTGGTACACTCACACAACTTTCCTTGCTCATTGAACTGTAAGCCTCATTCTTAAACGAGAATAATTTAGGGGAATAACATAATGACGATTGGCAGCAACATATTTGAAACTACGATCAGACTACTGTTTATGTGTATATACAATTGTTTTCAGAGTACTTTTTCCTTTGTGTAAATTGTGAAATTAGATGATTTTTTAAAAGTCGTCAAAACAGCTGTTCTACAGATAAAATATCTCGACTATGTGTTATTTTTATAAACTGCTCTACCTACCCACCTCAAGCACGAGAGGGAGGTTACAAAGTCCATTTCTCAAAGATGGGGTGGACCCCCCATTAGTTTCCCAGGAAGGAGACTCATGTCAGTTGATAGAGCTGATAAATAACTATACAGGGTATGAATTTGAAAAGAATCGTTAGAGCAGTTTTCGAGAAAACCTTGAAAAACATGGTTTTTAGTAATTATCTGCCATTTTTCTCAATAATATTACGGAGCTCCTGTAATTTTCCCAGAAATGAGACTCATGACAGTTGATAGGGCTTATAAATAGCTATCCATGGTATAAATTTGAAGAAAATCGTGAGAGCCGTTTTCGAGAAAACCGTGATAAACATGGTTTTTTTAGTAATTATCCGCCATTTTTTCCGCCATCTTGAATTGAATTTTATTGAATTTCTTATGGTCGGATTCTCATGGTATAAGGACCTTAAGTTTAAAATTTCAAGTCAATCGGTTTATTAGGAATGGAGTAATCGTGTTCACAGACATACACACATACATACATACATACACGCACACAGACCAACACCCAAAAATCATGTTTTTGGACTCAGGGGACCTTGAAACGTATGGAAAACTTGAAATTAGGGTACCTTAAGTTTTTTGGAAAGCAATACTTTCCTTACCTATAGCAATAGGGCAAGGAAAGTAAAAATGTAGATGGAGGAAAAATGTTGTGTACACCACGAGTGAAAAATACTTTTTCTCCTCAGGGAAATTGTTGACCTCGGCTTCGCCTCGGGCTTTAAACTTTTACCCTCAGGGAGAAAAAGTGGTATTTTTCACTCTAGATATACAAATAACTATTGAAATATACCAATTAAAGAACTTTACCTGTAGAGCTGCCAACCGTCTAGCTTCTTCCAATTGTTTTTCGCGAGCTTTCCTCTTTGCTTTTTTTCCCTGTGTGTTGGCAAGACGCGCTCGCGCTTCAGACAGCATTTCCAGTTCTGAAATTTCAATTTAACTTGTTAACCTACTTAACAAATAACGAATAATACTTTTAAATTAAACAAAATTTCTTGTGGGGAAGTGATAGCTTAGCACGCTTCTATTAAATATTATAATTATATTCACCTACTTTTATTGTGTTCTGTATTTGGCTGCGATAGGATAGGTTTCAAGAAGAAACAATACAAATAATTTTCATTTAGATACGGTTGAATATTAATGATATATTAGATACCCTATTATCATCATCATCATCATCTGGAGATCATCACGTACGTTAGTGAAAATTGGAGGGCATTCTCAACCGTTGCACTTGATCATTCCTACAATACTAGGAGTAGTGAGTGGCTCGATCCTCGGTTACCCGGCACATAGACTAACCCTTCTGGAGAAATGCCCACACTATTGCGCAATAAAAATTATAGACTAAGACTTCCCCATATTTCAAAGATTTTTCCAACTTTTCAAAGATGACCGGAAGGATGAGGGAAGTTCTGTTGAAAAGAGCGTCATACACAGTGGATGAATGTGTATCTGTCTTGAGGGAAGAAAATTAAATACCATAGAGTTATTACAAAATAAAAATGTCCTTTAAATTGAACGATTTCTTCCACGGGGTGCTCCTGGAGCCAGTGTTGTTTCTTTGACGTCTCCTCCTTGCCTTATTATATTTTCTGTGTTTATTATTGATTGTGACTTTTCAATGTTGCAAAGCTCGTCTTTTATATGCAGTACTTGAATAAATGAAATTTGATTGATTGATCATCATCCTAGCCTTTTCCCATTTCATTTGGGGTCGGCTGTCCGAATCAATTTGCGCCTTTCTTCTCTGTCTTTTGTCATTTCCAGGTTTACGCCCATCGTCTTCATATCTTCACATATTGTGCTCGCCCAAGTCGTAGGGGGCGACCTTGGCCTCTTTTACCCTCAGCAGTGCTAATTATCACCCTTTTAGTCATGTGGTCATCGTCTCTGCGCATCACATGGCCAAACCATCCAAGTCGACTCTCGCACATCTTCTCCTGTATTGGTGCAACCTTGAATGTGTCACGGATATATTCATTCCATGACCTTGTCCATCAGGGTCACAGCTCCAGCCCACCTAAGCATTTGCATCTCTGTACAGTGCATCTTCTGTTTCTCTTGCTTGCGCATCAACCAACACTCTAAAGCAATTATTCTCGGCAATTTGGATTTTGGCTCACTTACCTTGATGTTTGGATGTTGCAGGACTTGATCACCCAAAACTTTTTCTTTATTGGCCCTTGGATGAAGCACTAGCAGCACACCACCACCACAACAATGGCTTTTTTAATGTTCAAATTTTGCTCGCGGGTGATGTTCTTCTTGATTTTTTCTCGAATTTTCCCGCTTTGCTCCTTTTCCGTTTCATTAATTTTTGCTGGCTTCAGGATGATCACATTCTCCTTGGGCGACAGCTTCTTGGTCTGGGGCAGAGACTCCTTGGCTGCGGCAGTGGGGGCGGCACTCGATGAAGAAGGTGCGGTCCTCTTCTTTGGCAGTTGCACGGCTTCAGCAAATGAGATCGGCTTATTGTAGACAACATCGCTTTTTGCTACCTCACTAGCCAGTTTATTCACACTGTGCTTTAGAGTGTGAATTTTTCCAAACATTTCCGTGTTGTTGTCTTTCATATTTTGCTTGAAGTCTATTCTATCGATAGTGATGTTAAGTTCGTTGCACACATTTAAAAATGAATCATAGTCCTCTCTGGAAACTTTTTCAAGAGACCATACCTCGAAACGTTTTCCGCTATCATTTTTAATTTTTGCTGGTAATTCGGGAGGCATACTCATTTCATCATTTTCCTTCTCTTCCTCGTATTCGAGCTGCACGGCTGATGGTAGTTTTGTTAAAGTATTTATTGGCGAATGGATCATATTAAGGATGATAGATCCAAAACACACTTTTGTGACATGGTAGGGAGCAATCTTCATTTTATTCTCTTATATTGTTCTTTCCATAATTTTTTCATCTTCTAAGTTTCCTTTATTATGTTGTATGGTTATCTATAGATTGTGTAAAAGAGGCTCTTCATGGTACTGTCTGTGAGCCTTTATATGTATATCAAAAAATAAATAAATAAATCTTGGTTTTCGTCCTACTTGGAAGGCAAGCAAAAATTTGTTGAATTTGAGTATTTAAAAGAGTCCCAAAAACATATTTATATACATCTTTATAGCTTTGAACTGAGATTTTTAAAGCATGGGGTTCCTCAAGGCTCCATATTGGAGAAGATGTTAGAGTACAATGTCAACTCTTTCCATATGTTTGTGGATTTTAAGGCTGCATATGACAGTGTAAAAAGGAAGAAACTGTATGATGCCATGTATGAGCTTGAAATACCTCATAAACTTATAAGGCTTGTTAAAATGACTATACTTAAATGAGTGCAGTCCAATGCCAGGTAAGAGTACAGAATCTTCTATCGGATCCATTTCAGTCTTACAATGGTCTTAGGCAGGGTGATGCTTTAGCATGTCTGCTTTTCAATGTGGCATTGGAGAAAGTGATACGAGACTCCAAAATTGACACTAGAGGAATCCTGCTCAATAAGACAATTCAATTACTGGCTTACGCTGATGACATTGACATTGCAGTCAGATCAGTCCCCTATATGGTGGAGGCATATAATAGCATGAGAGGGGCAGCAAATAGTATGGGACTGATTATAAACAAGCAGAAAACAAAGATTATGGTCTCATCAAGGTCCAATGCTCATAGATTAAATGCTGCACAGTCTGACCTGATAGCTAATTGTGGTTTGGAGGTGGTTGATGAGTTCGTCTACCTTGGGTCTTCAGTAAACTCAAAAAATGAAACAGCACATGAGATCAGGCGAAGAATCCTACTTGCAAATAGGACATACTTCGGTTTAGCCAAACACTGCAGATCAAGGAATTTGAGCCGAGAGACAAAGATAAGAATCTACCGCACACTGATTCTGCCTGTGCTGACCTATGCCAGTGAGGCATGGACCCTAACAAGACTGGATGAGAATATGATCAACATTTTCGAACGAAAGATTCTACGCCGAATTTTTGGTGGTGTGCAAATTGATGGAGTGTGGCACAGAAGAAAGAATAGGGATCTGTATGATATGTACGGCCACACCAATGCACTGGCTATTATCAGAGTAGGGAGACTCAGGTGGGCAGGCCATGTTGAAAGAGCTGATGACTCATATCCGGCTAAAAGAATCATGAATTACAACATGGAAGGAAGAAGACGCCCTGGTCGACCAAGACTGAGATGGATGGACTCAGTCACTGAAGATGCAAGGAGGCTTGGTGTAAGAAATTGGAGACGAGCTGCCATGGACAGAGTAGAATGGAGGCGATTGCTGGAGGAGGCCAAGATCCGTTTTGGATTGTAGAGCCGTGGATGATGATGAGATCCAAAACACACTCTTGTGACATGGTAGGGAGCAATCTTCATTTTATTCTCTTATATTGTTCTTTCCATAATTTTTTCATCTTCTAAGTTTCCTTTATTATGTTGTATGGTTATCTGTAGATTGTGTAAAAGAGGCTCTTCATGGTACTGTCTGTGAGCCTTTATATGTATATAAAAAAAAATAAATAAATAAATCTTGGTTTTCGTCCTACTTGGAAGGCAGGCAAAAATTTGTTGAATTTGAGTATTTAAAAGAGTCCCAAAAACTATATTTATATACATCTTTATCGCTTTGAACTGAGATTTTTAAAGCATGGGGTTCCTCAAGGCTCCATATTGGGTCCAATGCTATTCCTGTGCTACATCACAGGTATGCCTGGCGTGGTCCACGATCAAGCTTCAAATTGTCTATGCGGATGATTCAAATATAATATTCTCAGTTGAGGATGTGGACAATTTGAACAAGACAGAGTAGGAGCCAGTCAGTGTGTCCAAATGTAGCTATTAATGGTAAAATTTTAGAAACTAAAAATAGTAAAAAATTCTTGGGTCTGTTATTGGATAGCAATCTCTAATGGAGTAGTCATGTTTGCCATGAAAAAGATATCTCCTAGTCTTTATGCTCTGAGACAAATGTCCAACGTGTGTTGTATCCAAACACCAAAGTCAGTATACTATGCTGTAATACATGCACATTTAGCATATGACCTGTGCATATATGGTAGTACGAGCTGTACGGGTGAAAGAAATTTGGATAAACTCCTTGAACAGCAGAAGCGGGCAATTAGAATAATGTTTAACCAGAAAAAGCGACTCAGTAAGATCACTGTTCTTTTAACTTGGGATTTTAACAATTTATGGTCAATATGTATTCGATGTGATCATGTTTTTCAAGAAGCACTCCAATGTAGAATTGAGAAATCAGACTCACAGCTATAATACCCGTTATGGCCTAATTACTGAGAGACATAGATTGAATCTTATTGAGAAAAAACAATTTTAAATGGATAACATTTTTTTATCAATTTACCAGGCAATTTAAAGTTAATTGAAGACATAAAAATATTTGGTAAAAATTTGAATGAATATTTGCTGAGCTTATCTCTCTATTATTTGCAGGAGTTTGACAACAGCTCGTTGATTTATTTTGAATTTTATTTGTGTACCAACTATAGCTAGGACTTATATGTAACATAGATTTCAAACTGACGAAATTATCAGATTTCAACTAAATCGAAAGATTATCTTATGGCATTACATTTTGGATATGATTTATGGCATATGACCGCCACGGCTGGCTCGGATGTAGTCCAACCTGGACGTCCAATTTTCTTAGAAATTTTCCTAACATTTGTGTCCGCATTTCGGCAATAACACGGTGAATGTTGTCTTCCAAATGGTCAAGGCTTTGTGGCTTATCCGCATAGAGGAATGACTACATAGCCCAGCAGAAAGTGGTCTAGCGATGTTGAATCACAAGATCTTGGAGGCCAATTCACATGTCCAAAAAGTGAAGTTAAACGGTCACCAAACGTGTCTCACAATAAATCGATTGTGGCACGAGCTGTGTCACATGTTGCACCGTATTGTTGATACCACAGCTACTGAACATCATGGTTGTTCAATTCAGGAGTGAAAATGTTATTAATCTATCTTCCATAAAGCGAATGGACACATATCCGATTCCTGTTCTCGATGGCGGATGGACTCATTCGGGTCATCCTCAATTCTACGCTCTACAGTAACAATAGCTTCTTCTGTACGCACCGTACGCGTCTCTGGGGATGCAAGTTATCAATAAGAGTGAACCTGGTGTGAAAACGTTCCATGGTTAATCAAATCAACTGCTCTGTTGGATGATTTTGACGACAATAAAATGAATGTAGGGCGCAATATGTATTTCGCAAAGTACCATTAGTTTCGAAATAAAGTTTCACTATTTGCAAGTATTGTTCAGGTGTGAGAATGAATAACTGAGAATGAATATCTTAACAACTGTTAAATCGGTCGTCATCTTGAACAGTAATACCAACAGTTCTATACCTCTAAAAAACACCCTGTATTATTTATAAGATTGAATTCGATAAGAATATATATTTTTAATTATATTATTTATATAGGCCTACTATAGTTGTGATAACCATCAAATGAAGATCAGTTTGCAAATTACATACTGTGGTCCATTATTCAAAATGAAAGAAAATTCAAACGAACCATCTTCGTCCATGTCTTTTGGATCAGGTCGGGCTGGTTTTGTTTCGGGGTTTGGGTCTATTTCTCCAGGCTTCAACTTTCTTGGATCGTCTGCAGCATCTTCTCCCTCTTCTCTCTTTTGTGCTTGATCTCTGCAACATAATTTTTCCATTCAATGATTAAAGTATAGTAGAAGAAAAACTTAAAAGTAGCATTCACAAGAAGTGAATGCTATAACATGCAACTACATCAAGATCCACTTCTTAGCATTGATTGAAAAAATAGCTTTAGTTGATAACAACATTAGTTAGCCTGAATAGCATCAGTTAACATTAAAATTTGAAGAAAATAAATTAATACATCGAGTAACAAGTCTAGTTTGAAAAAACAGGTCGCACCTGATCAATTTCAAGGCCTCTGACATGACTGAACGACTTATTCAAGTCAATTCAATTTTTTTTTATTACTGATGCATTCTAGTTTACAATATGGAGAATTGAAATTCTTTGAATGATGGTTCAGCCACGAGAAAAAGATTACTGTTGCACTACTCTATACTGATCAACATATTTTTTTCAATTATCTGATAGGAATATTATTGCAGTAATAAACCAAGTTTTGTTTCAGTTACTTACAGTAGATACTCGTATCGTTCGAGACACTGAGCGGCAGTGCGACCAATGATGGGCGCAATAGTGCGCCACTGAGTGGGCATCAGCTTCGCCAAATGCAACAGTTTTTCGTCTTCTTCGCGGCTCCATTCTGTTTTCTTAATGCTGGGATCCAGCCACTCAAACCAACGAGCCTTGCACTGTTTGGCTGACTTTCTGTGTAGCAGCGATGCTATACGAGACCACTGGTTTTTGCCATATTTCATCACCGCTGCTTTGAGGATTTCATCCTGAAAAATTGAAAAACGCCACAAATTAATACTCAATGATACTAGACGTTCACTAATTGCTCACTAGATTTAGTAGATTTAGCCTCCCACTCAGCCACTCTACTCATTGGGCGAGGAGATCACGAATTTTTTCCACCTATTTGACATCTTGATTAAGTGTAATTAGTGTTTTTAATTTTTCTATGATGAAATCTATCTAGAATAGTCTGGTCATGGATTGAAGAATTAAATTTAATTAAATTAGGTACACTTCTGACTGATTTTTCTATCATCATCTGATTAACATTCTATTTCAATCAGTGTCTTGTGAGCTCATTTTTCACTTTTGGCTGATTTACCATGTAAATTGGCTATTCATTCAACCAACTTTACTGGAGTTCATGGATAAGAAATTAACTGATACATAATTATAATAGTAGGGTTATTCAGCGTAGCGCAATACTCTCTTTAATTCGTAGTCGTATGCTCCGTTTTCATGACATTGTCAATACGGTACATGTATAACTGTGAACGACAATAAAAACATTTGATTTGATTCGTATTGGTCGTGAGTGCAATTGCCATTATATCCGGAATATTTTATTTATAGCTTCATTGATTCTGCTCTAACTTAAAAGACATAAAAAATTTTCAATCCATTTTTCACACTTAAGTTAAAATTTGTTAGAAAACAGGGCTTTTACCTCAACAAGTTCATCGACGACTGAGGCTATCTATAGAAATATCGAGTATGAAAATGACTGAAATAAAAATATTGGCATTTTTTTAATGAGTTGAATGTTTTAATAAAAAGTAAGAGATGTTTAACAACCGTTGAACCTTAACTTGGGCTGCAATAAGATTATAGCTAATAATGTAGCAGTTTGTGTGAGATGTTTGGGCCACATTACACACAGTCATATAGCTTTTTCTTCTTCTTCTACTTCTTCCTAGTTGTGAACCGTAAATATTTGACCAATTTTAATCAAAAGTTTGAATATTTATTAAACTTGTGTGTGGATATTTGATTTTTATATCTATGCAACAAAAAATATTATTACTGAATTCATCAATATTTATGTTTATGTAATGGAGCCCTTAGCCCAAACAATGAGGTTATGAGTATGAAAATCGTTATAAATGCATTTTTACGGGCATGCTTTTTCTTGTAAAGCTGACAAAAGTCAAAGTATTTCTTCTATTATCAAAAAAGGATAGCCTAGAAATAAACTAGTACAAAACAAGTTGAAATGTATTAGGCAACTAGCCTAGATTATCATAAAGAATTCTGAAATTTTTGAACAAAAATTAAAATGTAACATAATTATTCAAGTTGACCTTACCTCTGTGTTTCTCCAAACACCACCTTTTATCATTATTCGTGGCATTTTGTAGTGTTAAATTAAACTTTTCTTCAAAAAGAAATGCCTTGTAGACACCTCAGAGAAAAAAGGAACCTTTTCTGAGACACAACTCTTGTTTTCAGTAATCTATTATGAATAGATACAATCAATAAAGTAATAATTTACAAGAAATAAAAAATATTACAAAAATATCCTTATTCCACTTTAAACAAAATTTCAAACTCACAAATTCAAAAAATATAGTTTAATTTTGTGAAGCACAATAATAACTAGCCTTAGCCTATAAAATGCAAACAAACCAAGCCATGAGCATCCAATAAATTAAAAATTTCTGGCCAGAAGCTCAGAAGAAAACATCATTATTATTTTCATCCTTATAGAATAGACACGGCCCATTGTATATATACTGAAAGTCGATGAAGCCAACATCTACTGTCACATCACCATATCGTGACGTCAGCATCGGATAGGAAACTTATGTAGAGTTTGTCCACATTGATTTCTATTTCAGCGGGTGTTTCCAATTTTCATAGATAATAATCCACTTCCATTTGAAATAGACACAATCAGCGATGGAAAACAATGTAAACAAACTCTGCAGAAAAGTTTTTCATCCGATGCTGACGTCACGATATGGTGATATGGCAGTAGATTTTGGCTTCAGAGTCTAGACTTCCTAGCGTGTCTATTCTATAACTGGTCTAAGATTTCATCAAATTTTGAAAATCAAATACAGGTAGCAGTGATTCTAAAATTTTTCATTTCTGCTACTTCCGTGGGAATCGCTGAATTAAGAATTATAATAAGATAAAAGTGTCAACATATTTTTATGTAATATTCAATTTTTATATTTTGACATGATTTTACTTGAATAGAGCAGCAAAGAAATTGATTACTGAAAGAAAAGTCGATTTAGTCACCAGTGAATTATCAATATCAGAGAATTTGTGGTTAGGTTGGATTCTTATCACAATAAATAGCAATATTCAAATTACAGATTGTTGTTATAGTGGAGAGCTTTTTACTGTTTTCAAAGATTAAAGCTTATTCCTCTCAATGAAATTTTTTTGGTTTGAAATTTAAATTATCACAACTTTGAGATGGCTCAGGATGGTAGCATTAAAGTTGAATCTGTTGAAGCTTTGAGTAGAGAGGCTGATACACTCAAAGCTAAGTTGGAAGATGAACGCCAGAAATTGAACGATGTTACCTGTAAGTAAGCTTTTTTATTTTTAAGTAAATTTCTTGTATTTAGGTTTTTATTTGCTATAATTGATAACAAGAATGTTTGAAACTAATTGCTTATCAAGTAAATAGCATATTAACCTGACTTTTTTCTATTAGTATCCACAGTGGCTGAAAGACTGGAAGTTATCAACTATTTGAACATAAAACCTCGCAGAGTTTTGAAGGGTCATCAAGCTAAAGTTCTATGTTCAGATTGGTCTCCAGACAAGAGACACATTGTTTCCAGCTCTCAGGTGGGCCTTATACCAAAGTTAATATTACATTTTTTTCAAATCCATTTTTCTTTTAAAATTTCAAGTAGGCCTATTTACAGCTTAACTAATACTGGACATACAGATTAGCCGTTATTTCTTATATTAACCAAATCAAATTAGCTTACTCTTGCCTCATGATATTTTAGTAATTTGCTCCTGTATTGTTTTCAAATTTCTATAAGCTTGAAAGACCTACATATTTACTGGAATAGCTTTCAGAACATTTGTATATCTGTACATATTATGTGAAGCAAAAGCGTATTATATTAGTAAATCGTTGACCTCATTTTAATTCATAGTAAGACTAAGAGTATCAAAATTATATAAAATGAAAAATTAATAGGTTTGTCAATCTTATGTTAGTAAATTTATTTTAAAAAATTTTGATTGTTTGTGGAGGAAAAGACTACACATTCTAATGCATGTATTCGATTAATGTAATATTTACTAGCTTGATAGGCCGTCTTGAAGACTTACCAAGGACTAGGATTTCCAGTTAGGCAGTGTAAAATATTACTTGCATGGTTAATAAATTAACAGTGTTAGCTGGTTATTGAACCCGGAGGAATTAATTCTTTAATTAAGTTTGTGAAATCCATTTTCACTTCCTCTACCTTGAGTTACCTTCATTCAACGAAGTTCTGTAGTTAAAATGACTTAAATTATTGTGAAGTAAAAACCATATAAGCTAAGAAATCATAGAATCATTTTGTATTTTCGTGGATGGGGGGTCAATAACTACATGGTGTAAGAGACATTTTCCCCGTTAATTTGATATAAAATTATTATGCATTACGACGCCCAATGATTCTGAGAGAAGTGATATTAAAAAAAAAACAAATCTTCGCGATGTTTCCAATTTTATCAAAAAAGTTTAATTTCCTTTTAATCATTCAACCCTGAAGCTTTTCTAGTAATACTAGGATATCGGGGATGATATTCTACATCCAATACTGACGTTGAATTGGAAATTTGAGAAAGTTGCAATTTTACACGATTTGGCAACCCTGTAATTTCTTCGGTTGGAGGGCAAAGGCTCAACTTATTTTACACAAACTATAGTATAGTATAGTTATATTGTTAATGGTGGTGGTATGGTTGCAAATTTCAGGACGGCAAAATGATAATCTGGGATGCGTTCACCACTAATAAAGAGCATGCAGTTACTATGCCCACTACTTGGGTGATGGCATGTGCTTATGCCCCTTCTGGCAATTTAGTCGCTTGTGGGTGAGTCGAAAAATATCAAGTCTCCTTCCAATTAAAGTTGTGCAATTGTCATGTTTTTTCAATGTTCCCATGAACTTTTAACGTGTTTCAAAGCAATATTTTATAGTGAGTGGAGAAGAGATTAAATATATTTTTCTAAACTACCCAATTAAGTAAGAGTTTATTTAAATTTTGAGACGAGTGAAGTACATGTACCTGTTGAAAAATAATGCTACTTCTTTCTAGTTCAATAATATTGAATGAGATAATGATCGAGGCTAGATGACATAATGAGGAGAAGATGTGGGATAAATTTAAAGTTTCAAGGCCGAGTTCATCTATACTATAATAAAGGAAAGAACTGGTTTATACACGTACGGTATAGGAAAATTATGTTTGCCGCATCATCACGTTGAACTACTGGACTAATTAACTTGAATTTTTGCATATGGATTCTTAATCCACCGAGGATGGTTATAGGCCTATTTTCAATTCTTCAAGATTTTATTACGTCAAGTTTTAAAATGAACCGTTGCGGAGGACGGGTTACCTGCTAGTTGAAAATAATTACGTAAGACGTTCTTAGTGAAACACACATTTGTGATCGGGAACGCGCCAACTAGTCTCCCCGACAGTAAAGCTATTTTTTAAAACCACATCCGAGAGGATTTACTGACGGCGTCAACTGAGCTCCTGAGAGAGGTGCTTGGTTGTCGTCAGCGTCCGAGGAGCTTAGTTGTCGTCTACGGTCCCGACAACTAGTCCCCTCTGAACCAGTAGGGGATTTACTGTCGGGGAGACTAGTTGACGCTAGCGTGCAAGGAGTTTGGTTGTTGTCACCGAAGCCGACTACCAAGCTCCTCGCACGCTCTGAGTGCCGGAGTTTTCGCTAGTAAACTGACATACATATTTAATGCACTTACTCTATGGATTTCCTGAAATCCCGCCTGGTTTTCCGAGTCATTCATCGATTTTTCAAGAGTTATATAACATTTTTCAAGAACCTATAGCCTAGTTCAAACTTCATAATGAGGTTCAGCTTAGGCATTGGTTCATATTTTTATGTTCTTATCCAAGAGCCACATTTCAAAACAACTACAAACAACTTACATTTCATATTAGAAAATATACTATATTAGAAAATCAAGAACTTGAAAATCAAGATCAACTTTGATCAATCATAATTAATCAAAAGAGTAGCCTATAGTTACAAATTAATAAATAGTTATTCAAAGTGAACAGTGACAAATCAATGTAGAATTACTCCTATAATTCACATTACATGGAAAAATGAAAATATAAGAGTATAAAGTTTCAATCTGAAGTTTTGAATGCCATAAGTTGAAAACTAAACAGTAGATCAGAGTTTTGCTTGATGATGCGAGACATACAAACTCATTCTGAAACTGCTTGCCAATTCAAAAAGGAACATTTCCAAGTCAGTTGAATTCGGAAAGAGAAATAGTTTATTTTGAATTCTATGTTTGCAGTGATAGAATTGACAACTTCAACAAGCTTTTCTTCTAATAATCGAATTCATAGAATGTGTCCAACAGTATCTGTGATTGTACTACTTCCCCGCCCGCTTCAATCTGGTTTCAATGTTCAATAGGGAACAACTATAGGGGCCTTCCATGTAGGGTATTAGCTGTCGGGGAGCTTAGTTGTCGGGTACGATCACGACAACCAGACCCCTCATAGGACTATCCAGCAGGGGATTTACTGTTGGGGAGACTAGTTGTTGTCGTGAGCGTGTGGGAAGCTTAGTTGTCGCCGACAACTAGGCTTCTTCGTTCTAGTAGGGGATTTACTGTCGGGGAGACTAGTTGACGGCAATGGTATATTTTGCCAGGATATTCACTGACGTCTGTGATCAAATAGCCAGAAGACTAGTTGTCGAGGAGACCCTTGTGAACAAATCAAAACAATTATCCTAGTTATAGAATCTTTTTGGTTGCTATTCAAACCTGCGTGCTTCGTTTAGAAAATTGTTAATAAATAAGCCCCCAATGTATTGTTGTAAATGTGCTTTTGTACATAACACTTTATTCATTTAAAGTTTACATTCGTGAACAAAGATAAAAATAAAATACTACATCAATTTGGAACGTTCATCATAAAACTCTAACTCTATCTTTTTATAAGCAGTTCGTTGCCAAAATAATTACCTTGACAATCGTGCTCACATGATTAGTATGCATGTAGGGCTAGCCTACATCACTATACCCCCCCCCTTAGGTATGTTGATCTCCAACATCCAGACTTCCTTGATAAGGTGCTAGACGATTAATGTGTACAACCTTTGGTTTGGCTCTCCCTTCAGTTCTCTTAATCCTGTACACAATTTTCCTCTTTACAATGTAGTACGGGCCTTCCCTTGCTATTTCTAATTTTGTGCAAACATTTTTTTAAATTGCCAAATTCAGTTGTTGCAAATAACAAATATTTTGGATTCTTCGGATCTCCAATATAATAATAATAATAATAATAATTTATTTGTCAAAGAACAATTACAAAATTGCATTAGACAATGTCAGAGAATTTTAAAAAAAACATTACCTTAATAATTTGGGTGGAGACCCACTCAATACAAATTTATACCATCTAGGTAACTCATAAATAGGAAATATAATCTTATACACATACTAGTAGGTCCTATAATATACAGTATTTTATAAGACAAACATTAATTGAAGGAGTTTTCATAAAATTCAGTCAAACTATAAAATGGGTTGTCACTTAGGAATTTGTTTATTGCCTTTCTGAAACTAGGATAAGGTAGATCTCTGACATATGATGGCAAATGATTAAAAAGTCTTATTCCCACATTCAAATGGCTTCTCAAAGTCCTTGATAGCCTTACTTGAGGAATATGTACATTTCTATAGCTCCTCGTATTATGATTGTGCACATTAATATTACAATCAAGGTTTCTTTCCTTCAATTTTATATACAAAAGCAACGTATATATATATACAAACAAATGACAGTCATGACTCTAGTTTTGACAAATAGCGGTTTGCAGTGAGCTCTCACATTTGAGTTAGTTACTATTCTTATCGCTTTTTTTTGCAGAACCAAAACTTCAGACACCCGTGAACAATTTCCCCACAGAATAACACTGTAACTCAAGTGGGAATGAAACAAAGCATAATACACATTTAAAACATAGTTGAATGGAACATGATATTTTAGAGTCTTCAACAAATATATAGACTTTGATAACTTGCTGCACAGTAAATCAATATGATCACTCCAAGTCAGATGGTAATCTATTTGTACTCCTAATAATTTGATTTTTTTTACAAAATGGTTTGACAATTCATGTCTATTATTCAATGTGAATATTGCATTTTGCGTCTTGGATTCATTGAGGAGGAAACCATTTGCTTTGAACCATGAATTAGCCTTGTCTATTGTTTGATTAGCAACTCTGTTGAGATTTTGGAAATCTCTGTCAATAGTTAGGAAAGAAGTGTCATCAGCATACATTATGGTTTTAGAAGATGTTAAACACTTGGGTAGATCATTTATCATTACAAGGAACAACAGTGGTCCCAGAACAGAACCTTGTGGTACTCCAAATTTAAGATAAGAAATGGCAGATAGTTTTCCATTGACATCAACTATTTGTGATCTATTCTCCAGATATGACCTAAAAAAATCAAGACACAAACCACGTACTCCAAAGTGACTCAACTTGTGAAGGAGTATTGAGTGATCGACACAATCGAAAGCTTTGCTCAAGTCACAGGCAGTCATCTGAGCAAGGCATTTATTCTCGAATGCTTCTATTATTTGATCGATAATTGTAAGAACTGCCCCTGTTGTGCTTTTACCCACCCTATAACCAAATTGGGAGTCACTTATAAGATTATAACTATCGAAGTAGGTACATATCTGAAGCTTCACAACATGCTCTAAAATTTTTCCGAAAATTGGAACTATGGAGATAGGCCTATAATTTTTTGGTGTAAGTCTGTCTCCATTTTTTTAAACAAAGGTACAAGTCTCGAAATTTTGAGTTTTGTTGGAAAAACTCCTTGTTGTAGACACAAATTTATACAGTGAGTCAATGGAACAATAATAGACTGGATTACACATTTCAAAACGTGGTTGGATAAATCGAAAATGTCCCTGCTTCTTGAGTTTTTCATATCCATGACAATCTTATAAACATCAGCACATGACACTTGTGTCCATTTGAATTCTTCATGTGTGGACGGTGGATGCTCCATGAAATCTCTTGCAGTAACCTGTGGCTGCTCGATGCCATCTTTTGCTTCCTGGACGGATGATGTGTAATACGTGCTGAAAACATCTGGTGAAATCTCAATATTTGTGCGTTTTGATCCTCCACTCCTCACTTTGTTCACCAGAGTCCACGCAGCTTTTGATTTGTTACCCGACTCTTCGATACAGTTGGCATTAAAACAGAGCTTCGCTCTATTTATTTCCCGTTTATAGATCTGTTTACTCCTTTTATAAGCCAGTTGCGCATCATCGCTACGTCTTATAAGAAAAATGGAGCGGAAAGTCATCATTTTGTCTTTCAATTCCGCCAGTTTCGGTGTATACCAGCCTGACTTAGCTACATTTCTCTTCTCAGCGTTTAATCTCAAAGGCCTCTTCGGACATATTTCATCGAATATTCTGTAAAAGGCTTCAAAAAATTTATTGAATGTCAATTGAGCATCTTCTTCCCCTTCCAGCATCTGCATCCAATTCACCAACAACAATCGCCGTTCCAACACTCTAATTCTCTCCATAGACAAATCTCTTCTTAAACTTTTAAAAACAGGTTCTTTTCTTCTTCTCAACTTTGTCTCAAATGTAACAGTAATTCCAGAGTGATCAGAGAAATCAAAATCAAGTATTTCCATATCATAGTGCTGTTGATCCATTGTTGTGATGACATTATCTAAACATGCACTATCACGTGTTGGCAAGCTGTTAATGTAGTGCATATTGAATTCTGTCTACAGGTTTTTAAATTTTTTCACACAGGCTTGATCAGTTGTCACGTCAAAATGCGCATTAAAGTCTCCACCAATAAATATATCCCTTTTTGGTTTAAAAAGATAGAATAGGAGCTGTTCTAACTTTTGTAAAAAAATGACCGGGTCCCCCGACGGTGATCTGTACCAGCTCACTACAATCACTCTCAATTCTTTAAGGTCAACTGCGGCTGCTTCAAATATCCGCTCCTCACATAACCAATCCAACTCAATCTCCTCATATGCTAGGTCTTGTTTCAGGTAAACAGCCACGCCTCCTCTTACATGAGTTTTCCTGCAATAGCTAGATGCTAGAGCGTAGCCTTCAATTATCTCATACTTCAGCGCATCACTCCACTGCCAGTGCTCACTAAAACACATAACGCTGAAATTTTGCTGGTCTGCCATTTGCGTAAGAATGTTCAATTTTCCAGACATACCCTGTAGATTCAGAAAACATACTTTCTTATGAGTGCTACTTTCACCTAAAATTTCATTATGCAAATCAATTCTGTCCGGGCAGTTCCATTCAGTCCGGTCATCTATACTAAAAAAGAACCATGAAGCGGAATTGGCGGAGATACTTCAGAGTTTGTAATATGGGTTGTCACACACATACTTTAATAATTTTATCACATACATACTTTTTACCATATCCATTCAGGTGCATGCCATGCGATGTATGGAATCTTTCACCTATGTTGCTTATGTCTATGAAATTACAATTTGAGAAAAGTTGACAAATCTTCCTCATTGCTCTATTAGTTTCTGTTATCAACTCGTTCACATAGGACCACTTCACCAAGTCATAACGGCGCGGAATCGAAAATACAATAACATTGGTTCTGTAGAGAGCCGCCAGATTCCTTCGTAGAGCAACAAGAATGTTTTTCGCTTCATTTTTACTAACATCATTAGAACCAGCTTGGATCACCAAAAAGTCGTTTCGATCAAATTCTGTAATTTTTTCTGGCAGGACGTCGGTAAACTTGGCACCTGATTTGACGAAAGAAGTGATATCGTACTTAAATTTCTTTATAAACTCCTTTCTAACATTTCTTCCTTGACTGTCAGCATAATGATGCAACTTGATTTTATAAGGAGATTGAACCGTTGACACTTCTTTAACTGGCTGTTTTTTCTGTGCAATATTTCTAACATTGATCATGCTATTAGCCTCATATACCAAAGCGTTCTTGCGAAAACTATCTCTAGTTGTTATGAAACTTAAACAATTAGATACAGCAGCATTTGATCCTCAACCTTGTGGGAACCATCGCGTCCCCACCAATGATGTCTCAAATCTCTAAATCGAACAATACTCTGCTCAGTCATGCTTCAGGACAGACACATATCCTTCCTGCCAGATAGCCATGATACTGCAGTTCCGGACAGCCATGCTTCTTCCCTGCCAGACTCCATGTCTGCAGTTCCAAACAAGTTACGCTTCCTCCCGCCAGACAGCCATGCTTCTGCAGTTGCGGACAGCTGTGCTCCCTCTCAGCTACAAGCTGAGAACTGAGGAGTCCCATTCAAGCTAGTGATACCCTCACTTGTACCTGATTTTGTCACTTATGCATACCCTAATGCATGTTGTAACCTAGGCAGCTACCTGTGCACTGTCACAAAGTAAAATTGTGACGGAAAAATATTGCTAAATAATAATTAATATTATTGAAAGACGCTTGGCTATCGGCAAGCTAGCTGACCGCGGAGGTAAGGAGGGTACCGATGGCGCACCATCTTCCGCGCATCGAGACGATTCTTACCGCCTCTGGCGGCGGCGAAACTCCATCCCCTCTACTTTGGGAGAGTATATAAACGCCGGACGAGCCCCAGACCACAGCATTCCGCTCCCAACCTTCCTCTTCTGTACAGCGGCCCGTTGGCTGCCGTACGTCCCTGACCTCCTGTCCTTGTACAGCGGCCCGTTGGCTACCGTACGTCCCTAAACTTCCATCCCCCCTGGGCACAGCGGCCCGTTGGCTGCCGTCCCTATCCTCTCACCCTCCCAGGGCACAGCGGCACGTTGGCTGCCGTCCCTAGCCTTCCATCCTCCCAGGGCACAGCGGCCCGTTGGCTGCCGTCCCTATCCTCTCACCCTCCCAGGGCACAGCGGCCCGTTGGCTGCCGTCCCTAACCTTCCATCCTCCCAGGGCACAGCGGCCCGTTGGCTGCCGTCCCTAACCTTCCATCCTCCCAGGTCACAGCGGTCCGTTGGCTGCCGTCCCTAACCTTCCATCCTCCCAGGGCACAGCGGCCCGTTGGCTGCCGTCCCTAACCTTCCATCCTCCCAGGGCACAGCGGCCCGTTGGCTGCCGTCCCTAACCTCCCATCCTCCCAGGGCACAGCGGCCCGTTGGCTGCGTCCCTAACCTTCCATCTCCCCAGGGCACAGCGGCCCGTTGGCTGCCGTCCCTAACCTTCCATTCTCCCAGGGCACAGCGGCCCGTCGGCTGCCGTCCCTAACCTTCCATTCCCCCAGGGCACAGCGGCCCGTCGGCTGCCGTCCCTAACCTTCCATTCCCCCAGGGCACAGCGGCCCGTTGGCTGCCGTCCCTATCCTTCCATCCTCCCAGGGCACAGCGCCCCGATGGCTGCCGTCCCTATCCTTCCATCCTCCCAGGTCAGCGACCCGTGGCTGCCGTCCCTATCCGTCTATCCTCTCCGGGCACAGCGGCCCGTTGGCTGCCGTCCCTCCTGTCTGTCCTTCCTCTTCCTACTATACTGGAGCGGAACCGAGGCCATAAGGCCAATACAAAATTACATCGAAGTGGTGTCATCAGAGAAGAGAGCGACCTTCACGCCGTCAGAAGCACCAGGAGGTGCTGTCTACGCCAGCTGAGGCACAAAGAAGAAAGAAGAGGAACTTCAACTTGCCTCCTTTCCCCGCCCACATTACGACTGAGCTAAGTCGTCCAGGAGCAACACCTGGGTATCAATCACCTACCTCTGAAGGTACTCAGGGTGTACGTGATAGATTGGCGCCCGCACTTGGGGCACGAGGCAACGAAGTAAGAATCATGAGTGAACAGGGCGAGGCTGATTTAGATGCTCAACACCAGGAGCTGACAGAGGATCAGTCGGTTGAGGACGAAAACCCCGAGGTGATAGCCGACCCCAGAGTCTCCTGGATCTATAGATTGAAAAAGGATGAAGCATTCAATCTTCTACAAGATTGGGGCATAGTGTCATCTGGAACACTTGCTGAGTTGAGAAGGTTGTTAGTAGAACAACATAAGAAGATGGCTGTGCGTTATCCCAGCCCAAGACCCGGAATAGTGAGCGGAAGCAGTGAGGAATCTGGACACCCAGCAAAAGGTACTCATGCTGAAGTTGGAACCAACATTCACACAAACCCCCTCATGGACCCAGGGGCGGTATGTGACAAAGTAAGAAGCTGGAGACTGTCATTCGACGGCCAATCAGATGCTCCCAGCTTCTTAGAAAGGCTAGACGAGCTACAACAAGCCTATGGGCTCACTGGCAACCAACTACTAGTCGCGCTACCTGAATTACGTGACAAAGTAAGAAGCTGGAGACTGTCATTCGACGGCCAATCAGATGCTCCCAGCTTCTTAGAAAGGCTAGACGAGCTACAACAAGCCTATGGGCTCACTGGCAACCAACTACTAGTCGCGCTACCTGAATTACTAGTTGGTAAAGCTACTCTATGGATGCGTAATCGTCGTGACCAGTGGAAATCATGGGACAATTTTGTGACAGATTTCAGATCACGCTACTACCCACTTACCTATGAGGAGGACCTTGAGAATCTAATTCAGGCAAGGAAGCAAAGGGAAGGAGAATCGTTTGACGAATTTCTTGAAGATGTACTGACACTCATGAGGCGTCGAGGAGGTTTCACTGACGAAAATAAATTACAGAGAGTGTATAAGAATCTCCTCCCACGGTACAAATTGTATATTCGGCAATCAGATGTTCATAGTATCACCTTGACAACCGTGCTCACAAGATTAGTACCCATGTATGGGTGGCCTGATTGCTAGCCTGCATCAGTATGTATCGTATTGTATTACATTGCATTCCATCTTGCTCACTCTTCAGTATCTTTGTAGAGAAGTAGAGTATGATAGTGTCTAGCTTGTGATTTTAATATAGATAGAAGTATACTGGTATATTTGACCGAGCGAAGTGAGGTCTAAGATTCAAGTCGACGGTTTGGCATTTCTCTTAATTTTTAAATATTTATATGTTGCGCATTTACGGCGAAACGCGGTAATAGATGTTTATGAAATTTGACAGGTATGATCCTTTTTAAATTGCGCGTCGACGTATATACAAGGTTTTTGGAAATTTTGCATTTCAATGATAATATAAAAGGGAAAAGTAGCCTCCTTCATACGCCAATATTAGAGTAAAAATCTGTTGTGATGCACTCACACAACTGTCCTTGCCGTTATGAAAATTGATCACCTGACGCTAGTGTACTCGCGCATCACAAGTCTACTACTCAAAGATATGAGACTGCTGGTGATAGGTCAATAACGCTGGAAACACACGAGGTCTGCTATCTCTTCGTAGTGAATGATTTAATAGAACCAACAGTTGCCAACAGTTTGCAATTTAATAATCACATTTTCTCGGATTTCAAGCTTATTTTCAATTTTAGGTGGAAATGTTACTGGACATTAATTGCAGAGATTTTCATGCTCAATCTTTTCCACTTGAAATTTTTCGTTTGAATTGTATATGAAGGCTGATAATTGAGAATCCAAAATCAAACTTTGCATAGATGGTGCAGTGCTCCTGAAATTTTTACAGATATGAGACTTGTGGCAGTTGATAGAGCTTATCAATGACTTTTCTAGGTATGAATTTGATCAAAATCGTTGGAGCCGTTTTCGAGAAAATCGCTAAAAATCCTGTTTTGACAACATTTTCGCCATTTTAGCCGCCATCTTGAATTGCATTTGATCGAAAATGTTCGTGTCGGATCCTTATAGTGTAAGGACCTTGAGTTCCAAATTTCAAGTCATTCCGTTAATTGGGAGATGAGATATCGTGTACACAGACGCACATACACACACACACACACACACACACACACACACACACACACACACACACACACACCACACACACACACACACACACATACAGACCAATACCCAAAAACCACTTTTTTGGACTCAGGGGACCTTGAAACGTATAGAAATTGTGGTTCCTTAATTTTTTTTCGGAAAGCAATACTTTCCTTACCTATGGTAATTGGGCAAGGAAAGTAAAAATCAGACTATAGAATTATTATTCATCATAAATCAGCTGACAAGTGATTTCACAGATGTGTGATGAAGCCAGTCTATTACTGTATTTGTGTAATATCTATAGTTTCAATGAAAGACCTTAAAGAGGTATGCATCTTTAAGCTGGGTTTAAACCAAAGTTATTAGGGGGAGTGGGAAGGGCCTATACCACCAATGTTAAATTGGCCAACTTCAATGTACCTTTTTGAGATAGACTGGAGATAGATTGACAATTTTTTTCTTAATGAAAGAATGTATCTTTATCTTCAATCTGATGAAAGAAATTTACTCTAAAATCATTTTTTCTCTAAATACATATTTTTTAGAAAAAAGTTATTTCAATGTATTTATTATCAATATCTCTGTCAATATTGAAAATATGATAAATCGCCTCTATCACTTTTTAGAATAATGCCTATTGTACACGTCTGCAAAATTTCAAAGCTATATCTTCAACAGAAGTCTCAAAAAAGGAAAATTTAGCCTATATGGAAAATATTATAGTTTTTCAGGAATCGCATGCAATTTTTCTAAAAAAAAATATTCAGAGAAAAAATTATTCTAGAGTTAATTCCTTCCATCAGATTGAAGATAAAGATGCATTCTTTCATTAAAAAATGTGAGTCTATCTCTAGTGGAAATCTCAAAAAGGTACATTGAAGTTGGCCAATTTACCATTGGTGGTATAGGGCCTTCCGACTCCCCTTAACATAATGTTAATAACTTAATCCTTATAGATTCTATTACATTAAATGGAAGTTGACAAACACACATCTTCATCATGTGTATGATAAATTATGTTCAATCTATTATAATCTATAAGGATTGAGTTATTAACATTTTGTTAATAACTTTGGTCTAATCGCCGCTTTACGATCTTTGGTTTAAATATTTTGTTTTGCAGTCATGGTATTATTATGCGTGCCCATTAGTATCAATATTCTCACCTTCCAAAAACATTTTGCACATTAAATCAATAGGTGATTAAAAATAAACAAATGAACTAAATAATGCTGGAGAAATTATAACATTTTTGATTGTAAAAATTAATTTTCATCAGATAGAAAGATTATCACGGAACTGGATGAATTATATCATATGGAATACAAATTCAAACGTGAACTGAGTTTGTTAACATTTAAAACAAGTGACATGAGGTTCTTGTGGATGAGAATACTTCGTGAGGTCTACTGTTCACAGAACTACTATTGTATCTGCTAGCAACCTACTCGTCATCACAGAAAATTTTATTGTTGTTATTATAAAAGTTCATCTATTGTACTCTTATTATTTAAATACTTCTTCATGTTCACTGTCCTGTCTAGGGATACTGTACTTGTACGTACATAAAAATTTCAAGTCGAAATGTATCCTCACACTTTCAAAATGTCTTGAAAGTTCGAATTTTGTACAAATAAAGAACAAATGTTGAAAGGGTACTTTGATTCTTAATTTTCATATACTTCTCTACCTATAAACTTATAATACTTCTTCATAAATTTTCCAAGTGATGAAATATTTTTGCTTGCTTTGCTTCTAATTGATAGCTTTCACAATGGAATCTTCTTTTTTCAGAGGATTGGACAATAAGGTCACTGTTTACTCACTCAGCTTGGAAGAGGATGTTTCAACTAAGAAGAAAACTGTCGGAACCCATACCAGCTACACATCTTGCTGCACATTCCCAAATTCCGACCAGCAGGTGAGTTCATCGCAGAAATAGAATACCATTGCCTCTTAGTGGTTGTTTTTCAATTCAATACTTATTTTTCATGTTATGCCTCGTATACAATACAATATTAACACAAGGCATAAACATCACATCATAAATACATTACGTAAATGTCACCACAATATACATGCAATATAGTCTAAACAATTGAAAAAAGAAGTTGATATCACAGATGGAATTGAAGTCGAATAAGCTAAAAACAGTGGACTCAAAAGTCTTCAATACTTAAAAACTTACAGACCATGAAATTGACTGAAATTCTGAGTTTTTTCTTAACCACAAAATTGTAATCACTGATTCAAAACATTACCAATGCCATAAAAACATTTATCACTTAACCACAATTTTAATTTTCTCTTGAAGACCATTTCAGAATCCAGTTCACGAATTTCAATTGTAATACCATTATACACTCTTTTGGCCATATGCTATGGGTTTGCATAAAAAAACGAGGTTCTGTGGGAATCCAGTCTCACGGTCTCCCTGTTGCGTGTGTTGTGAGAGTGAATGTCTGCACCAGTCATCCAGCCACTTCTCCATTTCAGTGCCATACTCGCCCAAAAATAAATGTACAGGCAGGGAACCGGAAGAATGCCCGCTGCCACGAATAAGGCCCGCCGCAAAGTACACACACGCAATCCACGACCCACACTTATCCACAGGGTCAAGCCACTTGCTGGCTGGGTCTGTCACCGCAAAGTCAACCCTTGGTCCACGTTCCACGCTAACTTCGAAAAAAACCGAGTATAGCCGAAATAATTTGTTTGACAAAAGCAGAGTATTTTCGAAAAACCGACCAAAGCCGACAGAGTAGCCTATAGTTTGTATCAAATAAGTTTCAAAGTCAAATACATAGTCACTTTGTTAAATTACATTGTAAAAAATATTAAGATATTTAAATAACAAAAAATAATTCAATTCGCTACCAAGATGACATGAATTACATCATTTTAAAAATTTCTCAATTCAAAAAGTTCCATTATACTGTAAAATGATTTTTCGATCAGCCAATCCTTCAACTTAATCTTCAACAAAACTTCAGAGTCAATCTCAGATATAACAGGTGGGAGAGAGTTCAATATTTTCCTGCTCATGTGATCAGGACTACCTTGGAAAAAAGACGTTCTATGAGCATCCAGTCTTAGAGTATTCCTAGACCTCGTGTTGTACCCGTGTATATCTGATCCTCTAGCCCAGGAAGCTCTATGTTTGAGTCCATGTAGTGCAGCCTCGAGTATGTAAAGACAGGGAAGCGTCAGAATTCTTGCACTTTGGAACAGTGGCCTGCAAGGGGTTCTAGGAGGTTTCCCCAGCATCATCCTGACCACTCGCTTCTGTGCCTTGAACACTCTGACAATTCCAGTTGATGAGCCGCAGAAGATCAAGCCGTAGGTCAGTAGCGGTTGAAAGTAACCATAATAAGCCGAGAATACTACTTTCTTGTTCAGACTCGTCGTTAATCTTGATATCGCAAATGTTGCCCTACTAAGTCGCTTCACGACCTCGTCCACATGGTAATTCCACCTCAATCCAGAGTCAACCTCGATTCCTAGAAAACCACAAGCACCTGTACATTTGATTTCTTTTGAATTTAACTTGAAATTTAGTGAATTAGAGAATTCCGGGCGGTTGGACTTACTAATAGAAAAATCCATAAAACAGGTTTTCTCGACATTGACTCATTGAGTTTATTTGCCTTACACCAATTCTCGATGCTTTCTGTGACGCGCTCTCCCTGCCTCAGCAATTGCTACAGATCATTCTCAACAATAAGAAAGTTCGCATCATCTGCAAATAGAACGCTACTGGCAAGAGGTACATTACTTGGTAAGTCATTCATATACAATGAGAACAATATCGGACCGAGGACTGTTCCCTGTGGTACTCCCCTTTTTATCTGGCAAATTTTCGACCTGTATTTATGATTCACTATTTTTTGTTTTCTGTCCTCAATTTCTAAAACCTGCACTCTATCAGTGGTAAATGATTTCAACCATTCTAATGCTGAGCCTTTAAATCCATAATGCTGCATCTTTTCTATCAAAATATTATGATCAATACTATCAAAAGCCCGTTTTAAATCGATAAAGAAACCCAAAGCCTTCTTTTAAGCATCCAGTGACTTGTATATTCGGCATAAGAAGTTATTAATGGCATCAATAGTCGACTTTCCACGTCGAAACCCGAACTGGCTTGAGGAGAGAATTCTGTTAACTTCAAGGTGTTTTGAAATGGTAGTTATAGCCAATTTCTCATGCAACTTGGCAAATGAGCTCGTGACTGATATTAGTCGAAAATTACTCACATCTGTAGTGGATCCTTTTTTATGGATGGGAATAACTTTGCCCACTTTCAATTGACAGGGAAATGTTCCTGAGCTGAACGATAGATTGATAAGCTTCGTTATTACACTTCTTATTGGATCAAAACACTCCTTTAATATACAGCTTGGAATATCATCCATTCAACTCGACATTTTGCTTTTAATATTGCTCGTAGCTGAAGAAACCTCGTCCTCTGTAAATTCAGGGAATCTCTCCAATGTAGTGCCTACAGACTCAACATTTAACAGTAAGGACTTGGAAGATACATTAGATTGAGAAATTTCATTGGTAGCATTTATAAAGTACTCATTTATCATATCTGGTATGTCAACAATTGAATCGATTTGAACTCCATTAATAGCTTTCGGATACTTTGTTTTCACGGTATTTGTGACTGTCTCCATTTTTATTAGTTTCCAAATTAGTTTAGATTTATTCTCTGACGACTCGAGCATTCTCTCTGCATAAGCTTGCTTTGATGAATTAATTAAATGTTTTATCATTCGTGATAAGTCTTTCAGTCTATCCCTATACGATATTTCAGTTGGAAATCTTCTCGCAAGTAGTAGAAGGTCTCTTTTAGCTTCACAGGCATATTCTAGTAGCGGTGATGTCCATTTTATTTGATTTTTGTCATTTTTCTTCTTCCGATAAACAATTGGGAACGATTCACTGAATGCTGCACAATACATACTCAAGAAATGATTGAATTTTTCATCAACATAATCTTCATTATTAATCACTGTTGACCAGTCTACCTCCATAAGGCGTTTGCAGAATTTTTGTTTCGCATCCTCTGAAAATATTCTTGATGAGAAGAGATATCCATCACTTCTATCGGTGTTCTCCAATGAATAATTCACAATTTGAGCACAATGGTCAGAAAGTCCTATTTCGATAATATCTACATATTCAACCTCAACCAATGCTGTCACGAAACAAATGTCAATCAAGGTTGAGGATGTCTCTGTTATTCTTGTACAACTCTTTATTATTCCTCGTTGTCCATATGCCTCAAATAAGGATTCCAGTGTCTTTCTCCTATTTGAATCAACCATGAAGTCACCGAGCACTATACAGCTTTCAAATCTATTTGTCATTATAAACAGAATTTCCACAAGTTTGTCAGCAAAATTTTTGAAATCATTATTATGTGGCCTGTAAATACATATAATAGCACATTTCATGTGTACTGCTACCGCCACTTCGAAATCATTTCCCTCAGTCTGTTTAATATCAAGTCTATTAGCCACTATCCCTTCTCTTGCATAAATTGCCACGCCTCCTCCTTCTCTGTCGATTCTGTTGTAAGATGAAATGAGGTTAAAATTAATAATGTTTACTGCGTTATCATTCTGAAGCCAAGTCTCCGATAGGCACAAAAAGTTAATCCGAGTTTTTTTACCATTTTTTCTTATATTTCCAAGTTGAATAGCTAGTTCATCAGTCTTGTTTCTTAGACTTCTTATATTAAAATGGACCAAATTGAAGAAATTATCATGTTTATTCTGTTTTTCTGAAGTTGTTATGTAAATCAAATTGCTATTGAGGCTACCGGTCCTTTCTCTAAAAAACTTTTAGAGTTTCTTGGGTTTCCATTTTCCACAACTGGAATTTCAATCCCACAACTCTGGCTGGGTTTCGTCAAGTTCCCCGGCCCATTCCGTGTTACCCTCATTTGCTCACCGACAATATCCGAAATATTTACTGTTACTTGTCTTGGTTTCATTATTATCTCTTAGTCTTCTAGCGATTATAGATTTACCTTTTCTATTTAAGTGTAATCCGTGTCGTGTTTGTTCACCAGCTTTCAAATCTAGTCCTGTCGCTTTATTACGTGCAATATTCTTCAGTCCTGAATTGATATCTTCAATAGCAGCATTGATGTTTGATGAATTAGGCACATCGTATCGATATGGAATTGTTCCTATGATGATATTTGTCTTTTCTGACAGAGATAGAAATCTACACAATTGTTGTTGAAATGCTCTATTACAATTTCCCTCCATGTGTCAGTTTACGTCGTTTGTACCTCCTATAACTATTAAGAAATCATCGACATTTAGATTAGCCACCTCTTTGCTTTTCAAAACCGCATCCACTATTTGTGACATTTTCGCACCACCAAGCACCAAACCAGACACCAAAAACTCTTTAGACAATGTATTGTTCAAATTTGTCGCCTGATCACGACCTTGGCTATCCGAGAAAATTAGTACTTTCCTTTTCAAATCTTGTGTTCCATTAATTTTCAGGTCTGAATTCTTGAGTCTCCATTTTTGTTTGTTGTTGAGTTCATTGATTCGATTGGTGAAACTTGAGACAATATCTCTTAATTTATAATTTTCTCCTGTAACATAATTCATTCTATCATAATTTTTCCTTATCTCGAGTTCCAATTCTTGTATCTCTGTGGAGAGAATTATTGTTCTCATTTAAGATTTTTATTGTTTGTTCACGGATACCAACTATATCTAAACTGTCACAATCCGGCTTGCATTTTTTAGTCGTCAGTCCATAATAGTTGTCTGTTTGCGTATTGATACTTCGAGAATTTGTGTCCAGTTCAATTTGAGTTCCAACATCATTCTGGTTTAGAGATGAATTACTACTAATACTTTTCATATTCTTGATTTCCTCGATCAAGGTGCATCTCTTTGACAAAGTAACTCATCTATTTGCGCAGTCAGTTCCTCCTTCTCTTTGTGTATACAATCGTCTGTTTGACACTCTGCGTCATTTAGCTTACACTCTTGTTGACTATTTAATTTGGAGTCGAGTGAAAATCTTTGCGTTCTGTTGACTACTTTGTTCAGACGTTCAATTGATATCTTTTTTGCCTGAGCATTTGTGAAATTCGTTGGGACAGGGGGTAGTGTATGCTTGACATGCTTCACACTTATTTTCACGTTTCCAAGCATTGCATCGGTTGTAATGGAACTGTACAACCATTTTTACTACATTTCCACACCACGTCACCATTAATTAGCGGATGACTTTTCCTGTAGCATTGTTCTTCATAATAAACTCCTAATCCATTTCTAGAACTCTTGTACGTCAGTATTGTCATGATAGTTCGTATATCTTCTGTCTGTTCAAATCACTTTTTTTTATAAAAATTGAGAAGTTGTGGGAGTAATAGCAACCGTATTTGTACTGTATTTAGAATAATAACAACCTGAATATATTTTTATTGCGGGGTCGTGGAGATAACGAAATTATTGTTTTCCTCACAGTGGATTTAGATAAAATTCTTCTCACTTCTTATCGGGAGTTGGAATGTTATCTTTCACACTCTGCTGCTGCTCTACGTTGATTAATGGGATCTTTTCGTTCGGGCGTGGGAAATTTATAGATCAGAGGTTTTTGGCAGGAAGGTCAAAGTTCATTTATACGTTAAAATCAACGTGATTCTTGCTTGCACTGAAAGTTTTTCAACCTAACCTCGCACACACTAGTGAAATTCAAACGCCTGTCATGAATGTTTAGAAAATACAAAAGTCTCACCAATTGCGTCAGAGCACTACAAAATATACTTGAAGTCCACACACACTCGAATTGTCTTCGCCTCTAGCAACTTATATTAGTTATTAACCATTTATCAAGACACGACATTGACACCACTTCCACTAACAGATCAGGCCTGCCAACCTAAGTTGAGACAGCACAAGGTATTCTTAGTTTTTCTCTCCCAATCTGTGCTTCATTGTAAAAAGAATAAATAAAGAAATAAAATAAAGAATAAATAAAAGACAATAGTAGTTGAGACTATGATACAGTTGTGAGCATGTGCCTTTTCCGTATCCATCTCTGAAATAGACTGATGAACAAAGCAGCTGAGTGCCTTTAGAAAGACTTGAACCAGACTGACTAGACCTTAGACCAGTTATAGATTAGACACGCCCCATACTGAAAGTCGATGAAGCCAACATCTACTGCCATATCGCCCTATCGTGACGTCAGCATCGTATAGAAAAATTTTCTGTAGACTTTGTTTACATTGTTTTTCATGGCAGATTGTGTCTATTTCAGATGGAAGTAAATTATTGAAGATTATTATACATAGAAAAATAAGATCTATCTAATTTACAAACTCTACAGAAACGTTTTCTATCCGATGCTGACGTCACGATGGAGCGATATGGCAGTAGATGTTGGCTTCATCGACTTTCAGTATGAATATACAATGGGGCGTGTCTATTCTTTAACTGGTCTAAGGACTAGACAAAGCGAGCAGAGTAGTTGACGGCGCATGCGCTAGTTGTAGGTATGCGCAGTACAACGAACGAGTGACTCACGTTCCACGAAACCTGAGAACGAATCACAAACCGATCCACGCGTGCATATTTATTTCCTGGAATGTTCTGGGCTGGGTATAGTTTGCGGCGCACCATTGCTAGCAATGCTTCTACAAAACTTCCCACGGTGTGGATTGGAGTGGTGTGGATTAGCTTGGGTCCCTGAAATAATGGCGTGGCGGTTTTCGAGAAATTACTCTGATGGTTCTTTTGGGTAAGGAAGACACGACGTCCATGGATTGAAGCTCCCCAAGCAACTATACCATAAACTAAAAGGGGCTCAAAGTAACCATGGTAAGCCATGGTAACTACATTCTCATCCGACATCCTAACCAATTTGTGGAGAGTGTAAATAGCTGAATTCAATTTATTTATAAGGATCTCCACATGTGGTCTCCAGGTCAGGCACTGATCAATGAATACACCAAGAAACTTAGTGTTCCCCACCCGTTCAACATCAGCATCACACAATCTAAATTGAAGTGATATGTTTCCGCACTAGTCTACAAGCTCTCTGGCTCCTCAGATGTTATGATGAAATTTGAATAATCTGCAAAGAGTATAGTTTGTGCTAAAGAGACATTCGCAGGCAAGTCATTAATGAAAACATGGAAGAGCAATGGCCTCAAAATAGAACCTTGTGGCACTCCTTTCTTTCTTCACAGCCTGGAGTTGTGAGCGATGAGGATAGTTCTGAATCGATCCTGCTGAACCAAACTTGACAACTTGGAACCTACCTCTCAGATAAGACTGTATCAGGGGCAGGAAGTTTCCCCGGAAACCATAATAACTTAGCTTATCGAAGAGAATGTCATGACTGAGCATGTCAAATGCCATTTTTAAAACCACAAAGAAACCAGCTACCTTCTCGCCACCATCTAACGAATAGACCTCATCCAAAAGCATATATATGGCATCAACTGTTGCCTGATTTCTTCTAAATTCCAATTGATTTTTAATCATTGAAGTTGAAGTTGGTGTCTGTGAAGCTCATGTGTTTTCACATTAGCAGACTGAAAATCCATGAACACTACCATAAGAAAATGTGGTAGCTTATTATGTTTGTCAAGTAGATCAGAAATTCTTTGGAAAGCTCAAGGCTGCTCCTACATTGAATTTGATGTAGATCACCTGATCAAGGTCTGTCTATAGATACAGATCATGACACAATCCCGTGATGCATTGCAAAATTGCCATTTTGTGGGGTTCTAGTTCACCAATTTTCAAATTTATTTTTAACTGTTATCATTGTAGATTGAACATAATATGATGTGTTATTAGTAATTGGAATTGTAAAAATAATTCTCCCTACAGAAGAATTTTACAATCTACAGAATTTTCTTACAGGTGAACTTGAAACTGAATTGTTGATTTTTAGATTTAATTGATCGGGAACTTTAAACTCTTTCTGCAGTTGGCCTCGCATATTTCTGTCTTGTCCCATGAATGCCTTATGAATCATAATACTTAGGTTACAAAAATAAGAACAATTTTTAATAATAAATAAATGAATAATTAAAGCATTTATTATTGAAATTTCATTATTAAAAAATTGAAAACCTGAATTCACATATTATCTGAACTAGAATATTGTTTTTAAAATGCATAATGCATAATTTTGCTACGAGCAAAGTGAATTAGATTGGATTTTTAAATGTACCGCTATAAAGACCCCATGAAATGGCCTTTCCATAAGGAACACGAGTGTCATGACCTGTATATATAGACCTTGCACCTGATTAATCAATCTATCAATCACCAGGCCTGATATAGCTAAATAGATATAGTCCGCTCCAATGTAGTAGCAGCCTAATAAAGTGGCCTTTTTGTAAAGTGGCTACTTGGATTCAGTGGAATAATTTTTTAACAGCAAACCATTCTTGATTACTGTTCATAAAATTTGGGAGAAAAGCAGTTGTTGATTGATTGAGTACTTTATTTATGTAGATTACAATATATACTGGCTTATACACTTATATACAATAGCTTACAATACAGAAAAATTATAGATGAATTTACATAATATAGACTAAAAAAATAATTATTGAACTGTATATGATATGAAAAAGCAATTTGTAATATAGATAATATATTGTTATGCATCTTCATAAATTGGCGGAGCTTTGGATATATCAATGTCTATTTTTCGGAAAGAATATTAATAATATCCTCCCCACTCTATTAATAAACTACTACTCTCGCAAAAAATTCATTCAATAATATTTCAGGTAATTCTACAATCTAAACTCTAAATGATTATTTATGAGGGTGTTTCTTGAGGTTCTCTATCCAGTAAAAATAATTATAATAAATTGAAATATATTGTTGTTATTGCAAAAACTGATCGTTTTGATTTTAGATCTTGACAGGCAGCGGCGACTCGACATGTGCGCTGTGGGACGTGGAATCAGGTCAGCTGCTGCAGAGCTTCCATGGCCACGCCAGTGACGTCATGGCTCTCGATCTGGCACCATCCGAAACAGGAAACACTTTTGTGTCCGGGGTAGGTTACTTTCTTATTTACCGAATGCAGTGAGGTCTATGTTTTAACTTGGATTTTCTTTTGTCTGTATGAATGTATTTATGTAACGCATTTACGGCCAAACGCGTTGATAGAATTCTATGAGATTCGGCAGGAATATTCCTTTTTCAACTGCGCGTCGATGTATACACAAGGTTTTTTTTGAAATTCTGCATTTTAAAGATAATGAAAGGAAAAGGAATTTTCTCCATACTCCGATATTACTATATTTATCATCTACTCTGAAAATAGGATTAATCAGATTATAGAATTATTCATAATCATTCAGCTGACAAGTGGATTATTCAATGCATGCATTACACAGACGTCTGGAGAAGCCATGTCTATTTCTACAAGGTCTATATGGTTTCAATATTTTGTTTTGCATTCATGGAATTATGATGCGTGCTCATCAGTACCGTATCAATAATCTTAAATTTGAGAAAAGCAAATTTAATAGGTGATTAAAAATAAATAAAAAATAATTGAATGAACTTTATAATGCTGAAGAAATTATAATATTTTTTATTAAAAATATTAGTTTTTAAATAATATTTGAGAAATATTTTCATCAGATGGAAAAATTATCACGGAGCTGGATAAATATTATCATATGGAATACAAATTCGAACGTGAGCTGAGTTGGTTAGAATTCTAAATAAGTGAGCTTTTTGATAAGAGTAAATTATGATTCAAATGTGAACATTCCAAAGAATTACCGGTAAGTTATCATTATTATTATTATTATTATTATTATTATTAACCGCCCATGGAGGGGGCATGCGGATTCGTCAAAATTCAAGTCCATTATCGAAATATGACTATATTCTAATATGTTTTAACCTAACTTCCCAAACGTTGCTCATAATGAGCAATAAATTCCTCCCTTGAATATAGAGATATATCCAGTAACTCCCTCTTCAATTGAGCTCTAAACTCCCTACCTGTGAATTCCTTCAGAAGTCGTGGTAATATATTATATAATCTTATACCAGAGTTTTTTACACCTCGCTCATATAGAACCGTATGATGGGCATCATCCCTTAAGATTAATTATTTTGAGAAAAATATAAAACAGTTTTCAGTTTTCAAGATCAAACATTGCAGCAATGATAATGAATAACTATGAGGTACAGTTCAATATCTTGAGAGCATTTTTTCCAATAGGCTTTTATCATATGAAACCTAAGCATATATTTCGTTTACAAAGGTAATAATATATGACAATGTGGATCGTACTGTAAGATTAATGATTTGGACAGTGGTATCCACCATTTGTGACATATCGGAAAGTAAGCTTTTACAATTTTGAAACGTTAATAGAACACAATTTATACGTATCACCATTTGTAACCAATGTTGTATTTAAAAAAAAATATTGGGGGCTTCACCACTTCCCAGATGGGAAGAAAAAGTTACAAAGGAGATACATAGCTGATGATAGTAGAGCAGATATTTTTTTAATAAAAAGAAGAAATCATTCTATGAAATACAAAATGTATTGGTTTAAAATATTTAAAAAGAAATTAATTTGAAATTTATAAGTTAATAGTTATATAATTTAGGCTATGAAGAAAAGGAAATCAGATTATGAACGAACAAGTCTTAATTATCTTATATATAAAAGGAAGTTTCTATTTATTTCAAATTCATTAATTTTTGAAAACTATTTATTTAATGTTATGAGGATTTTCCTCTTAGTTAAAATTCTCTACATTTTACTTATTATTTTTAAATTCCTATAAAAAATAAAACAACATGACATGAAATTTTATAACTACTAATAAATTGAGTACGATACCAATCCCCTTTATGATGACCATCTTGCAGCTTTGGCTGGAAGGTGAGGTCTAGAGGAATGTCCAGGTTCTGGCCAGTCAAAGTCTTTGGGTGTTCAGAGGAGCGGCACAAGAGAGACTGACTCGAAAAAGTGGGAAAATCTATTATGAAAATGCCGGCTGGTGGGAGACTGAAAAGTTCCACCACTCTGAAGCTCTGCGATTTTTCATCCAATCATCCCAATTTGTCTTTCTGGTGTTCCTGATTTTATTATTGAAAATTGAAAGGAAAATAAATTTAAATTTTGATGTGCTTGAAGAGCTGTCAAAACCTATGGTTCATAAATTGACAACTCAAATCAAAAATAATTATTTTTTAAAGTAACTTGAAAAAATTGTTTAATTATATTGAATTTAATTGTTTCTGTTTCTAATAGGGAGGTAGCATAGCCACCTCTAATACATATATTAAATGTATTTAATAAATGTATTAGAGGTGGCTATGGAGGTAGTCATGTTATGAATATTATAATATGATTTCAAAACAAGATGTTTGCCCATGAATATGATAAGTAGGTCTATGTCAAAAAGTTTCAAAGTCATTTCAATTGTTTTATTCAGAGATACTAACTACAAATAAGTTGGACCTAATAGCTCCAAAACGGTTTAAAATATCAATGTGCAGTTTTCGCCATGCATTTTGTCTTGAAATTTTGCATCATAATCATGTAGAACATGAACTCATTCTCATTTGAAAAGTAACTTGGGTTCAAGAAGGCGGATCCATCAAGATGGAGGAACATCTGTTTGCATTATAATGTAGCGTTAGTATGCAATGAGCCTTGCAAGACCTGGCAATACATTGTCATTTGTGATGAAGTATCAATCAATCAATAAAGAACAAATTGTATGATAGGATTATGCTAGAATGATACTGTTTTGCTACTCTGTTAATTAACTCGAAAAATAAACAGAGCTCTAATGCACATCTATTAGAAGAAAAGTGAAGATTCAATTAGATGAATAATGTGAAGAAAACGTTCATAATCTTTACCATCTCTAAAATCCAGGGAGTTTATGATAGACTGTTAAACATATCACAGATATTTTGTAGGAAGACCGGTATCGCAGCAACTAGAACAGGTGACTTGTGGATGAGAAAACTGCGTGAGGTCTACTGTTCACCGAACTACCAGTTTATTCACTCAATAAATTAGAACCATACAACTTGCAGAAAAGTACCACAGTCTCAAGGCAAAAACGGTGATATTTTTCCAATACTGTATTATGATTCAAAAATAACCATAGTGGAATTTTTGGAAATTAGATTAAAACTTTAGTTAAACAGATGAATTATCTTGAACAAGTAACACATGTTTTCCCTAAAAGGTAGGCTAATTGAAGTATCAATCCTAAAAAGATGATAATGACGAACACCGTTACCAGTTACCATCATAGTGTCCTGCGACTTGAAACATAAATTATTAATATTACAGGAGATTAATTTAGTATGAATATTATTTTCTCGCTATAAATCATCTTGACTCATCAAAATTTATTATATATGATCTCGATGATGAATAATTTTTCGAATTAATTGGTAAAAATGATTTTTAATGTTACCGGTGAATCAAGCAAACTCTATTTTTTTACATTATTTTTTTCGCTCCTGTGGGTTGGGGGAGCTTTGAGGCGAACATCGTACTCAAGAATGTGTTGAAAACCAGAATACACCTACAGTATCCCTGCTTGTAGTAGGAGAGGGTCCCCCTTTCCAAAGCCCTTCTTCTCCTCCTTATTGGAACTTTTCATTTCTAGAACGGCACTTTTTCCATTGACTTAGCTTTGAGCCATTCTTTATTTATTTTTCTATCTGTCGGGCTTCCTTGGCCATATTCTTACTTTTTCTTAGGCCAACACGAGGAGTTATGTGGCCCGTGCTGATGGGTGGTACTTTTATATGGTGTCTCTAACGGTGCCTGCAGGGTACCAGGCGCCCTCCTGTAGTATTCAGCCTTGCCTGGACATGCGGGGCTCTGTCTGAGTTGACTCCACTTCCTTAGCTATTCGTGGGAACCACATGAACAAACCAAACCCCAAAGCAATTCCAGAAGTTGCCTTGTCTTCAAACCCACTGCTCCATCAGGGCAGTTTCGGAGAAACTCCATGCACAAATATAGGTCAAGAGGGTGAGTCGAGGGTGACCAGGTGCCCTAGAGGCAATTTGGTGACCCCTCCTTTAGCGGAAGGACCTACAAAAAGGCCAGGAGTGGAACTCACGTAGGTCACGAGTTTGTGGGTGGAGAGGCCAAAACTCATCACTGCTCAAAGAAAGGCGGCCATTCAGGCAAAACTTCTTGGGAGAGGTGAGGCTTTTGACCCGGCAAAGTTTCGGAGAGGCAAAAGAAAAACCCAAGAGACCAGAGATGGGTGAAACTGCAGGCACAAATGTGGGTCAAGAGGCTGAGTCAAGGGTAGCCAGGCGCCCTAGAGGTAACTTGGCAACCCCTTCCTCAGCGGAAGGACCTTTCAAAAAGGTCAGAAGTGGAACTCACGTAGGACACGAGGCCCAATCAGTCTGAAGAGTCTGCCAAGCATATCACACTGGATTGCGACAAGCAACCAGGTGTTGAATGGGATGTTAGCATAGGGAAAAACTTGGTTTTTGTAAAGGTTCAACTGGTTCTTGTAAAGGACACAGGTTTTGGTTTGCCTAACTAACATACTACTCTTGGGAACACAATAAGCTTTGGTTGACGTGTGGGGTTCTTTGAACCTTTGGATATCCGTTCCTTCAAAAATAATAATAAAAGTATTTTCTACTTATTTTTGGATTCATATAAAAATGCCATACATTCCAAATAAAATGTGTTCAATTCTCGAGGTATTTTGAGTTTCAAGAATTGAAAAATGGCGGATTTCGGGAAACATGAGAGAAACTGGTGTATTTTTAGTAAAGAAAACGTTTGAATGTTCAACTTCAAGTATGCCAGTATGTTATGTTATGTTTGATGGAACGGATTCAAGGATCCAAAGGTTCAAAGAACCTCACACGTCAACCAAAGCTTATTGTGTGTCCCAAGTACGTTAGTTGGGCAAACCAATACTTGTGTCCTTTACAAGATCCAGGAGTTTTCCCCCTTTATTTACATTTCATTCATCACCTGGTTGCTTGCAGCCAAACAGAGCCCTTCTCCTTGCAAAGTCTCATGAAATCCAGTGTGATAAGCTTGGCAGTCTCTTCAGACTGATTGGTCCTCGTGACCTACGTGAGTTCCACTCTTGACCTTTTTTTTAGGTACTTCCGCTGAGTGAGGGGTCGCCAAATTGCCTCAAGGGCACCTGGCCACCCTCGACTCAGCCTCTTGACCCACATTTGTGACTGAAGTTTCAAGTTTCATACGTCTCTGGTCTCTTGGGTTTCTCTTTTTGCCCCTACAAAACTTTGCAAGGTCTGAAGCCTCACCTCTCCCAAGAAGTTTTGCCTGAATGGCCGCCCTCTTTGAGCAGTGGTGAGGTTTGGTCTCTTCACCCGCAAACTGCTCAGTTACTCTATTGCAGCCCCAGGCATTCATGCGGATTCTTGCTTTTCTGGACTTCTGAGAAGCTCATCCTCCCTCTTCATTTGGGATGGTGTTAATGAGCTCACGTCATTCATGTTGTGGCCTGTAGAAGTCTTCTCAATGTTGATTGGCCAACAGATGAAAAAAGAAAGAAAGAATGGCACGCAGCTAAGTCAATGGAAAAAGTGCCATTCTAGAAATGAAAAGTACAAAGCATACTATGAAGGAGAAGAAGGGCTTTGGAAAGGGGATCTCTTTTAGTCGCCTCCTATGATATGCAGGGATACTGTGGGTGTGTTCTGATTTTCAACAAACTCTTGAGTCCGATGTTCGACTCAAAGTTCCCCCAACTCACAGGGGGCAGTATACCAGTAAGGTGTTACTGGCTTATTTTTTTAGGGCAAGTTGTAAAGTCAATGTTGAAATTTATTAAAATCGATCAGCTTATTATATTTTAAAAATATGTAATGCTATATTATATACGGTATTTCTTTTTTTATTCAATTATCGTTGAAATTTATAAAATAATAATTTCATTTAAGAAATTGATAAACTAGTTCCAGTTGTAACACTAGTATCATTCTTAATCTCTAGTAAACACGAGTCTTCAAACTTTTTTTTGATAGTGAAGTCTAATGTAAGTAAAAGTTTGATTTTATATTTTGCAGAGCTGTGATAAAATGGTGCTAATATGGGACATGAGGACTGGCCAATGTGTTCAGTCATTCGAAGGACATCTATCTGACATCAACAGCGTCAAATTCCATCCCAGTGGAGATGCTGTAGCTACCGGGTCTGATGATTCAACTGTGAGTATTCAACTGTTTACTCATTTATTAATCCATTCATAAAATTACAAACTGATCATAATAATCATGATCGGGAGGGAACAAAAGGTTCCGCTCGAAATAGTTGAATATTTAAAAATGTCATTCATGGTAAAACAATAACATTGGTATCTTACAATAACAATTCTTTTGAGAGAGAATCAGAATAACTGAATTTTTAATCAGCAGCCATAATTTTCGCAAATATTTCTATCATTATGAAAATATCACTGTTTTGACTTTAGTTGTCTTTCATTTGCACACTCAAATTCATTGTATTCTTGCTACCCCTTATTTTCAAAGTTCTTTGCTGGCACTTATCATTATCACCCTCATCTTATCATTCTTAATTCAAATAAGACTGCATGCTCTTTTATCATCTTTATTGATAACACCTCTCCTTCATCACTTCATATCTCCATTTCCTCCATCACTTTCACCATCAAATTTATTGAGAAATGTTTTAGAAGTACTTTTCCAAGTATTTTTTTCTTTTCAAACATTAGTTTTAGTATATATATTTTTTTTGATTTGAATAGATTGTATATGAGTCTCATAGTTGTGTTAAGAAAGCATATTTGGGTTATTACCTGTTGTTTCCGTTGTAATATCATGAATAAATAAATAAATACGTAACAATTTTGTTTTTTTGTTACACTTTCAGAATAAGTAAATTTGGAAAATTATTCACTAAGAGAATTACAGTACAGTATTGTACAGTTTGTGATTCTAATTTCAACAAATAATATATAAAAAGCATAACAGACTTTCCTGCAAATTAGTGTCTCTTTCAATGTATGTGAATCCAGTCATCTTACTATCGAATTATGTTATTACCCATCATGTTATAATGCATTCATGATATGCAAATTCTGTACTTGAGTAATTATGAAATTTGTAATTAATGTTGTAGGTTATATATTAATGTATAGTTCTTTTCTCTTCAAATCTCGGCCTTACGTAATAAACTGAAACAATTTTTGCAGTGCCGTCTGTTTGATTTGAGAGCTGATAAGGAGGTAGCTGTCTACACAAAGGAAAGCATAATCTTTGGAGCCAATTCTGTCGATTTCTCAGTCAGTGGTGAGTGATAGCAATACTTTTAAGCAATGTTGTTAGAATGTATTCTAGGTACCTTGCTTTTAAGTATTTGGGACTGTTTACAATTTAGTTGTCCATCAATTCATGTATTTCCATGAAAGTACCCAAATAAATGCAAATGCTAAAGTCACACTAGATACCGTAGGCATTGCTTTTTAGAATCGTCTTGATTGGTCTCTACAGTCTGCTTGGCATAGTATGCTTCAAAATTGTTTACAGACATAAGACACAAAATGTTCATGAATTTGGTGCCTCTTTCAGAATTTTTTTTTGAAAATCAGAGCAATGAATTGCTGATATTAGTAGGCCTATACTGTGTTACAATGTAGTAAATTTCCGAAGTTCAATAATCAATTTATGATAGCCTATTTTAATGTTTAATGTTGTCTTTGTTTTTGCAGGTCGTCTACTATTTGCGGGCTACAACGACTACACAGTGAACGTGTGGGACTCGTTGAAGTGTGTCAGAGTGAATCTGCTCTATGGCCACGAAAACAGGGTCTCGTGTCTGCAGGTCTCGCCCGATGGAACTGCTCTCTCAACTGGTAGCTGGGATTCAACACTCAGGGTAAATATTCACTTATTTCGTATAAATGAACATCAATTATTCATATTCAACAAATGCTGAAAGTTGGAATCCGACACTAAGAGTCAACATGCTGTGGTGAAATTCATCTCAAAGTGTCACAATTAGTTGAACGGGAAACGTTGGTGTCAGGCAACAATCTATGTAAAACTAGTATGTCTTTAACACAATTATAAGAAGAAAATATAAAACCAAAAGCTATTTACAGTTATTTATGAATTTAATTCACAACTGACATTAGTGATGTTTTTTCATTCCTCCACTCTTCAAGCCTTTGTTGATTAATATGGCATTGTCGGTAATCCGACACAAGAAATCAACACAATCTTAGTACCGGGCTTCCGGCACTCTTTCACAATCTGGAAAAAATTCTGAAATACTTGTTTCATTCCTTGAAGAGTTCAAAATAATAGTTTTTCTTTCACAATCTGGAAAGATGTTTAGAATATTTGTTCCATTCCTTGAAGAGGTCAAAATATATTTTTTCTACAACTGCGCGTAAAAAAAGAATTTACATACTCAATTCTCCTCGTAAAACAGCTTATTTCTGAGGAGAATCTACTTTTTCGCTCGCTAACCATCCGCGCATGCGCAGAAGAGTTTCTTTACGCTCGCCAATCAGCTGATGGTAAGCAGCTCGCCAAAAGGTCAGATCTTAACCTAAAATGTCGGTAATTGTAACTCCGCCGATAGCCTATAAATAATTTAACAGGTTTGGGCAGTTGTAGAAAAAATTTTGTATGTAATTCGCGCGTAATGCTTCTTTATCGCTCTTGCAAAATTATCACACTCCGCTTCGCGTCGCGTGATAACTGTTGATAACGCGAGCGATAAAGTCGCGAATTAAGCTCTTAATATATAAATAGCTATTTTCCATTTCTTGATGAACTCAAATACTGGATTTTTTCAATTTCTTATACTGTTGAAGATATTACTTTTCCATTCTTTTATATATTCAAATAAATTGAAGCATTTATTTAAGCTTTGATAGTCTTGTAATGTATTTTCAATTATTTATTTTTTCAAATATTCAAATATTTTTCGACTTTTTCAAATATTTATTATTGTTGCAGGTGTGGGCGTAAATTGTCTGGATCACAATATTCTTGGTAATTCATATTAATTAGTTAGACCGTGTGTTCAATGAACAGCCAATATAAGATTAATTATTCCATTATATTCATCATCTTCAGGTGAAAATTCATCAGGTATTCCAACGTACATTAGTATAATACTATATGAAGTAGGCTAGATCTACTCTATCTTAGGTATATTATTTATCTATCCATATCTATTCAAACTCTAGTCAGATTTACCAGTTAATGTATTTAAAATGCCAAAGGACCGTTGTATGTAATTGTTAGTGTTGGGGGGTGGGACTGTTATCCTTATGGTGGACACGGATATTCTATGCAGTTGTTCTATGTTCATTGTTGTGCCATTTTCCAAAGTTATTATTATTGAGAAATTGTTAAGATTTGTATTTTTCACTTGAATTGAATTTACAGTACATTCTATCTCTGTTGTTCTTGCAAAGTATAACTAGTTCATACAACTCCACTATAATGTGGGATTTACAATAATTTATTCGACATAGAGGTATATTTACAATTTTATTTTTAGATCTCAATTCATAAAGATTAGCCTATTGTGGTATCGTGATCTGTATCGACTATTTCCATTAGGTATGTCATTGTTTTACAATTATTCTTAAGATTTTGTTGTGTATGTAGCTTCGGACACTCAATTCTTGTTGGATACATTCAATGAATTATTGCTTCTGTAATTGGGCATCAGATGTAATATAAAAGAGAAAACCCGTTACTTACAAAAACATGTTTTTATTTGTAAACTTTGTTCCATGATTAGTCAAAATGTCCAGGTTACGTCGAATATCTACACTAAAGCATTCCATTTAAATCATGATTTGTATTTACTCTCACATGATAATGTTACTTCTTAGAAATGTTTGGCGTCATTCATGTTTACTATCAAAGAACTCTGAAATAAAAGTACTGCAATAGAAACAGATGAGAAAGTTAGTAATTGTTCTATTTTTCTTGAAAGATGTTGTAAAATTAAATATCTTGTATGAATAAAAAATTCTGTTGCCATAGCCTCCTTAAAGTTCTCTTAGGAATGAAATAATAAAAAACATTTAAGATTCCTAATTTAGCAAAAGCTAAACCTTTCCCGATGAATTTCTGCTCTGTTGGGCAGAAAAAGAAAACCATTGGTTGTTATGAGAGGCTTACACATTTAAGCTAACTAGAAAATGAACAAAAACTAATTTGCTAATGAACTTGAAGATTCTAATTCCATTAATATATTCAAAATTGTAAAACTTCCCGCAAGGGACTCCCCACCAACAAAAGCCATACGAATTCACTTTTTGTAAAACTTAAACATCATAATTTGAATAATTAACAATAGGTGATGATTTCTTGATCCATTCCGAGCTGCTTTGTATAAACACACTTTTTTCTATGTATTTTAACACGACATGCAGTCAATTATTGAGTAAATATTAAAAACTTTTACTTACTGACTGGAGTACTTTCAATTGCTTGGCAATCATTTTCAACAGTGTAGACCGGAAATGTTTTGATGGTTAGGAAGATTTGTGGTGTTTATTATGTGATCAAAAAGTTTGTTGACACCTACACAAACATAGATACCAACCTTACAATATTGAAAGTAAAAAGAAATGGACATGAATTAAATACAACAGAACAGTTTGAAATTTATAAAGCCACCATCCTAGACAATAACAACATACTAAATGAACAGCTGAATTTCAAATCCAACAAACTTTTTGATCACATAATAAACACCACAAATCTTCCTAACCATCAAAACATTTCCGGTCTACACTGTTGAAAATGATTGCCAAGCAATTGAAAGTACTCCAGTCAGTAAGTAAAAGTTTTTAATATTTACTCAATAATTGACTGCATGTCGTGTTAAAATACATAGAAAAAAGTGTAATTAACAATATGTCATTGCAAACAACTTTTCATATCTAGGTACACAAAAAATGGAGAAGATAATATGACAAACTACCTCCTCTAATGATTGGTCATTTTATATTTCATTTTAGATGGTTCCTTTTCGTCTAACTTTTGATTCTATTCTCTTACACTATATTTTACAACTTAACAACTCCTAATTTTATAATAATATATAGAGCAGTGTCTTATTGAGCGAGAAAATAGTATAAATTCCAGTCTTAATTGATGCATTCTATTTTCAATTCCTTTTTTGTGAATTTATTACCATCCTAGAGTTGTACGATTCCAGTATATCACCATTCTCCCTCAACCAGTGATCTATTTCTTTAGAATAATATTTTTTGCAGCTGATTTCTACGATCCTCGCTGATTTGAAATAATTATTATTTATTCTATGTTGAATATTTGAATGATTTTGGAAGAATTTAAATAATCATAAAATATGTTTGAAAATAATTTTATTCTTAAGTTATAAAACTACATTTTATACAAATTAATCTCTAGACATACTTGGCACACAAAAATAAATAACGTCTCATATTTTGTCAAGGATCTAGTCGCCTATTTACAATATACAAAATACAAAACCTGGAGTAATACTTTATGAATGTTCACAATGTTAAAAATATAATAATCATTTGACCAAAATGGCTCAATCATTGCTTATGAATGCACAGTCCTCCCTTTTGGTCTATCACAAGATAAAAAATAATTATTTAAAAATTAAACAGTGCTTTTATCTCACTGCTCTCTTGTCTTCCAGTCTTTAAATTTTTTTCACTCATCGTGACTTGTAATTTTTGATTGGGCGTGGATAGGCCTAACTATGGAACTCTCAACAACCCCTGATTCTCTCACTTTCCTCGTCAAGATTTTCAACTGCTCAAACGAGATCCAAAGCACAATGTTCCATGTCGCTATCCTGTAGAACGATGGAAAGAATCTGAAACAAAGAGAAAATAAATTCACAATGATTTGAATTTATTATTTCATGAACAATGCTAATCAAAAATTCATAATGAAGTTGGAAAGCTCGGATGTAGAAAAGCTACTCATTTCTCAAGAAATGTCCATAAATTTCGAATATAGAAAGAAAAATAGAATCATTAATTATTATTCCATCAGCATTGAAAATCAAATTCTGGGGGATATTAAAGAGTTCAAATACAGTCTACATTTAAAACTATAATTTTCTAATTTCCATAATTTTATTTCTCTGTCACTATGCAACAATAAGTTGTAGTTTTTTTTATAAAACAATTTGAATACAATTGTTTACTGTATGGTATAGGTTATTTACGAAGGGAACTCATACACTGTAACCTCAGTTGTCTCCAAAAATGAATGAAAAAACTGAAAATGAAAATAATCTTGAAGATATTATTAAACATATTATTAATTATTATGATATTTCAGTTTGTATTAAATCATATAAATAAATAAATTTTTATTGTCATTGAGCAACATTGGCAATAGACAAAGTCAAACTATACTAACATTATACAAGTCAGAAGGTTATAAGTTAATGTAATTGAAAGTATATACGATATACATATATAAACACATAAACATAACTACAACTAAAGTAAACCCAAAAGAATTCAAATATTTATCACTATACAAACAACAGTACAAACAAGGCCCTGTCAAAATGGTTAAAACAAGAAAGAAAAGCTTTAAGCAATCAAGGAATCAAACATTAATAATCATATCGGAATCCAAGAACTCTTGTATAGAATACATTGGTGTTTTCACTAACCAGTTGAAATTTTCATTTTTAATCTATCTGTAGACTCATTTATTAAAGCTTAGAGGTAACTTATTGTACAGTTTCAGACCTATAATATTGTAGCTATTCATTGATTTTGAAAGCCTTTGGAATGGTATATTCAGTCTATTCTTATTTCTTGTTGCATAAGAATGTTATGGCATGCCTTGGAATTTTCTCTACCTTTATTTTTACATGTATTAGAACAGTGTATGTATAGGTAAAGATTTATGATTGTTAAGATTCTTAACTTAATAAACAAAGGTCTACAATACTCAGTACTATTACGCGCATCTGCTAATATCCTGATGGTTTTTTTCTGAAGTAAGAGCACACTGCTAACATCGCTACATTCACCCCAAAACAACACGCCATATAAAAGAATACTTTGAAAAAATGCAAAATAAGCTGACCTTATATAGCTATCAGGTACATAATTTTTTAATTGCTTTAACAAATAAATAACCCTAGACAATTTACTATTTACATACTCAATATGTGGCTTCTATATTAATTTTTCGTCAATATATATACCTAGAAACTTGACATTATTTACGCTATTATCTGTTGCAATCTCTCTTAAGCTAAAATAATTTGTTGAGTCTTATTATTCAATAGGAAACCATTTGCCCTGAACCATATGCTTGCGTCTGAATTGAAAAAAGTGGTATCATCTGCGTAAAGCATTGACTGAGATGTCACTGATAATGGAAGATCATCTATCTTTAGGGTGAACAGTACAGGTCCAAGGATAGAGCTCTGAGGAACACCAAACTTGATCATTTTTACCTTAGATTTAGTATGACCTACATAGACTATTTGCTTACGGTCAAATAAGTATGACCCAATTAACATGAGGCTTACACTGTTCATACCGTAGAGACCAAGTTTATTCAGCAGGATTGTGTGGTCGACACAATCGAATGCCTTGCTGAGGTCACAAAAGGTAGCCTGAGCAAATTGATCTGTTTCAAAAGCATCCAACACTTCTTTAATCAGAGCATCTATTGCAGATGCGGTAGATCTACCTTTTATAAAACCAAACTGAGCTTCACTTATAATATGCTGTTCACTTAGGTAATTTGAGATCTGGATTTTTATTACTGACTCAAAGATCTTTGAAAATATAGGAACTAATGATATGGGGCGAAAACTAGATGGACAATCTTTTGGTCCCTTTTTATAAACTGGTACTACTCTTGATAATTTGAGTATAGATGGAAACACTCCTTCCGTTATACAACTATTAATGCAGTAAGTTAGAGGTTCAACAATGCAGTCTATGACCTTTTTATTATATTGCTAGATAAATTGTAGATGTCTACACTGTCAGATGACTTAAAGCTATTAACTATATCTAATATAATGTTAGGTGTTACTTCAGAAAAACCGAAGGCAGGCCTCCTCGCTGTAGTGCAACTTTCAATAAGTTGGGCAGCAGTAGTGATTGGCTGAGCAATTTTATCATGCACTTGTTCAACTGATTTTACAAAGAATTCATTAAAAGCATCTGGAGGAATACCCATACTAACATTACGACTCTCTTTTTTTCTACTTGATTGGTCATTTTCAAGGCTGATTTACATCTATTACTGGAGAGCTCAATCTGAGTTGAGTTGTACTGTTTCTTGGCTGTATTTATAGCATTCTTATACTCAGTCCTAGCATTACAATACGCTAATCTAGATAAGTTTGTCTTGTCTATTATATATAAGTAATGATACAATAACAATTTGTTTTTCATTTCTAACAACTGAGGTGTATACCAGGTGGAAGGTTTCCTCCTCACTTTGGCATCAGGAGAGTTAGTTGTGACTCTAACAATTTTCTGTGGTATGCACAAATCAAAATAATACAAAAATATTTCCATAAAACGGTTAAAAATAGCATCACCACCCACTTGGTTAGATAATTTGGCTACCCAATCTATATTTGATAGTGCAGATCTAAAATCTTGCATCTTCTCAACAGTTACAGGTCTAGTAGAAACCATCTTTGTCCTGACACCGCCATCCCCTTGGGCCAAATTCAATAGGCTCAGAAAAACACAATCATGGTCAGAAAAATGGAATGCTTTTACATCTGTGTAGATATATTGTGTGCCTATGTTGGTAAATATATTGTCAAGGCAAGCAGATCCCCTAGTGGGCCTTAAATTGGTGCAATAAAAGTTGAACTGCCTTAGATTTTTCAACTCATAAACTGTTGCCTTATCTTGTAGTACATTAAACTCAGCATTAAGGTCACCTCCCAGTACAATGCGATAATTTTTCCACCTGGGTCTACTGAAGAAATGTAAAACCTCATCAAGACCCTGTAAGAAAAAAAACAGGATTTCCTGAGGGCGATCTATAGAGAGAAACTACAATAAGCTTAAGTTTATTAATAGCTATGCCTGTTACTTCAAAATTCTTTTCACTGTTGAGACAGTCTAAATCTAATTTAATACTTTCTTGTGCAAGCTCCGGTCTGACATAAATAGATACTCCTCCATGAATGAATTGTTTTCTACAATAACTATTGACTAAAACATAATCATCTAATTTATGATAAATTATATCTTCTTCCTTGCACCAATGCTCACTCAGACAAAGAGTGTGACAATTGTTTTTATTCCCAAATTCATTCAAAACTACATGTTTATTGTTTATACCTTAAACATTTAGATATCCTACATTAAATTCTGAGGTGACAGACATTTCAATAGGCTTAAGTAAGTTAATTGTCCTGGGATTAATACAGATATTACTAGTGGACTGAGTTATTTTAGTTTGATTTCCTACGGTCTCATTTAAAGATTGTGCATTACAATTAGTAACAAAAGTTTCATTTTTCTTACAACTAGGTGAACTACTCGTAATAGCAATAGACGAATATCTATATCTCCAAAAAATAATTGTTGTCATTTCCCTTTTGACCTAATGTAATAGTGTTTTTGGTTGACTCTGATGTGGCATTGATTTTGTTGGGGTCCGCGACATATAAACCGAAAATTTAGGGAAAGTACGGTATAATTTAAATTGAATAGAGATGATGTTCGTATATTTCTCATCGATACTAAGTACGCAGATCTGCTCACAGACTTTTCCTGGCTCTGCTCAGTTGCTTGTCCAGCTGATGTTTTTGAACATTTGAATGGGCTAAATCAAAGTTTGCATGGGGAAAATGTTGACTTTTTTAAAGTGGAAGATAAAACTAGTGCTATGGTGAAAAAGTGCTGAATGTGGGCAACGCGGGTAGAAAACAAAATCATTCACGAATTTCTCTACTTTGAAGCAATTCGTGGAGGCTTCTGAGGAAAATTCACCCGATCAAATAAAGAGCAAAATAGCAGTACATTTACGCAGCTTAGAAATCAGTTTTAGGGAATATTTTCCTGAAACTGACCCAGTTGATAATGATAATTGGGTTAAAAATCCCTTCTGCTGTCAGAATATAGGTGAGATTCACAGGCTCACGGAAAACGAATAAGATCAACTTGTGGATTTATCCAGCTTTAATGGAGTGGAAAACCAATTTAATAGTAAGGCTAGTTTCACACTAATTCGATTCGTTTCGTTTTCGCCAAATTCCGATAAGTGTGAAACTGTAATTCGGTTTGAATTCGGTACCGAATAGAAACCGCATAGAACCGAACGCCCACTTGACTCAAATAAATTCCATCAGGTTTCAATTCGTTGCTAGCGAGAGGCTATTTCACACACTTTCGGTTCGGTTCGTTTCGTTTTCGGCAAATTCCGATAAGTGTGAAACGATGATTCGGTTTGGATTCAGTACCGAAAAGCAACCGCATAGCACCGAACGCCCCCTCGACACGAATATGTTTCATCATATTTTAATTCGTTGCTGGGGAAACAGGAAAAAACAAAGTCTTTTACACACGCTTGCCTTTTTTGTTTTTATTTTAACCTGATATCGTGATTATCTGTTTCAAAATTTTCCAAGTAGAAATCATATTTTCAATTTATTTCTGTTAGTTCATAGGAACATTTTTTTTCTCTGAATAGTTTGCTATAAAAATATGAAAGATATAAATTAAAACTCAGGGAGAATTTTAATTTTTTTATTTATTTTTTATTTTTCCACGAATATTGCATGATTTCATCAATGGAGAGAAGAGATGAAGTTTATATACCATGTGTCAAAACAAGGAACAAAAAATTTTCAATTTAAAAAAATCTCTCTGAACATCCAGAATTAACATAATCAAAAAGAAACTATTCAAATAATTCACAATTTTTGATTAACTTTAAAATTTTGTTGTTCAAGAAATAACATCTTATCTAAATTTAACACCAGCTGTTATATTTACATTTACCGTACCAGCATGAACTGTGAAAATCCAAACACAGCTGTGTTTGAGAAGAAAATACCTAATTAGAACCGTACGAATTAAAACTTGACATGTATGAAAGCCTCATCCGTTTTTGGTAACGAACCGAACCGAATGAAACCGAATGCGTGTGAAGCTAGCCTAAATCGATTTTGGTAGACTTTTGGGCAACATTACGAAAGAACTATAAAGAACTTGGAGAAAAGGCATTGAGGTTAATCCTTCCCTTTGCAACGACTTACCGTTGTGAACAAGCATTTTCATCAATGTGTTTGATTGAACAAATAGTGATAATTATTAGGAACAGTGGACCTAGTCTTCATTTCCGCAACTCATTTGAATTGAGGTACCGTACAAGGATACTTCATATCGAAACAATTTCCGTACTGATTTTACAATAGCATTAATTTTACACGAAAATTATTATGATAAATGCGCACAAAAAATTAAAAATCTCAAATTTTTTAAATATTATTTTAACGTAGCCTACCATAATTTAAATAAAGATTAAAAAACTACCTACATTATTCTTGAAATGTCAACTTCTTCTTGTTATCGAATAGAGTTATAAACTTCTATGAATTTTCAACAGAGTCGCTGAAGCAATCGAAAATAGTACTAAACTGGCTCTTCCTGATTGCACTATGAAGTTTAAATATTCTGTCAACCTATTTAAAAGATGATAGATACAAAAGGCATATAATATATATTTTTTCACTCTGTTGTTTCATCGGATTAGCTGCTATACTTATTACTATTAACTATTGTGTGTTTGTGGGGAGGGGGGGGGTCTGGTAGATGAAAATATTTTTATAACTGAAAACTGTGCATTTAAGAAGTAGTGGGGTTCGCTTAAATATAATAAATAGATGAGGGGGTCCTTGGGAAAATGTTGTTGGGATCCCCTGCCCTAGAGTATTGGTAGGCAGTTGGTAAACACCCTGTATGAATGCTCACTCATTTCACAGGGGTTGAACAGCTTATTCGAATTATTATTGCCTCTAGATCTATTTATCTATTCATTGAATAAAATAGATACATTTTTATAAAAAAGTAACGTAGAAACATTACTAAATGAGCAGGATTCATTAGTAATATTTGGGAAAATTCTACTCATAAAATCAAGGTTTTTTGTGAATAACTAATAATTCTCACCCTTTGTAGAAGGCAAGAGGACCTTCTTTCAAGGTTTCCATGGCGACGTGTGTCACACTGCTGTACTCTCCCTTGGCAGCGCTCATGTATCTTGTTTTGATCACATCAAATGGGGAGGCGATGACCGTTGCACAGAATCCTGTCCATTATTAAACAATTATTGAATTTCCTGTATTCAGTTCACAACCAGTGCAATCTCAATTAAGATCTGATAATCAGTCGGTATACAATAATATTTGTTCATACGGTACATTAAATATGAAATCTGATTCACCATGAAAAAGAAATGCATGCAAATTTGACAATAATCTATGAATAAACAAATGAAGAAAAGACTATCACTTTTTTCGAAGATCGATTGGAAAGTATTATTCATTCATAAATTACCTTTTAATACTGAATAGACATACATAGGTTCTACTGTAATAAATCAATGTCTTATTGGAATTCATGATAAATTCTCAACTCACTGGCATCAATTCGAGGAATTTTATGTTTTTTTAAATACTTCACAGCTTTATTCAACTTTTCAAAACTTTTGGATAATATATCAACTTACATTAATTTAATCTATCAGATCATTTCAATTTCAGTATTTCCTGAAAACATAACTTGCTCTTTACCTTGTACGATTGTATTTTCTCCTCAGAACTTTTTGACACACACAGGATCCAAATTATCACCAGTCCTTTATCATCAATTGTGTCAGCATTATTATTCCAATAATGTAAAATTACAATACTTTTTCATAATCAAATGAAAATAAAATTTATTCATGTATATCCTATAATATTAATAACATTCATCAATCGACATTAATTAATTGTGGAAACAAAATTTAATAATACTCATCACACAGATAGCAGAACTATAGCTTGTGATAAACTTGAGTCAATTCTCGACTCCCAACATCTAAAATACGGTAAGCCTTTTCAATTCTACAAAAATTGTTGCTATCAAAATAAGAATGATTTCAAGCTGATTATTCAAAGAATGAATTAACTTCTGACCTGCAATAGCTCCTGAGGTGAAATGACAATAGACATTGTCATTCATTATCTGTTTCTTGATGAAGAAATCTTTGACAGAATCGTAAACGACTATTTCACCACAATTTATGAACCCATTTCTCAGACAATTCGGCGTTGTTCCTATAACAAGAAGAAAAAACTAATCAGAAATGAATAAAACTGTTAGTTATCTAAAGATTATTAAACCACTACAGTATAACAATTCTCTATTAATATTATTATAATAAGTAAAATATATAACTTATTGATGGAAAATATATTGTATCGTTAATATTTGCTAGAATGTTCAAAATTCTGTTTCTTCATTCAATTTTCAATCATTCGAATATTCTACTTAACAGGAAAATATGGAAAGACGAAGTCAAAACGATTTTCTTGTACCGGTACCTTTTGATTCTAATGAATATGATCAAAATAACAGAATATATTAAAATTTATCGGTATACGGTATCTTAAATATCAATAAAACAAATTGTTATTTTTTCAATAGAAAATGAATGGAAATCATAGATTTGTTTTGAACCTTGTCAATAATCGCAAAGCTTTCTATTTGAAAATTGAAATATCGGAGTAGACAACATAGAAAAAAGTACTATAATGTGATGCTCTGCTGATGCACAACTCCTATGCACTAGAGGAGGGAGATCTTTGCGTTACAACGTACGGTATTCAAGATCATGCTTTTTGAATTTTTACTAGAATCTTAGGGCTAGAACATAAACCTCAACCAAAGACTTACTTGAAGTCTAGACTAGACCTTATCTAAGTATGCGCAAAAGTTGTGGATAAAACCTCTCCAACAATATAAACCAATATCTATTTAGATCAGAGTAAAGTTTAAAATTAGTTCGAAAATTGACGAATTTGTGAAATTCGTGAACTAAAATACCTTTCCATAGTCCTGCCACACCTTCCTGTTTCAGAATATTCGCGTACTCCTTGGCGACAGACCTGTGCTCCCCGAAGACTCCTTGTGACGCTTGAAATCTGATTTTGATAACATCTGTCGGTTGAGCGATGAATACTGCCATGAATCCTGTTGTCAAACCTGCCGCTATCCTTACCATCACATTTGACCCTTCTTCGGCTGTGTAAAAACAGAAATTTGAGTTAAATTTTAGAAAAAACACTGTAATAATATTTTTTATTACTGTACTTATTTACTGAACAAAAATGTGTGTCTAAATTTTTTTGAGTTAGGTCTATTAAATTTTGAACTGAACTAAATCAAAGCAACTTTTTTATTCGTAATCAAATCTAATATTCATTGTTCCATTTTCATTAAATATACAATATGACATTAAACTATAGACATGAACATTTACTATAATGGAAATGAAATCACCATTGATTGTCTGTGCAATGAATGATGTGAATGAGCACAGATCCCTGTAATTAAAAAAAATGAAAGTTGTTATAAAAATGAAGATAAGTTGAATGAATAATATTATAATATAATATCATAATTATTATAAATATCACTAAATAGCATTGCATGAATGATGATAAAAATAATATTTCTCTTAATAAGAAACACACCAATTAGACTTATATATTTATTTCAATTTTTTTAATTTTCAAGATGAAAATAATAAATACAATGCTCCTTCTCGTTATGAGGCACGTGTGGTTTTTCACAGAAATATGGATTCCATCTATGTAGATTATTTATTGGTGTGCTGCGAAATATAAAGAGGCAAAAGCCTATATATTTATGGAAGATTTTACGACTATAAGAAAGTAGATGCTAATAAATGAATTACTCCAATTGAAAAAATATAGAATGATTATTTATAATTTTGTCAGAATAACGTGGATAATCTTCATTGCAGTTGAAAATTCTAAGAAAAAAGTAGACTTTTGGCTAGATTTTAACTACGGTACTACCTTTCATTCGCTGCGTCATGAGTAGGCCTACCCCCGGTAAAAATACTATTTGATTTGGCTTTTATCGTTACGGTACCTAAAATTCTTATTACGTAAATTGAATAATTCATTTCAATTATTAAAATTAGAATTGATTGATCAATAAAAATAGAAACATGCCAATGTAGGCAATGTAGGATGCGTTAATCCAGAATATTATGCAAAATTCCAAGTTAATCAGATCGGTAGTAGCCTACAGTATAGAACAGAAGTGATGATGCATCTAACATTTTATGTATTTTGCATCCCGCAAATGTTTAAGCTAACTCATTCATTTATTGATAAGATATCATTATTAAAGGCATAGTTCTTGAGAATAGCCTAGGCTATAGTATAGCTGTAATCAAAGATGTTCAATTTGACGATATGCTATGAAAAATGTTGATGTTACTGAATATGGAAATTGATGCTGTTTATAAAAGATGTTCAGTAGGAGAATAAACTATGAAAAATGTTAAAGTTATTGCTGAATGAATGACTTTACCTTTTTTTATTACTATGAATGAATGAGGTGATGCAATTATTTCTGATGATTGTGATGTGAACAACAATGATGCTAATGATTCTGATGAATTTGATGAACCTGCAGATAATATTTAAAATATGACACTATTAAAACATTATTTTGATATAAATGATAAGTAGGTATCAAAAATTGCTTATTGCTATCATAATCCAACTCATACAATAAATTAACACTACTATCAACTTCTGTAAAAAGATATTGTTGAGCAATAAATTCACTAAATGCTCTGCAATATACCTAGTGATTGATAAATATCAGTAATCAGACTCTTTTGATCACAAGCTTTGGCAGTTTATAACTTTTTCAAATTCACAAGAACTAATTTTGATAGCTTAATTATTTCCACCTTCACTTCAAATTGATATTAAACCTTATCTTTGCTGAATTTGAATATAGCTGTATTTAAATATAACTGACGAAGAAATGATAATATTGTTTTGTTTAAACAAACGAAAGATGAGTACCTATACGTGAGTTACATGTTATAATTCCAAAAACTGGCAAACATATATAGTTGGTTTTTATTTACGGTATTTTCAATCACTTATTAATCCATTTATATTCTTCCAATAGATAACGTTCAAATTATTAATTTTCATATCTCCAACATTTTTTATTAATTCATTGTAATTTCATGAAGAATGTATAACATGGATAAAGATATTGAGGAAATTATTGAAATATCAGTAATGTTGTAATGAATGTGATTGAATTCTGAACAATTTTTATTGGGTGATTCATGTATATTTTTATGAAATTTGAATACTTACCATGAAGTAATCCCAGGTAGAAGTCCTTAACTGAGTCGTAAAGTCCAAACTTGACTGATGCAAAGCACATTTGCCTTTGGAGGCCGGGAACCAAACCTTTGTACAAGGCCCTAAAAACAAAAAACAAAAATATTCAGAATATACGGAAGAGTATTTATTGAAGTTTTTTTCAGTTCATCAACGATATAATTTAAAATCTTGTATGTTATATTTATTTATTGTACAGGAATATTTTGATTTGATGTTTTGTCTACATTGATGTTCTATAATAATTAGCAACAGAGATTGTTATTGTGAATATGCTTGCTGACATATATATTCATTCAAAATGAATGTCCATCAAAACTGACAAATAAAGCTAGTTTAAAATTATATTCAATGGTACGATAGCCTACTTATGAAAATATAAATTTTGTAAGTATTAAGTTATATTATTAAACTATCAATATAATGATTATAGATACTGTTATTATTTACCTGGGTCCTTCTTCCTTAGCAACAGTTTGGATTGTGTGAAGAAGACTTTTGTACTTCAAGCCACTTCCTTTTGCTCCACTTTGGACCTGCGCCAACAAATCATTGACAACCAATTTCAAAGGATTGATCAATTTCTAATCTAGCATGAATTAAATGACTTTTATTATACTTTCACCCATATACCAAAGTGACCAGATAAAGATTATCAGATAATCACAATACATTAATTTATATATGCCGAACTGATTTATGCTTCATTATATAGGCTATTATCTAATCTTTCTTGTCAGGAGTGCATATGTCAAGGTTGCATATATGCATATTAATACGGTAATAATAATATTGAATAAAGTTTAACAATTCAGTTTTCCGTATACTTGAAATTGAGTTTAAATGATCAGTTTAGGTGCTTCAAGAATAAAAAACATTACATAAATAACGTCTAGTCTTTAAAATTACATATATTGCCGCATGAGCTTGAATTATAATAAGTACGGTAAAGCTATATATTTTCCCTTTTTTTTGTGTTATGGAATCCACACATTCATGTTTGTGAGTGATATGAAGGAGGAGCAGAGATGGAAACAAATAGAGGAAGACAGATTTATGAGAACCGGGTTCTGCCAATACCTACTATTAAGCCTAGCTTATACGATGCTAATTGGCGAGACAATGAGGATCATAAGTTGACATAAGGCAACTGACTGGCATGAAATTATTGTCTTCGTCTAAACACTTCAGGCCAATTTTTTTGCCAACTGTCCCAAAATTCAACTGTCTCCGGGAGTAGACTATGTACAGTCAATTGGGCCCAGCGAGCCCCCCACCACTCGGAATCTCAGTTGTCGCGACAATTGGCGCCGTGTGAACGGTGTAGGCCAGTAACGCTGTCTTGCGGTTTTGCCAGTTCAGCTGTTTAATCACAAAAGATGACGAGAAGTCGGACATGTTTAGCTGTCAACTGACAGGATTTGAGTCAGCTGTATAATCTTCAGTTTTTGACTGTCGTGGCAATAGTTAGCCCCGCATAAACAACATCTTCCTCGTTCAACTGGCCTGGCCTCCGACAATCCGCAACCACTTGATGACAATTGTCCAAAGACAACTGTCTCGCCAATTGGCATCGTATAAACTAGGCTTTACTTCAGGCCCCACAACTGAAGATCTGATAAACTATGACGTCATCACATGTAGATCGATGATCTACTGGCGTTAAACAAGCGAAATAAGAGCGCTGATGCTTGTTATCACATCTGATACGGTACCGGGTAATCAACAAAATTGGAATTACAAATTCAATTTTCACGGTCCTCCATTTCAATGAATATGGTTTGTTTATCATTCTTCTAATATTCGTTTGAGAAAAGTAATGGCAAATTTGGGGTTTTAAATCATGGGATTCTGTTGTTGTTTACCTAATTATCGCGGGAATTACAACAAGACTCCAAAAGTTTCCGTATTATCTTTTTTGAAAGATGAAACTTTGAAACGAAAATGGATACGAGCGATAAGAAGAAAGAGCTTCAATCCTACAAAACAACAGTTTACATGAAGTGTAAAAGAACAGTGTAAATAAGGTGTGAAAGGAAAGCGTAATTGAAGTGTGAAAGAACAGTGTGAATAACGTGTGAATGAACGTGTAAAAGTATGAAAGAACTGTTAAAATTATAAATTAATAAGTAAATGTAAGTTTTGGAACAGTCCATAACATCATAAGATAGAAAGTTTTTACCTAACTGGAAAACATTTCTTTGATGGGTTCCTGTGTACCACAGATTTATTGTGATTCAAGTCTGTGGTACGGTAATCTCTTCCGTAAAAAAGAGTTACCTCTGATTTGGTTTACTTTTGATTTAACTCTCCTTTGATTCTGATACAGGCTATTATTAAGTATTTTTGGTTGAGATGAATTTATCAATAGCTCTATTACTGAATCAAATGTCTATCAAGCATTCCAAGTATGGAAAAATTATTGCATTATTTGTGGAATAAAGTGTTTTTATTTTAATAAAATTACTATTTAATAGAATAAAAATGTATTTAATCTGGAGTTCAGATAGTATTTCACCCAATAGAAAAATACAGCAACAAAAGTTGGAGAGCATATATTGATAAGCTATTAGAAACTCTACTGTGATTCTAGGGAGAATCAATCTACATGTTATGACGTCATTTATTAGTTGTGGGGCCTGGAGTAATAGTAGGTCTTGGTCCTGCAGAGCCAGAATGGGGCAGCAGGGACCTGGCTGATGATTGAAAGGTTCCTATTGTCTATGGGACTGTCACCTTTTTTTGTTCACAACTCTAGGGGCTTCTAGAAAGAGCTGGCTAATTCTGGTTTGTTTATTGTGTGGATAATAGGGAAGATAGTTCTTCGTGGCCTTCATTGGTCACATGACCCGGCTGACCTGGCTGTTGCACTTAAAGAGGCTGAGTTCGATATCTCAAACATAAAACCCATGTTTGTCGTGGGAGGCCTTATTATAGTCTCTTCATTATTGAATTGAAAAAAGAGGGAGATTTTAAAAACTCTACACTCTCAGCAGCCTGTTCTGCATCAAGGTTCAAGTTGAACCTTACATACCCAAACCGAGCATACCTCAATGCTTCAATTGCCAGAGATATGGTCAACTGCTTTCACACACTACATTGTGTGAAGTGTGGTGAAAATCACAAACCCAGTGGTGAAAATCACAAACCCAGAGAAATCTTCAATCAGAAAAGCCCCGTTGTATGAACTGTCAAGGAGCTCACACAGCCAACTACAGAGGGTGTCCAACACACCAAGCCCAACTAAACAGGCTGCCAGCCAAGAAATCGACTGTCACAAAACAGTCGACTTCCATGCAGCCTCCAGTCGCGGAACGGCGGCCGAGAGAGGCGAGAGTGGCTGATCCAGCCTCACTCTCCTACTCGGCGGCCGTTCAGGGGGCTGCAGGGAACAGTCCGAGTCCCCCACCCCCTCCCCGTTGTCACAAAGTGACAAAAGTTATCCTAAAAGAACGACCAGTAATAGTGAAAAATAAATTTCCATCAATCCCAGTGGAAAGGGTTCCCTACTCACCCATTAATAATATTCGAGAGAACTTCCCCTCTCTCCCTTCCCAAACAAAGACCCCACCTTCAGTGGAGTCGAACTCGGGAAGTTCACAACCTCCCTCCTCACAATCTCAACAGGGACAGGGATGTCTACTGGGCTTTCTGAGCTCTAAAAAATTCGTACAATGCCTTGTAAGTACCCTACCACGTCTCATCAATGCCTTGAACATTGGTGAAGCCATTTCTATCATTATCAGTGCACTCCCCTCCCTGTTGAACTGAAATGAATAATGTCAAAATTATTTCATTCAATGCAGATGGACATAGACACAAAATAGGCGAACTTCGTCACTTTCTTAGTGACCTGAATATACTGGGTGCGGCCGGAAGGGTGGATGTTTTTAGAACAGATAGTATTCTGATTTGGGTAGTCGGATTGGGCCAGCTGAAGTGAACTACATGTGTTCGGTAGATCATACATTTTTTTCTAGTCATTGTTTAATCGGCATCATGGTTTCGTGGAATGTGCAAAATCGTGTGTTTACTTATGACAGTTTTGTGCATAATAATGAGAGTATCATTACAGTTCAGCGCGAGTTTCGTCGTCATTTCAATCTTGCTAGAAATGAAAATGTACCCACTCGTAACACCATTTTATGTTGGGTAAAATCATTTCGTTCAGTAGGAACAGTAATGAATAAACGACCACCAGGGGCTCATCGCACTGTATGCACTCCACAAAATGTGGAAAGAGTTCGGCAAGCCATACTCCGTAGTCCTAATCGATCTGTTGGAGACATTCTTCTGAACTGAACATCAGTGATCGGTCAGTAAGGCGTATTTTACATGAAGATCTAGGATTTCATCCCTACAAAATGGCCATGATTCAACAATTGAATCCTGGCGATTATGTAAAGTGGCTGAATTTTGCTCGAGAAATGGAGGCCATATTTGACCAAAATGAAAACATCATTTTGTTTACGACAGATGAAGCACATTTTCATTTGAATGGTACCGTTAATCAGCAGAACTATCGTTATTGGTCAGATGAGAATCCAAAATTAATGCATGAGAGACCATTACACAGTCTCAAGGTGACAGTTTGGTGTGCTGTGAGCAGTATATTTGTTATTGGTCCATACTTTTTTGAAGACATCAACGGGACCACTGTAACTGTAACCTCAGAACGTTATAGACAGATGTTCACTGAATTCTTCCTTCCTGAATTAAGAAGGAAACGTATTCCTATCCGGCAAGTATAGTTTCAGCAGGACGGGGCGACAGCTCACACAGCAAGAAATTCAAAGGACGCAATTCGGGCTGTTTTTCGTGGTCGCATCATTTCTCGGTTTGGTGACATTGATTGGCCTCCTCGTTCTCCAGACTTGTCCATGTGCGACTACTTCTTGTGGGGTTTCCTGAAGTCATGTGTTTACCAGCATAAACCACATACACTTCAAGAACTAAAGGGAGCAATTCGTGAGGAAGTCGAACAAATTGGCAGGGCAAGAGTACAATCCAACTTCCGAGAGCGGCTTGTAAAGTGCATTGCTGAAAACGGCTGTAACCTGTCAGATATTGTTTTCAAACATTAATTTTCTAAAATTGTAAAATAATGTGAATATTGTTCTGTAAATAAATGTTTTTCTATGCATAGGTAACAACATATTACTTTTTTGAAAACCGTTCATCCTTTCTGCCGCACTTTGTAGATGTGGCTTTAATTCAGGAAACACAAATGGCAACTACTATGCCAATTAAATTCCCCTCATATCACCGCCTACGCTATGACCACCCCTATGAGCTCAATCAGACCGAGCTGAATCAGACCCATGGTGGAGTACCCTTCTAATACACAGAAGACACTCGTTCTGTGTACACACACTCCCATCCATACCAGACATGAATGTAATAGCGGCAACTATCTCTGTACAGAATACACCAGTTACTTTTGTTTCCATAAATATCCCTCCTCGTAATAGAGAGTTCAACTCTGACCTCCTATCTCAACTTTTCACCTCCTCCCCCTGTATGTTTGTTGCTGGTGATTGGAATACCAAACAAACAGCTATTGGCTGCAGGGTTACAAACATAGCAGGAAAATCTCTCCTTGAATTCATAGAAGAATTTGACACAGATATACGTTTCCATGTCCCATCATCTCCCACACATACAAGTATGTGCAATGAAGCTGCTCAACCTGACATATTGGATTATGCATTGTCAGTGGGACTTACAAAGACCTACCTGGTTGAGGTGGTCGAGGACCTGTCTTCAGATCACCTGCCAGTGTTGTTCACTCTTGTGAATCCCGACTACATTGCAAGACCACCTCCACATCGCCTTACAGTGAAGTGGAGGATGTTTCATGAAAGTATGTCAAACTCTATTCCCATCCTACCAAGCACACATTCGAACACTGTCGACTTGGAATAAGCTCATACAGCAAATATCACGGAAGTAATAAAAACAGCACTAGCTGATAACACTTCCTTAGCCCCACCCCAACGACGCTCACTACTTTCCATTGAAATTTAAGTGGCTATCAGTGAGTGTTGTAGCACTTGCAAACGTTGGCAGATAACACGAGCTCCTGCTGACAAATATGCATTTAAAAGAGCATCAAACAAATGCTCTCAACTACATAAACTACATCGCCTCCAATCCTGGGAAGAATACCTCACCTCTTTGCCACCCAACTCAGCCTGGTAAGCTACCCAAAAACTTCTCAGGAAACAACCTCCAAGCTCTCCACTTGAGGGCCCAAACGGGCTAATCTTCTCAGACCAAGAGAAAGTGGATGAGTTTGCCTCCCACCTAAAACTTCACTTCTCAAATCCACCCGTCCCTCATAGTCAAGAGCTCGACTCCCACTTTAGTAAAATAGTCGACAGTGTTTTAGTAACAGTGCAAGATCCCACCCCAAATAATCTCTCACCTTTTACAATGGGAAATATAACAAATGCACTTAAAAATACCAATCCAAAAAGGCCCCAGGTCTTGATGGTATTTCTGGGAAGGCCATCTTAAATGTGCCTCCAGAGCTAGCCCAACACCTGCTTGTAATTTTCAATTCCATTCTGAACACCCAACATTTCCCCCCAGAATGGAAAAAGAGCAAATTATTCCTGCTCCTAAAGCCAGGAAAACGCTCCACCCTACCATCCATTTATAAGCCAATCTCCATACCCTGCTTTTTCTCAAAGCTCTTTGAGAAAATGTTTCTGGAGAAACATATCAGAGATACACTAGATAGTGTGATAAGGCCAGAGCAGTTTGGATTTTGTGCAGGTTGTTCAACAACACTGCAACTAATGAAATTCTGCTCTCAGTTATCAGACTCTTTCAACAAGAAAGAGCACATGGCTGCAGTCTTTATAAACTTCAAAGCAGCCTTCGACACTGTGTGGCTGGATGGACTACACTATAAACTTTCATCTGTCTTTCCACCTTCAACAATAAGACTCTTCAAGTCATACCTTATTAACAGGTATTTAGAAGTTCACACCCGCACCTCATCTCCAGTAAACTCTTCAGCTCTCACCCCAGCAACAGCAGGTGTCCCCCAAGGATATGTGCTTGGACCTATCCTCTACTCCTTCTTCATCAGCGACATGCCATCTCTACCTTCAGTCCAAACAAGTCTATTTGCTGATGACACCACATTCCACTCGAACAGCATGAATCTGAATAGGGCGGCCAGGAATGTTTAAGAGCAGTTAAACCTGCTTACATCCTGGTGTTCATCCTGGAAGGTGGAGATTAATCCAACTAAATGTGTAGCTGTCGCCTTTTCCCGAAAAGCTAAACTTCCTCCAACTCTCAACATCCATGGCCACGCCCTGCCATGGTCCCATATCGTCAAGTACGAAGGTGTAACTCTGGACAGAACACTCACTTTCAGACAACACATTTACGTGAAAATACATTCTGTTGTGTGCTGTTTGTACAACTATTCCCCCTTCTTGTCACCCCTTCTCTCCCCCTGAAATTTCGGCTGTTCATATTCACAGCCATCATCAGGGCATACCTAACCTATGCCGCCACAGTCTGGTTCTAGAAAACGTCTATTTGGCCTTCAAAACAGAACCATCTACAACTTTCACTACACTGTGAATAACAGGTTACTCTATGAATATGCCAATAACTCGCAATTACTAAACATCATTCAGCTCACATCTCGAAAGCTTCATGATACAGGTTTTATCTCGTGGCGTACATCAATAAGGCAGATGTACGAAATACCACGACCAGCTCAGACCCACAAGTCACTCCCATTTCAACAATGGTGACCTGATTGACAGTTAGCAGTTGGGCCGTGAAGGTGCCAACAGCTGATCGTCAGTCAGCCACTGTTCACAGTACTCAATTCCCTAGGAGAGAACCATTCTCCATTTCCACTTCTCCCAAAAAAGTGGACTTGACAAAACAAACAAATAAAACAAATAAAAAATCACTTTTAAAAATACATATATTTTGAAAATGAAATGAAAATTAAAGTAGAATTAGAATATTAGGAATTATTAAATTACTATTGAATCAGAAAAAATAGAATTACATTGAAATGAAAAATTAGAAAATTTTAATTATGGAAAAAAATAAAAACAAGATAAAATAAAATTGCCAAGTTCTACTGAAGGCCTTATATCAGGAACCCCCAACTTCAGCACTGTTATTACGTTGAGCAGTCATAGAGCTACCTACATAGCTCAAGATACTGCCGAATTAGGGTGCAATGACTCACCCTAAAATGTTCCACTAGTAGCATGTAGCATAGCCTAGGCAGTGAGTCAGTTATAAACAAGTTAGTGATAAGCGATACTCTCAGCGGTAAATGAACAGAGTGTCAGCCGTACCCAAACCCAGGCAGCTACTAGTGGTAATTGAAATTATAATAATAATTCAATTATAATTCTATACTGTATTGACAGTTATAGTGATAATTCTATAGTGACAGTTATAGTGATAATTATATAGTAACAGTATCGTAATAGTTATCCAGTGTAGTGTAGTGATAATAATCATTACCGTATTGACAGTTGTATCTAGATACGAGATACAGTGCGGTGATGTGGATACGCGAGCACGTGATACTGAACGGTGGTAAAGATCCGTGATACTCAAATACAGAGCCTTGGTATATACGATACAGTGATAGTAGTATTTTATACTGTGTTAATCAACTGTAAATATTAGAGGCTGCGTTTATAAGTGATAAATCTTTATATCTGCTATCTGAATACCTGTTAGTTGATTGAATTGTTGCCTGTAGTAGAGTTGATTATCTGTTATTTTAGTGAGTGAATTGTTTTCGTCTATTTAGTTTACAGTTAGAGTACAATAAAGTGCAATTATAACTTCAAGTGTTGTCAGCTCATTCTATAAGAACCCACATGAACTACTTTTGCAGAGGGAAAATCCGTAACACTATATTTACTATAATATAAATAATGTGTTTTAATTCAAATATCGCATCATGGAATGATGGAATTATTATTCTCCGATGAATCACTAATACACAGTATTATTTATGAAATCTGCTAATCAGTGATAATCCCCTGGTAATCAATGATAACTTATTATTATGTTAATTTGTGATCTTTGGTTTGATTACCTGCAATCGAACTTTTGCCAAATCCAGAGGAAATGTGACTGTGTCAGCAAAGCAAGCCGCAGCTGCATACAGCGTCATCCGTTGATAGAATGTGAAATCAGATGTATCTGTCATTTTGAATGAGAGTTTGTAGGCTATCTGCTTTTTTCAAGTTTTACTGTGAACAGAAAAAATAATCAAGGTTGAGCTGTGAGATACACAATGAGTTGAATAAATGAAAATAAGTATTTTAGGCCTACATTATTCATCCCACAATCAAAAAGAAAAACCGTAGATAAGTACAGAAACTTCCACCACTTGACAGTTTCTTTAAAAAATACTGTTCTGTATTATGATGAAGGATCAGCACACAAGTAAATATTATATTATCGCTAATTGTTGTTCATTTGGTTTATTGGAAAGTTTACAGTGGCTATCAATATAGGTTTTCAAACGTCTTTTTATATTTTTGAAGATTTACGCAGAGCAATGGTAGAAGCAGACGGCCGCAGTCAGCAATGGGGAAGCAGTTGGCACTTATAATTCTTTATATCTATATAAGGCTAAGCCCCGAAAAACTGAAATCACACCACAGCCCAAACTACTGAGCCCACAAACTTGAAATTTTGCACAATTCTTTATGATAGCCTCAAAACATCCACTAAGAAAGGATTTTCAGAAATTTGCCCCCCTACTGAGGGAGCTGGGGCCCCCAAAAAATTTTGTACTTTTTAAGCGCTCATTGCACAGCAAAGTCATGAGGAACTTTTTTGTTCAGCTACGAAAAAAAATTAGATCTATGCAGAAAAATTACAACCAGGAGCAGAGAGGGGTCCAAGAGAGGGCATTTTTTGAAATTTTTCATGTAAAATCAAGCTACAGCTCAAACTAATTGGCCTACAGACTTAAAACTCTGCACAAATATTCTTCAAACATGCTAGACGCGCACTAAGAACAGAATTTGAGATATTTTGCCTCTAAGGGTTTCAAAGGATGAAAAAGGATCATATTTAGTAAGGTTATGAACATGGTAAGGTGAATGCCATATGGAACTGAGATAATTGACACATGATATTCTAACATATGTTGTAATCATTGGAAAGTTTAAAATAATTTTATCAATCAGCTGATCGAATTGAATTTTCTTTGGATCAAAAGCATGAGCTTGCCACGTGTTTGTTCCATTGTTACATTCCAATTAGAGCAGAGCACAGAGGTTTTCTTTGGTTAGGAATTTGTTGATAATTCTTTTTTCAAATTCAAATTTTATAGCAAACAAAAATCACATTGAAAAATTTCTTACTAGACATTTATTTGAATAGACAATATTTGAAAAGTGTGTACTAGTTCAGTTAATTGATTATTTTGAAACTAATGGTATACTTGACAAAGAACAACATGGCTATAGAAAAAACAGGTCAACCATTACTTCTTTGATAGAGTTCATAGAAAACATTTTAGAAAACTTAGATGAGGGATTAAATACTGTAGGAGCATTCCTGGATTTAACCAAAGCATTTGACAGTGTGAATCATAAATTATTATTAAATAAACTTCAAAATTACGGAATTAGAGGTAAAGAGCTTAGCTGGATCAAGTCATATCTAGAAGGACGGCAACAGTATGTAAATATAAAGTATACAAGCAATAAAAATCAGTACAATATTGGATCAAACTTAAAATGTAATATGTAAAATGTATATATAAAATTGAATGTAACAATTCTATATCATTAACTAAAAAGTACTGCCGTGCTACCATTTTCTCCTAAATAGGTTGGATAGCATTTCACACCTATTAACCTAAAGGAAGTTAACGGCTCCAAAATGGTAGATTCTTGATAAACTATGAATGGATCTATTGCTTATGAATGAGAAATCCAGTTTTCAGAGCAAACCAACTTATAATCTTCAGAAGAATTTTGGCAATATACAACACAAATCCACAAAACAATACCTTACACACTTAAGCATCTAGCATCATTACAAGCTAAATACTTATCCATTTATATAGTTGAAAAACAATGGCTATAGGCTTGTAGACACACAAAACAATTTATACAAAATTAGAACACCATAAAACTGTTCAAAACTCAATTTAAAACATTACAAATTCAATTAAACAGGAAAATATTCAGAGAACACAAAATTAGAACACAAAGCCAGCCACCATTTTTTAGAGAGAGCTCTAACAAGTACAGAGCAAAGCCCCACCACAAAACCAGTATCGACGTTATGAACACGTCACTAATATTAAATTCCAAAAAATTATAAATTACAAGTTTAGAATTTACATTTTACATTTGTTCTCAATAAAACTTTATTTCGAAACTGTTATTTTAAATTTATATATCCTCTATATTTATAATGATCTATTTATCTGTTAATTCTGTTAACTCAGTTTCGGTGATACCATGGAATGTGCAACACAATTATTTACAATAAATTCTCATCAAAAAAGTTGTCCGCATATCGATTACTCTGATATCTACTATCAAGTTTTATAGATCTCGAATTGAAGATTTGATTTTAATCGAGAAAAAATGTAATATTACAAATACCCCTCTTGACATAAAAAATTTTACTGTTTGAAAATCTAAAGAAAAAATTACATTGAAACAAATGGAAATTGTTGAAATCAAATTCGAGAACAGTAACAATTTTTCTATAAAAACATTACATGTCATCCAATAATATTGAAAATTATTATAAAAATTCATCAATAGCATTTGTTATACGTTTCCAAACAATATTTCAAAGTATAGAATATCAAAATTACTTTTGATTTAGCTCTATAATTTAAAGGAAAATATCTCAACGGAAAGTTTAATATATATATATAAAGAATAGTTTTTGAAATTGCACATAAATTTAATAGATAGAAAAATTCAATTTTTTATTGCATAAAAAAATTTAGTATGTTGAATAAAAAAATTTTTTTTCAAATGAATTGATGAATTGTTACATTTAATTTTCACATAAAATTTCAATAAATCAAAAAATGTTCATTTCTTTCACTATTGACGCGGTTGATTTCATCAATGCAAATTTTGGAAAACAGTCCGTTAAGGCACTCAGTATGAATTTCAGTTAAGTGTGACTCCAGTGTGATGACATCAGTGTTGGGCTGATCCGAATACTCATAGAGTTGGGCTGATATTTGTAGTCGACTGATGCATACCAAACTTGATACAGGTGACATCTCAGTTAGCATTGCCTCATGCTTGTAGTAGACGGCTGCATACCAAACTCAATACAGAGTCATGTAAATATTGTCATGTAATATCATATAATTATACAATGTACATTTCAGGCTTGAAATGACAATGTAATTTGTTTTTTGGAAAAGAGATAGACGCTGCATACAGGATTAATTTAGGTAAGGTTTGGTTTTTTGATATTTTCAGCTTTCAAGGTTTAGAGTTCTGCATACAGGAATAATTTAGGAGAGGATTTTTTTTGAATCAATTCTTTCATGATACTGTGACTGTTATTCTGAATTCAAAGTTGTGAACGTGAACATAGATGGCAATTACCTCCAGGTAATGTGGTAGTGTTGAAGTTTGAGTTACATGGTCAGCAATAGGCGTTGGCATTGTCATTGGCGTATGCATTGGTGTCGGCATTGGCGTTGGCATTGTCGTAGGCATTGGCATCAACATTGGTGCAGGCATTGGCATCGGCGCAGGCATCGGCGTAGACATCAACGTAGATATTGGCATTGGCATTGGCACAGGCATTGGCGTAAACATCAACGTAGATATTGGCGTTGGCATTGGTGTAGACATCAGAGCAGATATTGGTGTTGATATTGGCATAGGCATCAGCATCGATATTGGCATAGGCATTGGTGTAGATATCAGCGTAGATATTGGCATTGGCATTTGTATAGATATCAGCGTAGATATTGGCGTTGATAGTCAATTAATGAGTCACACTAGTTCGAAAATCACCCAAATGTTCTTAACACTCTTCATGGCGTTCACTTGATGTTGATTTCAAGATTCACATGATAATTATTTCGATGTTAATTTCCATGCTGTACCTGTTATCTTAAAATGCTTATAAACTAAAAAGAAAATTTTGATTAGGCTACCAATAGAATCTAATACACATGAAAATTATTTACAAGAATATAATCAATATAAAAATGAAATTTGTTAACATCTTATTATACAGTCAGCAATACATAAATTGTGAAATTTCCTCAAACTCAATGGAGACATCAATTACAAAATTTTTATAAAAAAATAATTTCATTTCCATTTATTCACTGTTCAAATATTTTATGAAAAGCAAATTATTCAATATTATTAATCATCATTTGTTGGATACTATAGTTTATTTCGACTTTTCAATGTTCTAAACACAAACTACATTTCATGACAAAACTTTACTGTAAAATCTGACAAAGCATCTATTGGAACGGTTTCACTTGTTATTTGTTCCGCTACTACGTAGACATCATGTCGTCATCATGTCTGTCTGTCTGCGCGCTGTGTCTTTTGTGCGTCTGTGCTGACCAGTGACGTCTAAGTCGCGGTTCTTTGCCACTGCTCTAATCAGCTGGTTTTCTATACTTCTATTCGTACCTTTTTCGTCGGATTTTTTGTTGTTGCAATTTTAATATTTGTGCTATTCGATTTTTTAGAATTTAATCTTGTCTTTAGGCATCTTACCTTTTAGATATTTGTTACTTTTCACCATTCGGTTGCGAGCGCTTTGCCTACGTTTCTTACACATCCGGCAGCTTGCCTTTTTCATTGTAGCTTGCATCGTCTCCGTGTCTTTTTCAATGGTGGATAGTCGAGTGTGCTTCCTGCGCTCGGTCTAAACCTTTCATCTGAATTCATCGGACTTACAAAACGTTTTTAAAGTGTGAATTATTCTTCAGATTAATTCGTTTGTTCTATTCTTCAGTGTGATTCAATTATTCATTGAGTTCTTCACTCAGTTACTCTGTTAAAATTGGATAAACTTTGTCTAAAATTGCAACCTCGTGTGAGCATTTCATCGCTATTCATTTGATCTACAGAACCTTTTTAAAGTGTGAATTATTCTTCAGATTAATTCGTTTGTTCTATTCTTCAGTGTGATTCAATTATTCATCGAGTTCTTCACTCAGTTACTCTGTTAAAATTGGATAAACTTTGTCTAAAATTACAACCTCGTGTAAGCTTCAGTTGCCATTTTTCTACAATTGGCTTCACCTCGTGAACCTCAAACTTTCAAGTGCATCATCTCTACCGTTTGGAAATCAATCCAAAAATTCCACAATTTGAAGATCGGATTATTCGTTTGGAATTCTACTCGCTCCAGCCTACTTTTCCATTGGGGGATTCACCTGCTGTAGTGGACGTTTCCATGCTTGTCATCGCATGGCCTGATCACTTCATCGCTTGCTGATGTCCTGTTCCTGTTGGTATTGCGGAGTCATTGCCTGTCTGCCTGGCCGCATCTCCTCTTCAAAATTTTATTCATGTTATGTAAATCGTTCTTTTCAATTTTCATTTTCGTATGCATCATTATTGTTTTATTAATGTCTATCTTGACATGCAATTCACTAAGGCCACCGACGCCTATTATTCATTGTATTTAACAGCTACCCTTGGCTTCACAAGTGATTTTCTGAGGCCACTGACGCCTACTAATGATTTATTAATGTCTATCTTGACATTCAATTCACTGAGGCTACCGACGCCTACTTATTGTTTAGTTAATGTCTATCTTGACATTCAACTCACTGAGGCCACCGACGCCTATTTATTTATTGGATTTGACAGCTACCCTTGGCTTTACAAGTGATTTTCTGAGGCCACTGACGCCTACTAATTGATTTATTAATGTCTATCTTGACATTCAATTCACTGAGGCTACCGACGCCTACTTATTGTTTTATTAATGTCTATCTTGACATTCAATTCACTGAGGCCACTGACGCCTACTTATTATTTGATTAATGTCTATCTTGACATGCAATTCACTAAGGCCACCGACGCCTATTAATTCATTGTATTTAACAGTTACCCTTGACTTCACAAGTGATTTTCTGAGGCCACTGACGCCTATATATTGTATTCAATTGTAGCAATTATTCTTTGGATTTGACAGCTACCCTTGGCTTTACAAGTGATTTTCTGAGGCCACTGACGCCTATACAATTGTATTCAATAGTAGCAACTATTAATTCTCTGGATTTGACAGCTACCCTTGGCTTTACAAGTGATTTCCTGAGGCCACTGTCGCCTATTACTCGTTCTAATTGATGTCTGTCTTGACATTCAATTCATTGAAGGCCCATGTCGCCTATATTCAACCCGGACTGTCTCATTGTATTTATTAGCTACCCTTAGCTCTTAAGTGATATTTTAAGGCCAGCAACGCCTATTAATTGTTTGGTCGAAGTCTATTTTGACATTCAAATCACTGAAGGCCTATGCCGCATATATTTTTATACATTACTTGCTGAACATTTTTTACAGCTTATTGTCATTTTTAATCATTATTATTGTACCTTAGTAATAACTTTCATTATAGCACTCAATTTATATTCATTTCAGGTATCATTATTACTACCTTTGCATTTATTGTCAGACTTCAATGGTCATTAATGTCATTGACCTAATTTCTATAAATTTTGTAGTTCTCTACATTATTTTACATGTTGTAATTTTCCCAAGATTTGACTCATTGTTTTTGTATGTGGCCATCTGCCTATTATTATTTAAAGATTCAAAGACTTAACCTACTTACAATTGTTTTTGTATGTGGCCATCTGCCTATTATTATTTTATTGATCTCAAAATATTTGATTCAATGTTTGTATGTGGCCACCTGCCTATCATTATTTTATTGATCCCAAGATACTTGACACAATTGTTTTTGTATGTGGTCATCTGCCTACTATTATCATCTTATTATTATTAAATCTTATATTGTTGATTCATTTAGTCTTTTATTGGCGTACTTACCACACTTCAAGCTATCAGTATTTTTATGTACAGAATTCAAAGATTTATTTGTAGGTATTTATACCAACTATCATCCACAGTCCACTGCCCTGCCCTTGGATTCTGTCATTACTATCAATCATTTAACAAGAAATCATTCAAAACATCAATAATATTTTGCTTCAAAGGCAATCAAAATTTGTAAGTAATCATCTGTATCTATGGCAATCAAGATTATTAATCATTATTTTGCATCTATGGCAATCAGCATAAGTAATCAACACAAAAAATATTATCTCATTACTGCCTCTCTAAGTCATAACCTCTGTTATTCCTTCTTTAGGCAATAATGGGTTTCCATCTCAAAAAACAATCACATACCAGCAAAATTCTAATCAACAAACCCCACTAAAAATTCTACATACACTCCAGCATCCATTCTAAACGATAATCAATCATATAAAAATGTATAGAACAGTTTTTAAAATTTAGAAAAAGACATCAATTACAAAAACTTTAGTGAAATTTTAACCTTCAACTCATTTCAATTAATAATATGACAATACATTTTTATTTAATGAAAACATTATTCAAGTTAACTTTCATTTATATTGAACATCTTATATATATGGCGACACAATTCATTAATACTTTCAAATTTTGAAGTTTTATTATTATAACAAAAGAATTTATACATAAGATTAAATTTCAGCATGTTCTAGATTGAACCATTTATTTTTTAAATAGTTTCAGAATTTGAAGACTGTATAATAAGTACAAACATTTCAATATTACAATACAAAGACGATCAAGATGTATAATGGGTAAATAAGTTCCCTAAAAAATACAAATAGGAGAAAAAGAAAAATTGAGTAAATAAATTTCCTAAATAATACATGGAAGAGAAAGATTAATTAGAGCCTATCCTACATGTCAGTACTAAACTTTCATAAGGAAGTATATTTAATAAAATATACTACTAATAAAAAAATTGCAAAATGGGTTAAAAGCCCAGAAGAAAACTATAACCTAATTACATGTGGCTTATGGCACGATATGCAATGAAAGATGAGAAAATGGGACATGATTTGCTCTGAAAAACCTAGTTACCTAATATGATACCTGACAAAAATAGACATAATTAAAATATGTAATAGATGATGAAAAAATATACCTCAAGCAAACATTTATTTACACTACAATGGATAGATTTTAGAAAAGTTAAGTTTTATCAACAATTTAAAGATTAGGAAAATAAGCTACTATTTTAACTTCCAAAATTATTTCAGAAAAAAAATACAAATTTAAATGACTATGGACAAGATTGGTTAAGATATGCATCATAGAAGAAATTTACTGAACATTACACAAAGACAGGAAAGAATCGAAATTTGAAACGATTAAGGGCCAAGAAAAATAGGCTACAGGAAAGAAAAAAGACACAATTATGGACTCTTACCATACACTGCGTAGCGATTATGCTATTCTGAATCCCAGCATAACACAGGATTCCTAATCATAACATAGTGCCTTATCATAACATCTTAGCATTTTTCTCATCAATCTTAGCATTTTGCTCATCAAACCTAGCATTTTGCTCATCAAACTTTTGTGTTAAGAACGCTATAAGATTCAGATCATTTTTAATGTTTGCCATTTTGTAATATGCACTGATATCTATTCATTAAAACTTGACCACTCCAGAACTGACCTCCCATTCAGCAGCATATCATTCACAACCTATCAAGACATCAGCCTACTAATAATTTTTCATAACCAGGGATATATTTTGTAGTTTGAGTCCCACACCAGGGCATACCATTTGCCATGCTACCATTTTCTCCTGAATAGGTTGGATAGCATTTCACACCTATTAACCTAAAGGAAGTTATCGGCTCCAAAATGGTAGATTCTTGATAAACTATGAATGGATCTATTGCTTATGAATGAGAAATCCAGTTTTCAGAGCAAACCAACTTATAATCTTCAGAAGAATTTTGGCAATATACAACACAAATCCACAAAACAATACCTTACATGCTTAAGCATCTAGCATCATTACAAGCTAAATACTTATCCATTTATATAGTTGAAAAACAATGGCTATAGGCTTGTAGACACACAAAACAATTTATACAAAATTAGAACACCATAAAACTGTTCAAAACTCAATTTAAAACATTAAAAATTCAATTATACAGGAAAATATTCAGAGAACACAAAATTAGAACACAAAGCCAGCCACCATTTTTTAGAGAGAGCTCTAACAAGTACAGAGCAAAGCCCCACCTCAAAACCAGTGTCGACGTTATGAACACGTCACTAATATTAAATTCCAAAAAATTATAAATTACAAGTTTAGAATTTACATTTTACATTTGTTCTCAATAAAACTTTATTTCGAAACTGTTATTTTAAATTTATATATCCTCTATATTTATAATGATCTATTTATCTGTTAATTCTGTTAACTCAGTTTCGGTGATACCATGGAATATGCAACACAATTATTTACGATAAATTCTCATTAAAAAAGTTGTCCGCATATCGATTACTCTGATATTTACTATCAAGTTTTATAGATCTCGAATTGAAGATTTGATTTTAATCGAGAAAAAAATGTAATATTACAGTACCTAAATCATAGACATATGCTACTCAATGATAACAAAACAAAGTTCCTCCATTTTACTTGTAGAAATTCAGAGGTAAAACAACTTAATTCCGTAAATAATAAGGGAGAAATCAAATTTTTGGGTCTATATCTTGAAAACACACTTAGTTGGTCCGTTCACATTTAAAAAATATGTAAAAAATTAAGATCAGGAATTTTGGCACTGAGACAACTAGCAAAAGTTTCGAACTTAGAAACGTTAAAAGCAGTGTACTTTTCAATGATCCACTCCCACATTTCATATGGAGTTGAAATATATGGAGGAATAAGCATCTCAAACTTGAATAAAATACTCCTATTACAAAAAGGAGCAATAAGAATAATTCTAAATCTTGATAGAGAGCGATCATGCAAGCCATTCTTCAGTAAGTTAAAGTTCATGATGGTGTACAGCCTGTACATTTATAGGACAATATTATATATAAAAACTAACGAATCTAGATTCCCACGGCAAGTAGATATACATAATTACAACACAAGAAATAAAAATAATTTTACAATAAAGAAACACAATAAGGAAAAATATAAACAAAGTACAACGTACATGGAAATAAAATTTAATGGTTGTCTCCCAGGTTGCATAAGACATGAACCTGATAGATCAAAATTTAAGGAATTGCTGAGAGCATATTTGATGGATTTAGCAGGCTACAGTATAGACGAGTTTACTGTGAAAAAATGAATTTTATACAGTCACTAATTTCTCTTCAGCTTTAAGTTAGTTTTTATTTTTTGACTTTTTCATGTACATTTTCATGTATGTTTTGGAAAGAAATAAATGATTGATTGATTGATAGACAACAAGATTACAAAAACGAGATGCCAAACATAAACCTACATTCATTTGTAGCACGGCCAGAAAAGGACAAACTTTTGAGTACGGTACTAGCCGTGAGTTCATTCAATACTGTATAACTTATATTTTTGTGTTAATATTTTGTGTACAAAAAGTACGATTTGATGAGAGATGTGAGTAATTTCTTATATTTGATCTAAATGGTTATTCATATTGTAGTAGTCGGGGTCACTTCAATCAAGTTTTTTATTTTGTAGCTAATAAATTTCATTCATATTGATTGTCCATAATGTATTCAGTGTCCATAATGGAAGTGATTGAACTACTCAAAATCAATGGCTCACTGGTCCTTCATAGAATTTATGGTATTCCTGGTGATTGAGCCTGTCTTTTTTCAGTGTTGACTATTAATAATAAAGCTTTATTTACAACTAGCTTACCTGGCGAAATTCGTACCGCCAAAAAGTCAATGTATCTCATGTCACACTTTACTTTATTTGGTGAATCATGAAATTTATCTGACAATCAATATTTTCATATACATCTGAATACGGACTTCCTATGTGCTTAGTCATACAGCATTCATTATTCCCAAAACATATTCTTCTCAATCAATTGGTAGTAATATCTAACAGTAAAGTGTTGAATTAAAAAAATAGATAGGATAAATCAGTGTTTCAAAGATGAATTCAATGTTTTCATAGTTGTTGATTGTCAATAGATGGTCCAGGAAATATGTGATGTACAATGAATCACCCATGATTACATATTCTTTCCATCTTCCATTTTAGGATGAATATAAGCTAAGCTAAATTGAAAATAAATTGTAAATTATTCTGCCATTAATGAATGCAATATGAACAACTCTCTTCCATGAGGCTAATAATTTTTTTCCAACATTCTCCGGTTACTCATTGATAGGGGAGTGATAATTATTTGTATAGGTCTTCTAAGGAACCATTATCTACAGCTGGTATCAATCAACTACACTTCAACTCCAAACTACCGTTGTAATACCAGTAGCCTACACAATTTATCATAGGGTGACGTGTTTATTACAGCTGGTAACTTTAGGTGCTAAATCATATTATCAAAATATGATCTTGAATCATGATCATCTTTCCGTTCTTCGGTAGCCGCTAGGCCAAAAATTTCGAAAACATAGGTCTGTAAAATGGATTAATAATAATAATCATTATTAGCCACCCTATTAAAATTTCTGGTTAGAAACCATCCCCAATATTCACACAACATATTCCCAAAGTTTCATGCCGTTATGTCAAGTATTTTTCATGTCATAGGGAACAAACACACAAACAGACATTCATTTATATATATATATATATATATATATATATATATAATATATATATATATATATAAATAATAATAATAATGTCTCTGGTTGAGGGTACAACACGACCAGATGAGTTTATTCAAATTAAAGACATGATTACAAAAAGCATATAAGGTACAATTATTTACAAAGTATTAATACAATTGGTTGATTATTTGCTGATCTAAGAAAATGTGGCCCCTACTATATATAAATATGTGTCGGGATGCCACTAATTTTGCTATTGTTCAAGATTTTATGCCAAAAGTTAAAAATTCTAATAAAGATACCTTTTGCGAGTCATTAGAAGTTCATAAAAACCACATTTCTATACACAATTTAAAAAATAAAATTGATAACCTAAGATGTAGAAATTTTATAAAATTTTAACATAAAAACATTTATAATACTCATGGGGAAAAAATCATTATAATGAAGAAAATGAGAATGAAACAGTATGGAAAACTTTTCATAGAACTAATTGTTCTCCATGATTGATTCTATTGGACAGGAGCCAGTTTTTTGTTTTCGATTTGAATGAATTGATTGGAACTGTTTCTTTAATAGCTAGCCTATTGGCAATTTATTGAAAATTTTTGGTCCTAAATACAATAAGTATAATAGAACGAGCGTAGCGGATTCCTACTTTTGACTTGAGGCTTGAGTCGTTGTCCGTTTGTGGGTTTTGTATTGTTGCTCGACGTTAACTTTTGAATGCGCGTTCATTATTCAACTTCAAATTATCAACACACGTTTATTGAACCATTATACAGATCGAGTTCATTGAAAAAATAATATTGACCAACTACTTTTCTAAGAGAGTGCCTTATCTATGGGGGGCTGAAAATAAAATTTGGGATATTTAGAGGGGTGCGTGGAAAGAGTGGGGTAATTATATATGCTGTGGTTATAGCTTTATTTGAGAGCTGGAGTTCCTTGTCTTATACTTTTAGACACTGGAAAAGAAATTGATAGCGAAAGTATTTATGGATGGGAACACGAACTAGAACTTTTCAAAAAACGAAGTGTCAAAAGGCAAATTTATTTTTGTATATGAGAGAGAAGGAAAATAGTTAACAGAGTTGGAGTGATGGAGATGAGCGCTAGTAGAAAATCAAAACAAAGTAGAATAAGAAACGGTGATAGGCGGAAATGAAACAAAATTATTTCATCAGAAGCAGGTTTCTTTAAGTTAACCTTCATCTACTTCCTCGCAAGTTTGGACGTTCATTTTTTCAGCTCCACTTAAGAATGTATGGCATTCAGGGATCGAATCAATGAGAACGATAAAGCCAGTAGTTAAGTTAACATTTTTAACGAGACTCTTGATACATATAGATACACAGTACTTACTGTGTACTGTGCGAAAATACTGTAGTCATAAAATAATAATTAACCATCACGAATAAAAAATACAATTTCGATGCCTATCATTATACTCTTTTATTACCAAGAAAATTGACACTAATTTTCTCATCAAATGTCATGAGTTGAATTTTATAATCATAAAATAATATTATCCATTATTCCTCTCAATTTTGAGTGTCTTTATACTCTTTAAATGGAGTCCTGTGAAATAGAATGAAGAAGAGTATATTTTATAAAGAAGGTGGAAGGTAGGTATTTACACAGTAAGTTCAATGATGTAGCCTTCAAATCGCTGATTTCTGGTAATTATGGAGTGAACAATAGTTCAATCGTTATTGTTTGGAAAATTTGTGATAGTCTGATTAATGATTGCAATGATTTCCGATCAATATTGTTTTTAATAATAAGAATCTCAATGTATTCCCACATCAGGAACAGCGGGTAGAAGTTCATCTTTTCACAGAAAAATTCAATGATTTAATGCTTTCAACTCATCAAAATTCTACTTTGAGAAATATGTTGTTCAAATCATTAATCCAATAGTCCTGAACAGTGAACATTGGAAAAATGATAATAATTATATATATGCAAAATGCTCATTCCTATGTTATAAATGATTAGACCATATCACAGAGTAGATCGCTGATGATTTATTACCCATTGACTGGAAATAACTGAAGAAAAGATAAAATTTTTAATTTTCAAATCATCCCTGAGCTTGAAATTTCAAACTTTCAAGTTGATTAGTTCAATGGAGGCATTGTAGTTTATTGGCTGAAATAATTGTAACATATTATTATTGTACTCTTATATTAGTAGGCTACATAAAATCACTAGCTTATCAAATTTAACCAATTAATTGATTGTAACTTACTGTGATTTCTTTCATTCAATTTGGATAAAGTCAAATGACGCACAGTACAGTTCCTTCTCAAGTAAACATAATCGATAAAGTCAAGAGTCGATCGATAAAGTCAGGTTTATGACTTTATCATAAACTGATAAAGTCAAGAGCTATTTTTTTACTAAACACTAATTAAGATACGCAACTTTAATGTGAAAGCTTATCAAGAGTGAATTGGAGAAGCAAACTGGAGACACAACATACTACATTCCGCGATGTATTATGATTGATAAATGGTTGGAAACTGCAATAAAGAAGGTTTTTGATGTGCTCGTAGAACGCTACTGATAATCTTGAGGATGACATTAGAAACATGATTTTCAAGTTCAGACAGAAGTACTCGATTGGATTGGACCTGATACTGACACCCATTTGATGAGTGCACATCATTTCTAGACTGAGTGCTGTCTTGGCTCTTGGCAAACTGAATGGAGGAGGTAAAGTCTACTCTGACGCCGTTATCTTTACTAATAATGACTGAGCAATAATAGATTAGAATAATTCTCAAGTAGAGTGCTATATAATTGATTAGTTGCCAAGTTCATCAGCAGGAAAAACTGTTTACTATGTAGAAATTATGTTAGGAACTATAATACTGATTAATTTTTTACCCTTATCATTATTATAAAATTCATTGAGAACAATTTTTTATCATGAAAAAATCATTAATCACTGGCAAATACACATACCAGACTTGTGTTATTTATTTTTTGCTAACGTGAAAGGGTCATGAACTTTTTTTATTAGCTCATTGAAACATTGTCATATTTCATAATAGTTATCAGATGAACTGATATCTGGAGACTGAAGTTCAGCCTTCATATCTGAAGTCTATTGTCTTTTGTGTTCCAAACAATCGGCTTTCACATATCAAGAGTATCTTCATCCGTTCATTCAAAGCATTATTTGATGGATGTGTCCTATTGTATAGTATATTTCAAGTCCTAAGACCAAACTTCCTTCATTTAAAGTTGTATGTCGTTTAAATAGTTATATAGTTTTAGGAACGTTCTCCAATGCTCTGTATCAATTCAAAGATTAGCCTAAAGAAAACGGTGGAGGCATGAATATTTGGTGGCTATATTAATGATACATGTGAGAACATTACTATTATGAGTAGGCTATATTATTATTGTTGAATATATATTCAATTTACTAAACTTAATTACAAATTTAGAAACTTACTTCAAGGAAAATCCAGTTCAGACATCAATAAACCAATTTTCATCACAAAGTAATCTCCTTCTATTCACATTGACACATACCGGTATTTATTACACAATTCACTCCACATTTCACAACTCCGCCTCATAGTGAGAGCAATGATTATGATCACGAGCTCTTAAAAACTACAGAATAACGAGGACATGATTGACATCGTTATAAATTTATGGATAAAATTCATCTATACTTATTAGCAGTGCAAGGTACGATACCTACTTAGAGAAGTCTAATGGAATCTGAAGTTCTAGTACACAATAGTCGTCAATGCAATTACTTTTGTTCGCAGTGGCTCTAGCCCAAAATTCTCTTTTGTTTTGACCAAAAGCCAGACTTCTCTCATCCCACGTTTTCGGCATAAACATTGCCGTCTCTCTTCTCATTCGCACTCTCACTCTCTCATTTCACTTCATACTTATTACTCATCCTCAGTAATAGAATAGATACTTATAGGTAACTTAGTTGATTACTTTCAAGTTAAGAGAATGTTCGTTCAATATATGGTTCGAACATCATTTAAGATGCTGCATTGAATATAAATATAGGTACCGTATAGCTCTTATTTAGTGGGCCTACTATCAAGATGGGAGATACTATGTCTATATTTTCATTAACTTCAATCAGATCTAATAATAAAACTATCATTCCAAGTTTTTTGAAATTTCATTTAGGCTAGATTAAATTGACCACATTAGAAAAGAAATTGAAACTTTTCAAATTCAAACACGTCAAGTCGAAAGACTTGTTCATAGTAATCAATGATGAACTGTGTTCATTATGCCGTACAATATACGACTATTGCATTTTTATATTAATTGTTTTTTCTCATATACTATTATAATTTACTATACTTTATTGTTGTACCTACTAGAATAGCAATATCTGAAAGTGACATATTATAATATTTTACACTATATTATAAATGGTAGCTATACCCTACCAATAAAAAATTTTACTCAAATTTTAGAAATATTGTACCAGATTAGACTGTAATAGATTGTAAAGATTAGACCAGATATTATTGTATAATATTGATATAATATTATATTATTGTATGATATAATATAGATTAGAATGTAAACTGTTATAGATTTAGATGTAATATACTGTTGTGGGTCGGAACATAGGGAAGAGCCTAGACCTTAAATGAAAGAAGAAGATAGATTTATATTTGAACACCGACCTTGTTGATTGAACTTATATGATGTAGCCTATTTTCAAGTTCCAGTGAGGTGCCTTGTGAAATTAGACTACCATCTAATAAGAACCTACTTCTATTAATATAAACTATAATATATTATCATATACGGTACTACACTATTAATTTATATTAATCATACCCTGTTATGATAAAAGAATAATTCGAACTTACATATCATTCCTTCACTTTTGTCTTGGAAGGGGAGAATTGATATGCGATCATTATGTGAATAAAATTTTTGTTTAATTATTATAAATCTGACCAGAAAGGAGAATATTCTACAAACATTGTTGATGATAGTTAAGGATGACCCAATAAACTACTTAAGATTAAAGACACTAGTATTTATAATATATTGCCTACAAATAGGCTTGCGATATTTTGAATTTTGAAGTGTTTTCATGACCACAGACTGGTTGGGCAAGTAGAACAGTCTTGTTGCGTCGGAACTGTATAACAGGTTCCAGTTGCCATTCTGCCAGTCATACCCTATTATAGACGTCATAGAGAAAATACGCGATTGAAACCTGCATCCTCAAATTTTGACACTGGAATAACGATCGCGATCTAAAATGATAGACAAGCTGAAAAAAATGGAGTTGTTCCAAGGCTTTAGTGACGTTCTTGTTAATTTTCTCGCTAATAATCACCATCCTCACCCAAATTGAAGCTTGATTTTTGAAAACATTCATTACTACTTTTAGTTGACGCATTCTCCAAATTCATCTTTTGATAATCATAAAAATCCTCACTAAAATTTAAATTACCTAGGCCTATTTGATGAGTGTAGATATTGAACAGTTGAACATTTGACGTAATTAGGGTAATGCATTTGGTTGATTCATCATTTATAATTCTCATCAACATTCTCAATAAACTGAAGATTGAAGCTAATTAACTGTTTGATTTTTAGAAAATTGATCAAGCTAAGTTTTCGAAGCAATAATCGTAACAATTATTTAGATCAGTACCAATAGCCTACATATAGTGACGGTAGCTGATACAGGTTTATTGATGTAATATTAACTGTTCATTCTCGTTTGAAATAATCAATAAGGTTATATTTTATTAGGCAATAGATTATATTTTTCAATAATACCATAATGAATTTTCATAATTTAGATAAAGTATTTTGTTAATTAATTATTAATTCTACATTGTGAAAAGACGATCAGGCAACAGAGCAAAACGAGAAAGAGATAGCGCTATCCGCTTTGTTGACTGATAGACAAGGATAGCAATATCATTGTCAATCAAACACTACTGGTATTATAACGTGGACCTCACTATAGTATTTTATTACGTAGCCTACAGTAATATTTGTTTATTATATAGGCTACAACAGTGATTTATTGATGTAGGCTAGCCCTACATGGATATCATGTGAGCACGGTTGTCAATAAGGTGACTGTTTTAGCAACAAACGTTTACAAGTAAATAACAAGTTAGAGTTTTAAGTTGAAGTTAGAGTTTTATGAAGAGTTTTATGAGAGATGATAAAATGATGAAGTTGTATTTTTATTTTTATCTTGTTCAATGTAAACTTTTAATGAATAAAGTGTTAATTACAAAAGCACATTTACAACATTGGTGTCAGAAGTGGAATTTAATCATTAAAAGAATAATTGTGCTAAAAGTTTGTTACACAAAAAAAAGTTTCACATGAAAACAAGAACAAGATCAAAAAGGGAGATGGTGAATTCGATAAAAGAAGGTATGCAAGAATTTGTATCTAAAATATGGAACAAAATTTGCAACAGGAAATCGAGGAAAGTTTTAAAACCGTTTGAGATTATTTATTTTAGTGTTGATGGCGAAAAAGAAAAGATGCTAGATGAATTTTAGAAAAAGCATTGCCATTGGTTTGCTCTGGACTTTGATGAACATTTTAGGTTTGCTCTGAGATTTATGTATAACATTTTTAGCGTGCCAAAAGTTATTGTGATTCACTGGGGAATCTGATCACGTGATCAGGCTTACAAGAGATAGGCCTACAGGCAATAATTGAAGTCAATGTTCTTGAAATCTGGTATGACTGATTTAAAAATTTTATGAATTTTAAAACAAGATTTCATGATTCTAGATTTCTTTCTGATGAAGAATGATTTTATTCGAATAGATGAATTGAGAATGATCTGACTGATTGTGAAATGGTTTTAAATATTAAAAGTTATTCAATGACAATTCCAAAATGAGAAGGGTATATCTATCACTCGACCTAGAGTATCAGATAAATAGTTGGAAGCAACAGACCGTCGGAAGCAACATTGTCTGGTGCCTCAAGGAAGTCACACATATGGTGTGTGGTTACGACATGCATTAGGGTATGCATAAGTGAGAAGAACAGGAGCAAGTGAGGATGTCACTAGCTCGAATGGGACTCCTCAGTCCTCAGCATGTAGCTGAGTGGAAGCACATCTGTCCGGAACTGCGGAAGCATGGCTGTCTGGCAGGGAGGAAGTGTGTTTGTCCTGAGGTTTGGCTGAGCAGGGTATTGTCCGATTTAGAGGTTTGAGACATCGTTGGTGGGGACGCGATGTAGCCCACAAGGTGGAGGATCAAATGCTGCTATACATAATTGTTCAAGTTTGTTATTCGCACGAATTGAATTTGGAAATTAAAAATAAAAAATTTTTGCTCTTAATTAGTAAGAGCAAGAGAAGGCCCGTACCACATTGTAAAGAGGATATTGTGTACAGGATCAAGAAATCTGAATGGAGAATCAAACCAAAGGTTGTACACATTAGTTGTCTACCATCTTATCAAGGAAATCTGGATATTGGAGACCAATATCAATAAGGGGGGTATAGTGATGTAGGCTAGTCCTACGTGGATGGATATCATGTGAGCACGGTTGTCAAGGTGACTGTTTTAGCAACGAACGTTTACAAGTAAATAACTAGTTAGATTTTTAAGTTAGAGTTTTATGAGAGATGTTAAAATGATGATGTTGTATTTTTATTTTTATCTTGTTCAATGTAAACTTTTAATGAATAAAGTTTTAATTACAAAAGCACATTTACAACAGTATAATACAATATGTATACGGTGTACCTATAATTTTGAACTCTTTTTTTAAAATCGTTATTTTCATTTTTCAAAACTAAGGCATAAATAAAAATGGGAATAAAATCTCTTTCATCGGATAGACTTGTTTGGCTCCAAGCTGTGGTGAAAGCAATACGTCTAAGGGAGTAAACCTCATACAAATGCTGCAAGGTAGCGGCCACATCACTCAACTTGACCTGCGCAGCGCTGGTAACGCGGCCATTGAATAATAACCACCTCCACTGACCTACCTCACCCGACTCAACCTCAAATAGCAATCATGTTGAAGATGAGGACAACATAATGCATAGGTTCCAACACATATGTGAAACAATCCATCAAAATCTAAGGAATAGTACATCCAAGGAAACAAGGATTAAGTTTTACAGTACGATTTCGGCACCTACTCTTGTATGGAAGCGAAACATGGTTACTTTTGGGTATTTTCCAAGCGTGATGAGAGCAGGTTGTAAGTATCAGAGATGAGATTCCTCTGTAGCCTAGAACATATGAATGTAGCAGAAAAGATCGCTTATAAAGACTCCCTCCAGCGGTCCGTAAGTTCCATCTTACGTGCTGGATTGTATTTTTCTCAATAGGTAACATCAATTTTAATTTGTGATTCGTTACTATGCAGCTCTGTATATATTATGAACTTGTTTATTTGTTTTTGATATGCATGTATTTAACATTTTCTTGTATTAAGCTTATTGAGAATAAAACTTCATTTTTATTCATTCACATTTACGGAATCAGCTCAACATCTTTGCTATAAGAGATAAAATAAATGGGAACAGGAGTGACTGGTTGGAGCAATTTAATAGGATGAGTTATGACCGGATCCCCGGGTTGTATCAGCTATTTGGAGGAAGAGATCGCGGACGTCATAGGGAGAGATACGTTGATTTTAGAGGCACAGAGGTTCGGAACAGGCAGTGTGATGCATAACCTCGTGAAACAAAGAGAATATAGATAGTACCTCTAATACGATCGAGTGGTACACTGGTACAGTATTTTTATAAGTTATCGCAGCATCACTGCTGGAATTAACGATTTTAAGGAGTTTTGTAAGAAGTTTTCATTGTTTTAGTGAAAATCTCCATCAAATCTATAAATAAATTTGCTGATGGGGGCAGGGGGTTGGGTAATTGTAGTGAGTACCGAAGATGGAAAAATATCCGAAGGTGGGTCGCCACTCGCCACGCCAAGCATATAGGTTGGGAATCGCTGTACTATAGTAAAATACTTAAGTAGTAATAATAGATGGTAAATAAGTATAGAAAAGATGTGCTTCTCTTCCATCACGGAAGTATAGAGCAATCAGTGATGAGTTGAATAACCGGTTATTCCAAACATTTACTGACTATTGACATAGATGAAGGATAAGCGTAAGTTATGTATTATATATTTAAGTTATATATATAAGTTATATATATTTATTGTCTCTGCTATTGACTTATGGATATCATGTATAGCTCTTGAGCTTCTGTTCTCTACACTTTTGAATAAAAGCAGTTCAAATATGCGTCCTTACCACACAAAACTATGATAAGAATATTTATAAATAATTTTACTAGTGAAATTTATATGCCTGTACTTTGATACTAGCGTTTATGGTTTGATGATGATAACAACTCAATTTTTAATGAATAAATAAATTTCATAAAATATGATAGTGTCATTTCATATTATATGAGATTATATAATAATTATAAAAAAGTAGGTCACATTTGCATTTACCGACATTGAATTTGATTCAATCATTCAATCTCGTACTATGCTTCAGAAAAGATGATCTTGTTTATATGTATATATTTTTTTATCCATTCCACAAGTGAAATATAATATTCTGAAATTTTCATTGACCTATAATATAATATTGACCTATAATATAATATTCTGAAATTTTCATTTTTCCAACTAGGATTCTGTACTGAAGATTCAAATCCTTCACAAAGTAATATACATTATAATTATTTTGTACTGGACATAATAAGGGAACTAGATAATACGAGAAAACATAATACATAAATTAATTTTCTTTGTAATCTCATTTTTTATAAGCAAATAGACTACTGTAGTAAGCAGTGAAGATGAGTAGATCAGAGTATTTTTATTAGCCTCAATAGAACATGTGATGTTCTTTTTTGAACATGGATTCATGGACAATGGATGTACCTTTTCACTCAAACAAGACTTACGTAGACCTTTACTTGTTAGCACTACAATCCAGGAGGAGAAATGAATGTAATAAATTATTTGTAATGTGCACATCTTGATAAAAATAGGAAGCTATTCATTCAAACCTTTAATTATTGATTTCTGTGTGAAATCATTTATGATTATTTGAAGTATTTGAAATTTGATAAAAAAGTTGATGTTACCATAGGCAAAAAGCAGAATGTAATCAAAAGCTCCATAAACTTAGCTACGGAAGAAATAGATGTTGTCTATGATTCAAGGTTTTCCATTCAACAATAAACGACATTGGAAAATGTTCTAATTTACTTGGATCGAACTTTTCAAAAGACGGCTAGCATAGTTTTTAATTTGCAGAATCCCGAAAATATTTTCTTGCGGAATGAGTTTCTAATTTTGAAGAGAGCTTCTGCTACGATACTGTATGAACTACCTCTCTTGATTAAGTCACTACCTCCGTGAACAAAGCCATAGTGCATTCGTGTGACATCATCAGAGGTAGGTCTCCTACACCAATAAAAATTCGTTGATTTCAGCTGATCTATATCAGCTAGTGTTTTTATTGGTGTAGACACCCTACCTGTGCTGACGTTACACGAATGCACTACGGCTTTGTTTACGGAGGTAGCGATTAAGTACGGTAAGATTAATCTCTCCAGTACCGTACCTTATTTGAAATACCGTAAAGAACAGTAATGGTACACAATTCACCACATTGAGAAAATTGAGAGAATTATAAAAATAACGGCTTCCAAGAATAATCACTTTCAATTGTTGTTTTTACTTTCCTTGGCCTATTACCATAGGTAAGGAAAGTATTGATTTCCAGAAAATTAAGGTACCCCAATTTCTAAATTTCTATAAGTTTCAAGGTCCCCTGAATCCAAAAAAGAGATTTTTTGTTCATGCATTCCGTATAGTAGTATGAACAATATGAGCCTTATAGTTACTCCACCGAACTTGAAGATTGAAATAACTTAGTTGAATAAAACAAAACAATGCTGTTGAGTCATTTCAAGGTGTACTAGCCACTGAACGAACTGGTTTAATTGGATAGCTGCATTTATTTATTAGACACGAGTCAAATAATCACGTTTACCAGCAGGTCACATAGAGAGTTAGTTATTGGTATTGAATAAGAAATCAATGGGCGGTAGTAATAAAATTATTACTATTTTTAATAGCTGGGAGAGAGCTTGGAGGTTTTAATGATGACCTTGATTTGACACATGTTATTTCTCGATACAGTATTTTTGCACTTGAAAAATACAGTATTCAATAATATATCTATCCACTCTCAATAATTTTTAATCCATTTCTACTTAATAACTGATGTGTAGGATATTTAAAAAAAGCGAAATCTACCTACATCTTGTAGGTTCTAGGAACTTGAAAATGGATCTTGTAAATTCATTTTTTACCTTACAAACTATTTAGTGTAGAACCCAATAAAAATAATGTTTGTCATACGACGCTAGTATAAAAAAATATTTTTGCATAAAAAAGTATTTTCTATATCTTCTGTATAATAATGTACATTATTATGGCGATATAACAGAATTTTCGTGAAAAGATAATTTGTGGATATCGACAGTACTTCGAGAATATGAGAGTAATGAAGCTTTTCACTGAGAGCTGAGAGTAATTTCCAAGAATAAATTCCTCTCTTTGAGGCATTACCATTGTTATATTGTTAGATGTAGTGATAATCTAAGAAAGTTTATCCTGCTAGTACATTCAACCATAGCTGCCAGGCATTGTTTTCATTTGGGAAATAAACAAGGACAAAATCATTTGAATAAAGAAAGGTGTTACCTATATCATGATCAACGATCATGAACCTGCACTATTGGTATTGTTGTAATTTAAATTACATTATAACCATTATTGTATTATGGGTAATGAAGTAAAATTTAATGAAATTATAGGTTAATGTAGGCTACATTATTATTATTTGCTCATTTATTTATCCATTTTTAATCTTCATAGAACTGACAAAAAACATAGAAAAAGTTTGGTTGTAACCAAACAATGCCATGAGAAATACAAAGCCATGAGAAATTAAAGTTTATTTTGAATAGAGGCCTACTTTAATAGATAGGTGTACATTGTATTCTATCTAAAACTTGGCAGCATTGAAGCTCTTCTAGCATCAATTTCAGGAGAAAAATCAAACCTAAACATATGTGTTCTTTTCACAAAAGTGTCGTAATTTTAAATTTGAATATCTACAGCCAAGGATTTCCAGCTTGCTTCCAATAATGAATTTATTATTCACTGTACACATATATCACAAGCTCCTAGGAGAAAGCTGGTACAGTGAGATTCACTTAAAACAGTCAGCGCCAAAAAAATAATTATCAATGCTTCCCTTTCAACAAGATGCTGTCATTTTGAGGTGGGCGCCTGGCTTTGTTGTCAAAGTAGACGATCCTGAGGAGAGATTTCGATCCTGACTGGAGTGGCACAAGATAAATAAGTGGCGCTAATGGAGGCCAGTGATAACAAACTACAGGTTTACAAAATAAAAACCGCCTCTTCGAGCATTTAGAGACATTCTACTCCGGATGAATCTTATTGAGATTCACTGATACATACACAAAGCATAGTCCACATTATAGTGTCTGGCTAGTAGGCACTAGTATAGTCTGGCTAGTATAGTATACGCTCTGGAGACTTCATTCTGTCTACAGTTTAACAGTGGGCAAAGTGGCTATCTCATCTGATGGTAGACTCAGATAAAAATGCTTTAAAATCATAGAAATTATCAATGGAGTACGGTAATCAAAATTATTTACTATATAAACAAAGTTTAATTATTATACAGTTTAGTAATATATAAACAAGTTTTTTTGCACTCAATTAATAAAAATCTTTTGAAAATTATTGAGCAATGAGAAAATTGGTCTTATCTAGAAACGGATTTCATCCAACTGACGAGATTAGAAACCGCAATCTCAAAAATGTCAAGAGCTCAGATGGTAGCTAGGCATCCAAAGCGTGCTTCGCTAAAATCTTCCATAGCATTCTTATAAATAGGCCGACAGTTCTGAATGCTGAATTTTGTGAAAATTGTTTACTTTTGAACCACACTTTGTTTTATCATAGTATTTACAAGTATAAATAAAATTTTTGAATAACTTAATTTTCATATTGTTCAAGAAGAAGGCTCTGACTATATTATGTTAAATAATATTTCTTACGGAACTATTCATTATATTACCTATCAATTCTTAATATTTATTCTAGCGTGTTAGATATAATATATCATAGGCCAGATTATATGTATCTACTTCAATAGGTTATATACCTCCGAACTAAAATCTGAGAGATAATAGGTAGCCTACATTCCACGTATTATAAACCAGTGCTTCTTTCACAAATAGCTCATTGCAAATTATGCATAATTAAATTCTTAACATAAGTTATATAATTATCCTTTTTGTCATTATACTAGTACCTATATTTCTATGGCAAAAGCTTGCTACATGAAATTACTGTTACAATGTTTATTTTTTCCATAAGCTGATACAGAAATGGAAGTGCAGGAGTCACTTTCAAGTATAGATACCTGTCATTCGTGTCATAAGCTATCAATAATTCAATTTGTTCCATTAAAAAATTGTGTATTGGAGCGGCTCAAACCTTGAAATGTTCTTGAGGCAATGCCATGAGAAATTTCAAGGATCTAAATTCAGTCAATTTTATAGAAATTGACATCATAGTGTTACAACCATGAGAAACAGTTCTAGTTGAACAATTTCTAATATTCTATTGGATAGTTAGCCTATTATATTCCATTACAGTGATTCTCAATGCTTCCTTCAACGCAAAAGCAACCCACAATAGAATTGAAATTTTTAAGAAAAAAATTTGTATTAGAGACGGATACGTTAATAAGGAATATAAGTGGCAACACAATAATTAAATGATTGCAGGAAAAAGGCTACGGTAAATCAAATTCAATATTGGCGACTGAAATAATCCTTTACTATTAAAGGAGCAATTTCTGTTTATACGTTTGTATCTCACCGGATCTCGAAAACGGCTCTATAGCTGCGTTTACACCAAAGCTTTAAAAAAATGTTAATAAATTAATCCTTATAGATTCTATTACATTGAACACAACTTATCATACACATGATGAACATATGTGTTTGTCAAGTTCCGTTGAATTCAATAGAATCTATAGGATTAAGTTATTTACATTTTGTTAATATCTTTGATGTAAACGCAGCTTAACGATTCTCACGAAATTTGGAACACAGTACCTCTGTTTATAACATAAAAAATTCGATTGCACTAGGTCTCATCCCTGGCAAAACTCGCTGAAGGATATTTAAAGAAAAATAATTATTCATCCATGGAAAAACAGCTGATAATTTCGTCGTCTGTTGATAATGGAAGAGAGTGGATAGTAATAAGAATGTTTTTATTCACTTGAGCACATAAAATATAGCAATTGGAAACGTCATTAATACAATATAATACCTAATCATAATAAAAAATAATTGATTCAATCATAAAATTACTATAGAATAACGTGGAAATACGTGTGTATTTCAGTGAGCGAGTGCATGTGTGTGGGACTGGAGCAAAATTATGACTCAGCTGTTGAACTATTATTGCAATCATTCAATCAGGTACTTAGAGCCGGTTGCACAAAAGCCGGTTGAATTTTAACCCTGATTAATCCAGGATAACCAATCTGGGAAGCCGTCTTTTTAAAATGACCTTCTCTGATTTGATTTATGTGAAACTAATCAGGATTAAAATTTAACCTGCTTTTGTGCAACCGGGCCATTGTGAGAGAGATTTTTGCATTCTACTGGGAATTAATCTCAATCCACTCTGTGATTGGATATAAAACCTTCCTGTATAAACCATAAATATATTTTATAATTTCCTCTTAATAAATTTTCTATGCTTTTGTACTCCAGAGCGAAGCCCGATCCCCCGATATTACACAGCTAATGGTACATACTGTGACTTTTAATGCCCGAGGCTGAGTGTATATCACCTGTATGATGTATGAAACGATACATTTTTATGACTAATGTATAATATTGACAGTAATTTCCAATCAATCCTTGTTTTTTTCCTTAACTGTTTTGTATGTTTTATAATTTTCGCTCCTTTACTCGATGAAATTATATTCATATTCACTTTTATCCATACTTTTCAAATTACCTATCCAATATATAAGATCATCGTTATCATATCATAAGATAATCGAATAATAGATTACCTAATTTACATTATAGATAGATTTAATATTTATTCTTACTATTCAATTTCTTTACGGCTGCACGTCTAATGGCTTGTTATAACGTAAAACCACTAATATTAATCCTTTTCTCCTTTTTAATTTGATTCCTATCTAACATGGTTTATTTCTGTGGTACCACACAGAAAAGGCAACATCCGCAGTATTCTTACTATTAGTAATGATTATAGTATTTGGAGTAGGCAGTAATAATTCACCATAAGAGATAAGAAATATTGAAAGAGTCAAGAGGTGTCACTTACTGTCATTCAGACGAGTGTTGATCGTGGAGTGTAGGCCTACCGTATGTCAGGCCAAGACTTGGAGCTTGAGTGATCAGTTGTCAGTGTTTCAGCTTTGAGCGGCTGAGACTGTGTCACTCTCAACTCTCCCAGTAATCTTCCTCTTGAGCCAGGCGATGAGGTTCGCTCTTCCCCTGCAAAAGAGAGTTTGTCATTTGTCAAGTGACATACTCAAACATGAAAATAGGTGCGCAGTTCAGTAGTAGATATGAACTGATTGTTGAGACTTGTTTCTTTCCAAAAAAATCGATGGATTATCAATGATTGATACACGTGACAAACATTTCATTTCTAAAAATGTTAATGAATTAATCCTCATTATTCACATCTCTCCTTGCTTGTAAACTTAATCATATACCGGTTTTTTTACAAAAAACAACTTGTTATTGTAATTTGTTTGAATTTATTAATCGAATAGAAAAAAGTGGTTCAAGTCTAGCAGAATGTCTCAATTTGTAACTCACTAAGATATCGTCAAAATGTTATATATTTTCTATAAAACCGGGGAAAAAATAAAGCGCCCTAGCGTTATATTCAAAAGATACAAAGCGAACCAATGTGTCAGTTTAGCTAAAACTATTTTACTGTATCTCAATTTTATACTTACAATTAACCTATATCTTTAAATGATGGTGAATAATGTTTATCATATTGAGTTTGCAATAAGTGAACGCAAAATTGAAAAAAATACTCATCTGTAGGCTATAGTTGACTGAAGTATTAGTGGTTACTGTAACTATTTAAATTTACAGCTTATTTAGTATGAGTATAGTTGTAATTTTTATATTAAAAAGTTTTATACTCTTCTCAATAAAAATATTTAAAAAGTATAACATTGAGAATGACTGCGCTGACGATTCTCAGTTGCATTTTATTTGGAAAAATAACTCAGTTCAATCACTTTTCTTCATTACGGAAAACTTCCACAATATCAATATGTGTTCAACAAATTTCATCAAAAGGATAAGATTCAAGTTCAAATCAAAATACAAATAAAAGTACAAATTTACCTTGTTTTGAGCATTGTGAATGTTATACCAGTAGTTTTCCATTAGAATTATTGTTATATTATGTAAAATTATAAAATTTTCTGATCATAAAGCCCTTAATTATTTTAATCCAATTGAAATTTTCTGTACATAATTTTCTTAAAAATGGTATATAAAAATTTTATGGTAGGAACTAATTTTATAACCATAAAATGTATGAAAATATTGTATTTTCCAGCTGTTTTTCTATCCTACTTCACTGAGATTCACTTTAAACTATTATTCTTAACTATTAGTATTCCTTATAAAACAAACATTGAGGCTTCCTATTCAATAAATACCAGAAGTAGCCTATACTAAAATAAAAATAGAGTAGCTCTATAGTTTTGTGAGAGCAATACTTTTCTTACCTACGGTAGAAGGGGGCAAAAAAGTGATAAATTATGAATATTTCCATCTGATAAATTTTGAATTTCGTATTCCATTTAGCTTAATAATGTCAATTACCATAATGTACTGTATATAAAGAATATCGGGGCACCGAGCTTCGCTCGTTATTTATTTATTGACTTTTGATAAACCAAACATAATTCTTCAAAATGATTGGGGAAATACTAACAGCACAGCCCAAAACTGTTTCTTTCCTGAATTTTGATTTATACACTATAAATAGTCCAGAAAGTAGGTTATGATTCATACACTTGAATTCAGGTTTAATTTTATGTTCAAACATTTGAAAACAAAAAATATATAATTTAGATGATATACAAACTAAATTAAATAACAAAATAACACTCACTAATCACTTGAAATTGTCAAATAATGATCAACTTTGAAAATTATGATATACTCTAGTTTAGGAGGATTGTCATGTCCTGTCAACAAATCAGATTATGTTGATCAAATCGATTGAATTGTCTAGCTAGATAAAATTTCTCGCTAATTGATTATGATTACACAGCTGGAAATAATTCTGTTTCTCTCCCACACAGGCACACTACGCATCTTCTGTTATCGAGAGACGACGAAATTATCATCTGTTTTCCAAGGATGAATCATCCTTTTAATGTCGTACTTAATATCATACTTTTAATGTCGTTCAGCGAGTTTTCCTAAGAATGAGACCTAGTGCAATCGAGTCTTTTTATCATAAAACTACTATGTTCCAAATTTTGTGAGAATCGTTAGAGCCGTTTTCGAGATCCGTCAAACATAAATAACCAGATATAAAAATAGCCGAATATAAAAATAACCAGATGTATACAGAAATTGCTCGCTTAATATAATAGGATACCGTAATGGTTCTTCAAAAAATTGACAGATTTTTATTCTTTAAAGCAAAGTGACTAAAACAATACAACATGATAAAAACTGTTTGGATTCTTTATCCATGGGTTCAGTTGATGTGATATAATTATCTTGTGATCAAGCTTCTTAATTGAATGAATACGAAAATGCAGCTCCCTATAGCATTACTAGTAGTTCTGTGAACAGTAGACCTCGCGCTCAGTAAGTTACATTGACCTGTTGTTATGTTTTCTCAAAAATAATTAAATAATTTATCAATTTAAAATGTCTATAAAAAATTCTAAATAAACAAAGAGCTTTCTGTCCTATCGTACCGTGACGTGTCGTCCCGGAATGTGAGTGTGAGAGCTGTTATCAGGTCTGGCTGCAACTGTCTACAATGTTGATGGAAAGATACATTTTCAAGATGTTCGATGTTTTTGAACGGGTAGTATTATAGTCAACTGTCTACTAACGTTGATGGAAGGATACATTATCAAGATGTTCGATGTTTTTGAACGGGTAGTATTATAGTCCAATTGACAGCTGATTTATGATGAATAAATCTAAAGTCTGATTTCTACGGTACGGTAATATTGGCGTTCGAAGGAGACTTCTTTTCCTTTTGTATTATTCTTAAAATGCAAAATTTCAAAAAAACCGTATGTATACGTCGACGCAAAATTCAAAAAGTAACATACCTGTCAAATTTCATGAAAATCTATTGCTGCGTTTCGCTGTAAATGAGGAACATAAATACCGTAAATATAAACATATAAACATAAGGAGAAATGCAAAACCGTCGACTTGAATCTTAGACCTCACTTCACTCGGTCAACAAATAATCAAATAGGGATGAAAACAAAACCATTGTCTCAGTAGAAGACAAGATATATAGAAATATCAATGTTTTCATAGTTCCATGCCCAGTTTGTATTACCAGGAGATTCTCAATTTTTTGCTGAGTTATTATGTCACTTAATAAACTCTTCAATGAGTGAGCTCTCATGCTTTTTATTATCAAAGTGCGTAGCCATTGAATACAAAAATTGAATTGGAAGCGAATACCGTACTCTTAAGATGGCCTGAGAAAGTTCTGCTTCATGGGAATAATGATCCATAGTTCCAGTTAGATTAAATATGCATTATTAAAGAATTGAGAATTTTAAAAAAATGTATCTTCAAAGAGAAAGAGAAAAGATAGCATAATACCTATATTTTATGGATAAAAATATAATCTGTATGAATAATAGATAAAATATAAAAAGGGTAGGTACTAGGATTTTTATTTTTATTTATAATATTAATAAGTAGCCCTAAAGAAAAAAAGATTATCCATCTTTTCTGTATTGTCTATGGTATCATACAGTGCAGTAGTATAAATACTTTCCTTTTGTTGAACGAGCGTTAGCAAGTTCTCACTTTTGACTTACTGAAGGCCAAAGTCGATGTCCATTTGCTTGTATGTTCTACAATAACTTAAGAAAGAATTGATCAATCAACTTCAAACCTTTTTACAGATCAAGTTCGTTGGACAACAAAGTTGACTCACTCTTTCGACTTTTTCAGGATATAAAAATAACATTAAAAGTGCATATGAGAAAAAGGTTTTGATTCGTAATTTAGTGAGATGAAGAATTCATTGCATGCAATTAACACAGTTTTTCCATTCATTCATCTATTACATCAGCTGATGCTATCCGGAAGGCTGGTTAATATACAACTTTTTACATAAAACACTGATACGGGTTGAGATATCAATGTGCGGTTTTTGCTTCATTTTCTCTTGGAACTCTGTATAAAAATCAAGTATCATTTGAAAAAAATTAATTTGGATTCATATGAGAGACAAAAATGTTGAAGCGACAGAGTAGTCTTTAACTGTTTCCGTTATTTTCACCAACTCTGTATAATTTGAAGTTGCGGGGTTCAAAGATTACAATACAACAGTTCTTGAGCGCGTTCTCCAACCCAGGGGGTCACTAGTTTATTCATACGAAATTGGGGAAGTTATACTGTATGCATATTTTCTTATAGATTGACCTATATATTAAGTTCATTCATGAGCGTTCCATAGATATTAGCGGAACAAGAACCCTCTAGCTTTTATACACTCTAGCAAATACGGGTACGCGACTAGGTGCCATCCCGACTACTTGTCCCTTTTAAAACCGGTTTTTAGGGGACAAGTTGACGTGAGCCATACCCGTCTGCTTGTCTCCTTTCTGAGGAGGTGACAACTAGTCGGGGGGACTATTGTTATTGTTATTGGACCTGTCGCGAGGGTGCCAAGTGTCAAGTTGTCGTTTACGGTCATGACTAGTTAGTTGGCAGCTTGGCACCTCCGGTCCAGTAGGTGTCAAGTAGTCGGGGAGACAACTTGACGGCAATGGTACATATTTTTACGGGGATACAAGTAGTCGTCTACGGTCAGGACAACCTATCCCCTTGACTCCACTCTACAAGTAATCACCATTCCGGCTGACTCTTCATTTGAAAGTTGGAAAATGAAGCCAAACTATCAAGTTCTATATGAAAAGGCATTAAGATTCCTAATTTCGATATAATAATATATTTTCAACATCATGTCTTTGTGAGTGAGCCTCAATTCCTATCTCATATTTACTCTCATTGCCACTTATTTACTATAATATGCCCAGGAATTCGAGAAATTATTTCTTTCCTTTAATATTTACGGTGATAGATATGGCAACACACTACTCTTCTTAATAATCATACTCATAAAATTTGTTTGAACAGTGTCTGTGAGTGTAGAAGACACAGACACAACTTGAAGATTCTCATTGGCCTTTTTATGGTCTGATTGCAATAGTGTATATGAATAATTATTTCTCCTCATATTAACTACCAGACTTCATGAAATACCTCAGTTGATAATCAGACTGATAGCTTCATCTGCCATATCATTGATGGATGAAAATTTGACTCAAGAATGGTATATAGACTATACACTATACACTATACACTATCCTTACTATCCTTACGCTATACACTATCCTTGAATTTGACTGTCCTAGCATTAGGCTCAATTTACTCGTAAACGGTGCGTCTGACGGGAAAATATCACTGAACAAAATGTGTTTGACGGGAAAATGTTACTGAACCAAAAGTGCTAAGAATTCAATTCTACATCATAACCAGTAATAAAAATTGTTTGATCCCTCCTCCCTACGCCGCAGGAGTGTAAGTTGTGCCAACTGGTGCTCTGTAGGTGACAAGTAGTCGGGGTGACACCTAGACGCCACAAGGTGCAAGGTGTCATGTAGACGTGAGCCATCCCCGTCTACTTGTCTCCTTTCTAAGGAGGTGACAACTAGTCGGGGGAACACCCATCTTATTACAGTTAAAAGAATTGATGAACAATTTAAGTATTAACAATTTGAGTTACATCGCAAAAGATTTTGCAGGCCTAATGGCTTCAAAGATGTGAATAAGTTATTGTTTTTGTATCCGGAAGTATATTTAGCGCCTCCAGAGCCTCAAATAAAAACCATTGCCAAGTTCAAAAATAATTTTCGCGCTATTTTTAATCTTGATGCGATCCAGAGGAAGATTTGTTTATGTTATTATGCCACGAAAATTACTTGCACATCAATAACAAGACTGTTTAAAACCAGAATTTGAATTCGTCAACATTCGAATATTGTGGTAACAATTATATTCACAATATCTGACTGTGAGAGATCAACAAATAATGACTTTACTATCACTTTTTTATGAATTTGTGATATTTTTTCAAGAGAATACGGAATCTATACATTTTTTTCGTTTATCTGACTCACAGTGGTTATCGTTATTTCAGAAATCATACACCATTAAAATTAAAATACTACTCACAAATGAAAACTGTACTGGCAATGAAAATTTCAGTTAATTGCTTTGAATACATTTTACTACCTTTCAACTTTGAAATTTAATCTTTTATCATAAATGATTTATTTCCGACAATGTTGTTATGGTTTCTGACAAAGCTCCGATTTTATTATTATTTTTTATTTATTTTTTTACAGTTGCTTTTTAGGAAATTATCTCACACAAAGCTCCGATTTTATTGTCAATGGACAAATCAATTTGGTGCAATTAATATTCTGTTATTATTCATTGAAACATAAATTCTATTGAATAGGATAGAAACGAAACAATTTATTGGTCTTCTCGCTAACAAAAGACTTTCACTTGATGAACAGCTTATTAGGACAGCACGATAAATGAATATGCAGTTCATGAAGTGTTGAATTGAATAGCGTGCCAATTTTTGAACCGAATAAATTGCACACAGTGATAAACAAACTTGAACTTGGCGCCATGAGAGCGAGTAATTTAGAGAGAAAAAGAGAATGTATGAGAGAGAGAGAGAGAGTGAGAGAGCGAGTAGAGAGAGAACAATGGAAAAGAGATGGTAATAATAACACAATTCGACAATTGAATGCGCATTCAGTTCATTTGTCAGTGGGGCAGTTGTGCTATACAATGAGAAAATAAATTACTATCAACAAGAATATCGGACAATCCAATCAGAACTCACATTGAACACTCATAGTAAATTCGTTTGACATTTTTGTTGAGTTCAGTTATTGTTGAGTACACTCAACATTTCTGTGACTTCTCAGTTTCATTCCAAACTTTATTTTTCGTGTTAGTATTCAACTATGAAATGAAGAATAAATTATAATTTCTAAAAAAATATGAATAAAAATAATACCTTATTGATTTCTTATGAGTAATGTGAAATTGGAGTGGTTTGTATTTGAATTCAATTATTCCTATAATTGTTGTTATAAATTACCACAGTACCTTGATTAATATAATTATACATTTAAAAGATACAGTGAATTAAGTACCAAACATTGCTTGGTATGTTTCAGTATCTAGGAAATCAATCCCAGGATCCTTCTGTTCCTAATAATGATAATAAAGTGATTGTCATACAATCCATACTGACGGAACTATACTGCAGCCATATTTTAAACTGCTGGTTAATTACTGCTAGTCCATTTTATTGGGCTAACAGCTCATGAGAGTTGCTTCGAAGGTCATTAGATTACGAATTATGTTGGCATGTACTTGAATTGGAGCAATAGCTATGTTGATCAGTATTCCAGTTAGGTACTTTCCACTCATACCTCACACTTCCTTATCAGTCAGTACTCTCGGAACACCAATATGAATAGCTAATGTTCAATTGTTATGAAAACATGACATGTATTTTATTTTATGTTGAACATTGGCCAACTTATCAGCATTGACTTATTGCGCGCTTCAATATTGACTGAGTACAGATATTATTAGGTCAATATGTTTACCAATTTCAATGAGTTGATCTTCGGATTACTGTACTAGTCCTAGTGATAGATGGAGGTCTGTTTATTCAATATAAACATTTCTTGTAAAGCAGTTTATGTGATGTGTTTATGTATTCATAAAATAGTCGTAAAATTTCTAAACTGTATTACCCCGATTTCACATTATTGTATAGAAATTCGCTCTGAAGATTCCAACAATGAAAAATAATTATTATTTCAAGATATTTCAAATTCATTAAACATCTTTCACTAAATCACATCTCTCTAAATTCCTCGACATTAGGTGTGAAATCATATGAATCATTTACACGGTATACTTCTATAGGAAATAGTTATTAAATAACGTTAATAAATTTTATTATAATCTTCAATCACATATATATGCCCAATATTAATGTAATTTTAAATTATTATGTGATTATATAATATAATTCTATAGAACTCCATATAAAATGGTTACAATCATCATGGCAGTATTAATCTCTCCACAATTAAATATAGCATGTAAAAAATTATAACATTTTACCGTTCTATAAGTATATTATAATCAAATAAATAAATGAATAAAATTTTACTGTCGAAAAGCCTTTACAGCAGAGACAACGTCAATAAGAGGAAGAGAACTAGGTGTATGTGTATCATATCACATATTTATCTCAACATTTTCATCAATATCACAATTTCTTATTCCAATTTACATAGAATAAAATAAGGTATTTATTGCTGTATGAATTACATTATAATTGAAATAAACTGCACTTGCTTTACAACGATAGCAAAATACTGCAACGTAACTACACCTGTTAGCTGTAACAATTCCTATTTAATTTATCGCCTATTAAAAATGGATCTTCATCGTAGGTCCAACTAGTTTTCTATTGAATAGTTTTCTATTAGTCTCTAAATAATGATAATACACTATGATTAATTATTAATATTAATTATAGCATTAATATAATAGTAAACTATTAATAATAAATTATAATATACTACGCGGCTTTTTCTCGAATAATGTTGAACAATATTGCGAATGTAAACTATGGCTGTTCCGGTAATGTTATTATGTGTTGTTACTATTGTCTGCAATAATGTTGTTATAAGGACTTTTGAAATGTATCTCTTCAGTGGAAATTTACATCACCAATTAGTGCAGTCAACATCAGTGGAGAGGGTGACAAGGAAATTGCATGTTTACGAAAATAGATTCATTTCTAGAGTTCATCACTTCCTCAAACTGTTCCCCATATAACTCTCTCTTTCTCTTCTATGCTGGACTTGGTCACACCCTCTCTCACACTCCTCAGCGGAACGTTGTCGAACACCATCCCGTTCCATATTTAGGCTCTATTATATTCCAAATTTTCCATGGAATATGGGCTAAAGGCTTGGGAAAGTATAGACAGTTTGAAGCATTAGTGGGTATTTTTGAAACCTTAACTATTCATGCACGAGTTCGTGAATACAACGGAATAGTTCATATAATGGATAACTGGATCTGAAATAATGATAATAATAATAATATCGAGTGACCTGGCTGGCTCAGTTCTGGTGTCAGAGTGTTCAGATTCCTCTTTTTCCAAATTTTCGACACTGATCAATTTCAGGGCCTCTGACATGACCTAACGACTGCTTTTTAGGCAGCCGGGACCGACGACTCGACGTGTCCATCCAAAACACGGGAGAGGCCCGAGAAAAATATCTTGCCCGGGCCGGGATTTGAACCACTGATTTCGAGTTACATTACCTGAATTAAATCATTGCAATTGCAATAATAGCTGCATGTACGCTAGCGAAGAGAGGAAAAAAGTAAATTGGTGAATCTTTACTGTAACCAAAATTTTTCGTCTGAAAAATAATTTGTGTAGTTTCATGAATGGTATGAAACAATAGGAAGAGAAATCTATTTGCTCCTACCCATTAGTACTTGGGTATCAAATCAACTGTAGTTACATTTTCTATAAAGTAAGATATCCTACACTATATTTGATAAAAGAGTGGAAGAAAAAGAATTGTTGCTTACAAAATTTGAATCTTCACAAGAATTTGAAATTTTAAATACTGTTCATATAGGATTTTGTTTGATTGAAGTAATCGTGATAGATGGAGCCACGAAAAAATGTGTGGAAGTTTTTTCATAGGTAGCATTCAATGTAATATTTCACTTTCAAGTATACTTCATCTAAAAAGTACTCTGTAACTATGATTAATTAGGTCCTAATTGATCATCGACTGCATACTGTATCGTTGCCCGGATATCCTAACTTGAAACACGTTCATATCTCAAGAATAAAAGTGCAATCGCATCTAACTGTAATCAAGAAAAAGGCCCACACAACTTGCGACTCCTCAGTTTTAAAACACATATAGAATAGGCCTACGGTGTTTATGTGGATCTACTCCTTGATAATCTATAATCTAGGAATCTATAATCTAGGAATATGGATTCTTCATAGAGTCATGTTTGAAAAAGGAGGATTATTTTTTGAGTAAGTTCACTCCTACATTTTAACAAAAGGTTAAGGCACTCCATTTTATGTCCTAAGCTTAGAACACTCGTCGTTATGACACTCCAGGCAAGGAGGATCGGAATACAAGGATCCTTCATCCCATCCTCTTTGCTCCAAGAATAATAATTTTTCTTTCGGCACAAAAATGTTCACAGAAATCACTTAAACAGATTACCAACCCTATTTTGACACTCATGAAGAAATACTGGTATTGCAAATTGAAAAAACACCAATCATAGACCATCTCATAATAGTGAGTCTCAGAATGCTGGATCCAATCTGGTATTTTGCAAAAAGCATTTACGAAGTCTCATTGAAAAAAAAACCGATGATGTGAAGAGGATCTAATACATGAAGGAGTTGATTGGATGGATGTAGATAAATACAAACGAATAGAACAAAATATTTAGAGCGATATAATTAAATTTGAGAAGAGTTCTTGAGGATAATAGAGAATATGAAGAGAATGAACAGTATTGTAGGTAATGGTTTTGTACTTTGAATGGATCACAATTATCAAGATTAACTGAACTAATATAAAATTAATATCAGTCGGTTGGATAAAGATAGTAATAGGTATGCTAAATAGATACAGTAGGCACCAGTTCATAGATATATGCCGTAAGCTATACCGTAGTACCGTATAGTTTAATATTTTTTACAAAAGTTAGATTGTTGACAGTTGTCGCTGTCATTCAATGATTACTTTAAACTAAATAGGTATCCAATTGATCAATTTTATGAGTAATAGTAGAGTATAAAAATATCGAATCATTGAAATTTGATAAATACACTGTTACTTATGATTCATATGCATTATAGTACCGTAATACAAAAGTAACGAATTGGCCTTTGCACAAAACTCATTCTGTTCAAATATATAGGTACGTACAGATATACGCGCCGCGAACATGAGCAATTCACTTTTAATCAGCTGATTGTATCTGTATTTTTACAGAAACGGTAAGATACAGATATAAAAAGTTGGCATCAGCTGATTAAAAGTGAATTGCTCATGTTCGCGGCGCGTATATCTGTACGCACCTTATTATTTACAAAACACTCGGCCAAACGAGATTGGAAATACATTATGGTTTCATGGTACACATTGTTTATCTGTCAGTAGGTACTTACAATTGAACGCTATATGCGTGGCTCTATCCAACGTAAACCAAGAGTTGGCAGGTAAGCGACTCAAAACGAATCTCTGATGGGTGCTCGGTTAAAAAAAACTTGCGCACTCCTATCACTAGAAACAGCTGACTGATAACAGCGGTCCAAGAAGCAACATCAACTCAGCTGCTGGCTACTGCAAGACCGGTTTAGACTTCAACTTCTGGCACTGACACAATGTTATTAGTGCCCTACTGGAATGATTTCAACAGTCAACAGTCAACTCCTCAACTGAACTGACTACTGAGTACTGACTCCTTGTTGTAGTTCTTGTAGCAGGCAAACCCTCACTCAGTCGCTGTCTGTTCTGCGCCCCTAGCGGCCACTGCAGCGTCGATCCTTCTCATTCCCACTCTCCCACATACTCGAACTCACACACACACACACACACACACACACACACACACACACACACACACACACACACACACACACACACACACACACACACACACACACACCACACACACACACACACTCACACACACTCTGTCCATGTTCACCACAACTCTTTGTTTACCAGCTGACGAGAATTTCACATCCAGTGTATTCAGATTGTTTCCGCAAATGTAATCGCTGATAGGCGATATTAGAAATAATAGAGTAGGTCCTATCTGTTGTTGCACAAGTTTATCTGAACTGGAAAATTTACAGATTGCGAAATTATTGAGATATTGCATTTATTTAAATGCTAATGAAATAAGAATATTATTAAACGAAAATTCAAATTAAATGCTGTAAATCCCCCCGAATACTTCTGCCACTGCAAATATTGACAACAGGGTAAACAGCAAGACGGAAATTTACAGTATTCAATTTGGATTCTCGTTTAATAATCATTATTGGAAAATCTACCTTCTACTCTGTCGCAGAGTGCCTAGAAAATTTGCTTTACATATTAAATTTGTTGAATTCGAGCTACAGTTATATTGGCTGAATTATTTGAACAGTGTATATAGAGGAATAGGCCTACTTTGAATCTGCTGTTGTAACGGTCAAGTTTTTTTTTCTATAATATCGATTACATTGTTGCAGAATGTCTAGAACTTTTTGTTTCATAGATTACCAACATTTTGAAATATACATTTGGAGCAAAATTTCATGGGCTTGATTGAATTTTGAAATAATGAATTATTTGAGAAATGTGTTCTATTACTTTTTTGCAGAATATTTAGTAGGATTGAGAATAATTTAACATAATTAATCACCAACACATAGAGGCGAATATAGATAAAGATCATAATTAATTTGCAGAGTTGAATCTTAAGCTTGCTAATGAAGCTGGATCACATTCATTAGAAAAAATGTAATGATAGATGAGAGTTTTGTTCTTACCCCTTTCGGTCATGCTTTTTTGTATAAGTAGAAAAAATCTGAAATTTGGTACTTTATTTATATTATTTTTTTAATGATTTTTGAAAGTGTCAAAAAATTTTTTTCACTAATAGTTATGAAAATATAACATGGTCGTTAAAACGGCCAAAATTACTCAAATGTAAGAAATAATTAGTCTTTGCCATAAATTGCACAAATGTTATTATTGGTGAAAAAAATAATTTTAGGCATTTACAAGTCTTATTTGACTTAAAATAACATGTTGTAGATATGAAGATATGATAATATATATTACATAAATATGTCAAACATTTGGAGCAATGGAAGTAGACAATTTTTAAGTTTAGGTTTTAGAAGGTCTTCATTGAAATACCTATGAAAGTAATGGATTGGCGTTTCCATATTGACCACATCGAAATGAGGTGGTGAATACCAGTCTGCATTTGTAGTCAAGAATGTTCCATGTTTCCAGCTCACATTTTTTTTTGTTGCTCAATTCGTTGTCTGCTCAACATGTAGAACTGAAAACCCTCCTTTTCAGTCGAACTCTTCAAAGCTCCAGGTTGAAACACAGCTTCTAGCTTCTAGGAGCGGTTCGATGTGCAAGAAGCTCGCACCTCCCCATCACACAATCCCATACAGCATGAGGGACTGTGCTAGAGAGAAGTAGATAACTCTCAGACATCCCTTGTCGACCAGTGTCCTCAGAATCCTGAATCTGTAGATGGTCTTCCTCAGTCTCCCGCATAATTCATTGAGATGATGATCCCAGCGCAGAAAAGAGTCCATTGTAACTCCCAGGTATTTATGTGACTGTTTCCTGTGAACTGTGTATGAATTGTTATTCCGTTGATTCTTGATTACTATCTCATCTCCTGTTGGCTGTCCATGTTGAGTCGCCGAAAAGGTCAGAAAGAAGGTTTTCTCATGATTCAATGTTAGTAGATTTTCACTCAGCCAGCGAGACACCCTCTGAAGTCCAGTCTCGGCTTCTCTCCAGGTCATCTCCCAGGTCGGTTCAGACTCCTCAATTCAATTTCTCTGAAGACCGACGATGAAGCATGAAGATTTTTGGTTCGAAGTGTTAAAAGAGCTTCTTTGAAAATATCTGCGTTCATTTTATCATATTGCTGTAAAAGATTTTTCAATTCAATCATGCAATTTAGAAAGTTATGGAGCTTGCTATCTTCTGGTAGATAACCTCTTGGGCATACTTTTTCTTCTGGCCGATCTGGTTCTGGAATATTGAGAAAATTCATGCTGTTAGTGCCCCTATGATAAAATATATATTTCAAATGATTAGTTGATAAGATAAAACTGAGTAAATCAATTATTGAGGATAAATCTGCTAGCTGGCTGAATTCATCTATGCCTACGACAAGTGGATAATTCATTGATGCCCATTCATTTATTTCCAATAGCAATTTTTTAATTTCTTCTAGAGCATTATAATCATTTACTGGCAACAAGTAATTCCGAATTAATTGTTTACTGTCAGGCGTGTTGATTGTTTTCAGTAAGATCGCCGAGCATTTGTTTTGTAGACCAATTGGCTCAAGGCTACACCACTCGTCTAGTGTCAGCGATTTTGACTTTAGTACGTGCGAGAATCCATCTGAGACTCGAATCTTATTGGTTGAGTTCAAAGCCACTGATCAATTCCATCGGGGTTTTTTTATGTTCAGTGAAAAACCTGATCACAGATTAGTGATAACAGATGAACCACAGAATGGAAAGTCGGCTAGTATATTGACGCCATAATCCGCCATCTTGAAAGAAAGTGTAGCATTATAATGCAGCAGTAGTTTTAATTTCTTACAAGATGATGCAGTCATGTGACGTGGTCTTGGTGCACTCAAATTTTGATTAGATTGATACATTCCATTTTGTGTGTATTCTGTGGCTGAACGGTAGCTCATGAGTCATGACTGACAGATGTTTCCCCTGTTGACCATATTTTGTGAAAATCAAATCAAATCAAATCCATTTATTGCCAACGACAAGTATAAAACAAGTATACTTTTACATACATATATATACAAAACTATTTCATTGTAATCAATTAAAATGGAAAACCATCAGGTGATTGGAGTTGTTTTAAATGCTTTGTAAAATATTTTAAATGTTATTGAATTTATGTAATCATGCATTTCTCTGCTCCCAAATACATTATAATGGAGTCCATTATTTGTAAACAGCCTCGTATACAGCCATGTCTGTTTACGTTCAGCTACTCTATTTACATTCTTTTCCATTGGTGGAAAGTACGATTAACTGATCAGTGAACGAACCAGATGTGACGTATTTTTTTTTCTTATCAGTTAGACTAAGGAACTATAAATACTATTTTATAGCTATTTATAGTTCCCTAAGTTAGACCAAAGACCTTGAAGAGATATAAACGCACAATGCCTATGCCTTCTCAATGCTAACTTTTACTTGAAATTAAATGTTCTATTGAGGTATTTTAGCGCGAGATATTATATATATATATATTATATATATATATATATTATATATATATATATATATATATATATATTATATATATATATATATATATATTTGTGTAATATTATAGATCACAAAAATCTTCAAGATCTTTAGTATGTAATAATCTTCCTGGTTGTCCTCTCAATGGCCGATTTCAATTCAAAGTACAGCAGCTCTGCATGTGAGTCTATGCATCGTTCACTCATCGTTCACTCATCACTCATTCTCTCATCGTTCACTCACCGATCAGTGGCTTTGAACTCAACCATTTTCTCCTACCTAAGCAAACGCCAAATTAATATGGGAATATTCACCGTAATTCTGAATTAATGATACTCTACTTTTTGACGTTAGTTTATTTACATGTAGCTTATTTATCTTTTTTAGAGATTTTTCAATAGTCGACGGCTCTCTTCTATTGATGCTAGGCTTAATTAGAGTTCCTTTTTTTAATATCCTATTTTTCATTTTTTTAAGAAATCCCATAGTTCGTTCTATCAATAACTTGTTGCAGTGCTCTTCATGGGCATTTTGCGTCATTGGCTTTATGATTAGCTGTCCTATTATTCTTTTTACAATTATTAACACAAGTTGGAATTTCCTTTTCGGAAGGGCAGTTTTTAGAATTATGTCCTATAACTGAACAGTGCCCGCAGACATCATGTTCTTTTTTACAATGCTTCATCACGTTATTAAACCCATGGCACCGGAAGCATCTCTGAGCTACAGTATAGTCACTGGCTTTGCAGCATGTAAAGTCGATAAACAGCTTTACCTTGTTAATTATTAGCTTCCTTATTTCAGGATCACATTCAAACACCCAATGAAGGGTATCTTTATCTCTTGGGCCTAACTTGAATGATGGGACGCAGCCTTTGACAAAGTCTTCTTCTTTGATTCCAGAGTTAGAGAAATTCTTTTCATAGATCATCTCTGACAGCTCCTCTTTATTTACATCTGATGGGACATCATACAAGATTATCCTTGGCTTCTTGTTTGCAGGCTCCGTGATTTTTACCCCTCCTTTTTGTAAGCTTTTGTTTGTTAGTATTTTTCTCTCATCATCCAATGTATCCATAACAATAAGAAGGCTGCTGCCTCGAACATTAACAGTTTTCTTCACTCTTATATTTTCTTCCTTTGGAATGTTTTCCTTCAAACTTTTCCTCATTTTTTCACTACTCTGCTTCTCATTATCTCCTACCAATTCCAATTTTGTTGGTTTTAGAAGAAGTACATGCTCTTTAGGTTGGATTCTTCTTACGTTTCCTATTTTTTCTGCTGTTGATGACTTCTTTGGTAACTTAATCACTTCAGCAAAACTGGGTGGTTTATTACAGATTTCCTGCATTTTTTTATTTGAGCTGACCTTCGTTTCTTGTAACTTCGGCGCACCTGAATTAAGATTTTCTGTCAACTGACTGATGGTAATAGCCCTTGTTTCGATTCTAATGACAGATTCTGTTGTTTCAAGTAAGTAGTTATAAACTGAGACTTCAGACAGGTTTTTTTACTTGAAATCCCCCTCCCCCCTCTCATCCCCTATCTCTACAGAGAGGTCAATGATCTAAGTTCTTTTACATTTTTTATCTGCAATATCGTACAAGCATTTCCAAAGTTCATCAGAATTTGTAACAACAGATAATGGCGAATCATTTGTACAATCATAATGTAGATGTCCACTGTCTAGTATATCGAGTAATTCGAATATCTCAGATAAAATTGGAAAGTGCACATTTTCTGTTTTTGTTAACGGTAAATCAGCATCTTGACATCCTGTTGAAAATTTAACATTCTTCACAATTGAATCAAATTCGTTAAATGAAATTGCCATCAAGAGACGAGTATTTTTTGAATTTTGAAAAACCATAACACTGCATGTTAACGTCCTCCCAGCTGTTTGGCGTGTGTCTCTGTTCTATAAATTGACACCGTGCAAGCTGTGTACTTGTTAGCATCAACAGATGGTTGAAGGGGGTGTGTCTCACTTGTATAAAAAGATCACGCACACATGCTGGTGTTATCGGGTCTAGCTCTGAGCAGCTACTAAACTAAAAAGTGAGTGGGATATTGGAATGAAAAATCATTTGAACACAGAAAAAGTTTATTTACACATTTCACTACAACTATTCATAATTTCATCTTCAATTTTAATTAACTTATCTATACACAAATTATGAGGATGATAATAACATAGATAGTCTCTTATGTCATTTAAATTAACTGTGCTTAGAAAAATGTCTTTTAATTGTTTCGCCAAACTATAATTTTTACAAGTTGATTTCCTAATTGCACTTTCACACTCATCATACCAATCAATACAGTTTTTTAACCTCACTTCCAACTCGTCAGCTGATCAGCTGTTCATAATAAGCGAATGAACAAAACACCTAATAAAGGCTTCGAAGGGCAAGTAGACAAAATTGGATTAAATCTGGTGAGTTTTTGCTCTTTTTATTGTTCATTAATGCAGAGTTTAACTGTACCAATAACCTGGCTCAAATTGAAGATTAAATTTTGCTCCTCGTTTCTATTTGATAAATTGAATAGTAATTTACAGTCCACTGGTAGCTCTAGCCTGAGCTTTGTTCAGAACATTTCTGGTCCTCCGGGCCGGATGAATTTAAATTTGTAATTTGTTGATTAATTCACACACATTAGATTTAAGCAATTTCGTATTTGTCCAATGTTGGCATGTTCAGAATGGTCTGATCTATGCACAACTTTAGTTTGTTCTAGCCTTGTTCTAGAGCAAGGTTTCTTGTCAATTTGTATTTGTCTGAAATTAAATTTATTTCAGTTAAAATTGTAATTTTCCTGAAACTTGGCTCATTGTGCTCTTTTTCTCAGGAATTTGTATGTTGGATTTTGTATTGTCCATTTTTGTATTGTACATGTTAGTGAAGGTTAATCACAGCATGATTTTGTTTGTTCAATTCAACAAGTTATCGTTTGTTTGTGAGTTGTTGGAAGAACATTATCTAATCATATAGTTTTGTCTTCAGCAGTAACTTGTCTTGTGAATTGATTATCAAAGTTTAACTTTGATAACTTACTAGTTGTGATTCTTCCTTCCATTTAGTTTTGAACTCATTCTTGTTTTTTTTTGTCTGTTGTTTGTATTGTCGGGGCTGAATTGTTTTGTGTATGAGTTCAAGATGGAGGAAAAATTACAGAAACAAATCAGGGTTCATCGCGCTAAACTGGAACAATTGTATGCCAGATTGCAAAGGATTTATGAACTGTCTAAAAATGTCTCTGATCCAAAAGTTGCTGAGCAATTTTTAGTGTTGTATCCTCGGGTGTCTCAGACCATTTCGGATTATGAAAAGACAGAATTAGTGATTAATGAGTTGGAACTTGAGTTGAATAAAGACTATGTTGTAGCATTCAACGACTCACATCTAGATCTGTTTCAGTATATTGAAGTAGCGGCTAACACTCTCAACAGAGAGAGGCGACTGATGCTATTGCTCAATCTTCGGCAGCTCCAGCAGCTAGTGCACAGCCGGTCGTGTCCGAGTCAGTACTGCCCAAAATCGACCTTCCAAAATTTGATGGGAACCAGACTCAATGGTCGGTGTTTTATGAATTATTTAAGGCATTGGTACATGACAACAAGAGTTTGAATGATCAGCAGAAGGTCCAATATCTTGTAAGTAGACTTACTGGACAAGCAGCAAATATTTGTCGTCATTTGCCACCATTGGCTAATAATTATCAAATAATTTGGCAGGCATTATTGACCCGCTATAACGATCCACGGGCGCAAGTCAATGCCTATTTCAAACAAATTTTTGAATTTCGTCCAATAAAATCAGAATCAAAGGCAGGTTGTATTGCGATTTTGGATGGGTTTTGCAGTTCCATCAATGCAGTGAAGAGATTGCGACTCACTGATTTGTCAGACTCGATATTCCTCTATCATGGCTTGAGATTGCTGGATCCAAGTTCTCGTAGAAATTTTGAATCGGCCGTACATGACAAGGCTATGCCAACTTATGCCGATTATGTCAAATTCATTGAAAAGCAAATTAAGACTCTTCCTTCTGATGAGAAACAGACTGATTCGTTTAATATGAAGCACAAAAAGGATAATAAATCAAAGGTGTTTGTGGTTCAATCCAATGATTCATCTAACGATGCATCTAGTAAAAATCCCAATTGTCTGAAGTGCTCAAAACCGGGACATCGGTTAGTAGATTGTGCTAGTTTCTTGAAAATGACTCCTTGGGATCGTTATTGTTTGCTTAAAGGAAAGTTTTGTTGTTTTCGCTGTCTTGATGTGGATCATTTGAGTAAAAATTGTCGTAGTAAAACTCAGTGTGCTCAATGTCGAGAATCTCATCATTCTTTATTGCATTTTTCCAGATCAAGTTCCAATGAAGGTGTTGCGTCCTCGTCGAACTCCAAGGCAGGTGGCACATCACCTATTAGTTGTTGTTCTACATCCAACAATGTAGAAAATTCGACCGTTGTGTTGTCGACCGTCACTGCACATATTCGAGATTGTAATGGTCAGCTTTGTGATGTTCGTTTCTTGATTGACACCGGGAGTCAGTGTCATTTTGTTACAGCCAAATTGTGTCGGCGTTTGAGACTACCATTCCAGCCCATGAAAACCGTTGTTTGTGGATTCGGTGGTGGTACTAGTGAAGTTCGAGGTCGTACTTGTGTGTCGATTCAGTCGAAGTTGGATCCTACCGTCAAGTTTTCGATGGATGCCACAGTGGTAGATAAAATCATCGACAAGTTGCCTTCTTGTGAAATCGACAGATCCAAACTTCATCATCTTGAAAATCTCACACTGGCTGACGACAAATTCTACCTTCCTAGTAGAATAGATGGCATCATTGGTGCAGAGTTAGTTCCTCACTTGCTATGTGGGAGTCCTAGTACAGGTGAATCGCACGAATTGATGACTGTTAATAGTGTCTTTGGTCACATTCTGATGGGGAGAGCGCCGATTCTCACTTCAACAAAAAATGTGTCGAATTGTTTTACAGCCATCTGTAGTCCATTCGTTAGTAGTCCATCGTTGGATAGTTTTGTGGAACATTTTTGGGAGTTGGAATCGTGCCCTACACCAAGCTATCAACTGAAACCGGAAGAGTTGGAGTGCGAGGTAAATTTTCGGAAGTCTGTACATCGTGTGAATTCTGGTCGTTTTGTTGTTGCCTTGTCATTTGCGGAGCCGCCCAGCAGCTTGGGAGATTTGTATGCGGTCGCCGAACGCCGACTGCTGAGTTTGGAGAGACGACTAGAGCATGACAGCAATACTCGTATTTCATATCATGAAATATTGATTGATTACCTACGTCAGGGTCACATGTCGTTTGTAGCAGATCAGACAGACCGAGGTGGTTACTACATACCGCATCACGCCATCGTGAAAGCAAGCAGCACTACCACGCCCATCCGAATTGTATTTGATGCTGGTTCCAGAACATCATCGGGTTTGTCATTGAACCAGGTTCTTCATGCTGGTCCCAAATTGCAGACTGACATTTTTGTTTTGTTAGTCAATTTTCGTTTGTTCCCAATCGCACTAACTGCTGACATTAAACAAATGTATCGACAGATATTAGTGGAGGATTCCTGCCGTCGTTATCAGCATGTATTGTGGAGATTTTTGCCGGAGGATCCGATCGAAATTTATCAGCTCAATTGTGTTGTTTTTGGTGTTTCAAGCTCTCCATATTTGGCACTTCGCACCGTCCACCAGCTTGTAGAGGAGGATGGAAATCGTTTTTCAGCAGCCAAGGCGAGAATACCAAGAGACATGTTCATGGACGACTTAGTCACATCTGTCGCCACAGAGTCAGAGGCCGCGGAGCTGTATCATCAGTCCAAGCAGCTGTTTGAGGGAGGAGGTTTCTCGCTCACAAAGTGGACGTCAAATTCACCATCAATGCTGGAGAAATTCTCGGAGGAAGAGAAATCGTTTTTGTACAAGGATTTCGAAGCAGACAACTCCTTGGCTATCTTGGGATTGAATTGGCAACCTAGTACTGATCTGTTTCAGTTTTCCGTCAAGTGTGGTGAGGTCGTCGCTACTAAGCGTTCTATTCTGTCAGTGATGGCTCGTATCTATGATCCACTTGGTCTCTTGTCACCGTTTACATTATTTCTCAAGTGTCTTGTCCAGAAACTGTGGAAATTAGGAGTGGATTGGGACGAGAAGCCGCCTGAGTCTATCTGCACTCTTTGGGAGAATTGTCAAAAAGAGTTGCCTCTATTGTTGAAATTTGCGGTTCCACATCATGTTGGTTTGTTTCAGGATTCTCACATCAGTTTGATTGGTTTTTGTGACGCATCATTGTCGGGTTATGGTGCAGTTATCTATGTGAAGTCGCAGAAGGAGAGCGAGGAGTCAAGAGTTGTATTATTGTGTTCCAAGTCCAAGGTAGCACCATCTAAAGTTGTTTCAATACCTCGTTTGGAGTTGTGTGCGGCACTCTTGTTGGCAGAACTCATGAATTCAGTAGTCACTATTATTAGTGAACGTTGTCATGTGTCTCGTATTGTCGCACTCTCTGATTCGACAGTCACCTTGTGTTGGATTAATGCTCCATCCGCAAAATGGCAAACTTTTGTTGGTAATCGCGTCGCAAAAATACAGGATTCTTGTTTACAGGAGTGGATGCATGTTGCCGGAATTGAAAATCCCGCTGACTGTTTGTCTAGAGGTTTATCACCAGTTGAGCTTGTGAACTTTCCGTTGTGGCTCTCAGGTCCATCATGGTTAGCAGAGGACGAATGCGATTGGCCCGTCCGAACTCAAATGGAAGAGATCGTGGATCCACCGGAGGCGAAAAAACCGTCAGTGTTGACAGTCACAAAATCTCCTGATTGTAACAGCAATACAGTATATTCATTGATTGGTCGTTGTTCGGATTATGGTCGTCTTTTGAGAATTGTAATTCTTGTTCTCAAATTCTTACGAATCTTACCCCAATCAGAGGAATCAGATTTCGATGTTGCTGAGAGGTATCTATGTAAAGTGGTGCAGAAGATACATTTTTCATCTGAATTTGTGCAATAGGAGAAGGGAGAAGATTGTTCTATGCGCCTTCGTCACCTGTCTCCATTCATTGATAAAGGCGTGATTCGCGTCGGCGGTCGTTTGTCTCATGCTGGACTGGAATTTGAGACTTGTCATCAGATGATCTTACCAAAATCCGACGCTTTCGTATCGATGTTGATTGATTATCATCACAAAAAGAACTGTCATGCTGGACCTTCGTTATTGTTGTCCTTGATCAGACAGATATTCTGGATACTGTCTGCTCGCTCTATTATTCGTATTTGTATCTTTAAGTGTAGTTGTTGTTTCCGTGTTCGACCTAGTAATAATGAAATTATATTCACTCCCAACTCAAAAGTTGTTTTTGCTTGTTGCATTTTTTTTTCTTTTGTGTTGTTTTTTCGTGTTGGTGTTTTGTTTTGTCATGTCTGGATTTTTTTTCCTTTCTTTGGTTTTTCAGTTTTTGTAACTTGGCTGAAAAATAGTTTTTCAGAGGCGGGGGTATGTTTCGGCCAGAGCATTCAAATTGTAGCGCCAATCCCAGACTACAGTTCTGCCCGTAGCCGGCTTGTGCGCTAGTGTCGATTCGTCCAGCTGTTTGCCTTGCCATCTTTTCTAGCCAGTCATCTTGTTCTTGTTCAGTCGTTCTTGTTAGTTTTGTCTTGTCTCGTTGTCTTGTTGTGAAGACCGAGTTTGTAATTTGTAATGTAATTTCCATCGGAAATTTCTAGTAATTGATTGTTTAAGTGTCGTGTGTGTGGATTATAAATATAACATTGTAAATAGTGTTAAATTGAATTAATTTGCATCAGTTTTGAATTTATAAAGAATCCAGTTTGAGCTTCGTTCGGAATATAGTACAGAGCCAGCCTGCAAGTTGAACGTGAAAAGGCTGCCCAGAAGCAAACCTTTCGTTTCCCAGATTTCTTTCGAAATCTGACCAAAACACCTAATAAAGGCTTCGAAGGGCAAGTAGACAAAATTGGATTAAATCTGGTGAGTTTTTGCTCTTTTTATTGTTCATTAATGCAGAGTTTAACTGTACCAATAACCTGGCTCAAATTGAAGATTAAATTTTGCTCCTCGTTTCTATTTAATAAATTGAATAGTAATTTACAGTCCACTGGTAGCTCTAGCCTGAGCTTTGTTCAGAACAGATTGTTTTCACACATGAAATTATTTGTTTGATACATATTTTTAAACAACAAAGAATTATAATGTTGAGCACTGAACAAAGCACATTGTCCATCTGGTCTATTTTTATGAATGTTACACACAGCATAACACCATGAACTAGTGAAAAAGCTGAAATCAGGTTTTGCAAAATCCTCTGGTATACATTGAACGTTAGTATGCAATCTTCTTAAAAACTTTGCTTTCTCAGTTCCTTTTGTAAAAATTTTTTCATAACCTACAAGGTAATTGCGTATTAATGAGTCAGTGTATTCTAAATCTCCATCTTCCCATTTTATTTTATGATAGTGACGTTCTAACCATGTTACATCGTTATACAATTTTGCACTCAATTCTGTCTTTGCAAATGGCGATTTGAAATGGAATACAATATAATTATTAAACTGATCAATTATGGCAAGTTCTTTCACAATAATTTGATTACAATCTTGTTTAAACCAGTGAAGATCAACTGTAGCAATTTTCGTACTCGCTTGCTTGTCTACTTCTTTCTGTTTGGCGGACTCGTCGAATTCTCCATCTTTCTCCTCCTCCTCCCGTTTCTGCTCCTCCACCTCCTGTGGCTTCTGGATCAGTGTACTGCACCTTGGCTCATAATAGAAACTATCAGAATCAAGATCACACTGGATACCAATAGACTGAGTTTGCACTTTGTTCTTACTCTCCAAAATATCAGAACACAAAGAATAGGACATTTCAGATGTTACCTGTTCAAAGGTGAAACTGATAATGAACCAAATTTGTCAGGGTGCACACCTTATATAATATTACACGCAGTGCACTCTATCATCAATAAAATTACTGAACTTCTTTCACCATGCTTGTCAGAGGTGTGTACTCCATCACACAATCGCTAATTAAAACACAATAAGTGGAAGTATTTGCAGGTACTGCAGTATTAAATTCCATTTCAATACAAACATCTGTCGAAGATTTCAAATGACTTGTTTGGTGTGAACAATCCACAACAACCAGTGGTGTTGAATCATATTTTGGACTATCAAAAATCGATGTGGTGCGAACTGCCCAAGAATGGTTAAGTGAATTTTGCAAATTTGGTAATTCACAAATTTCCCAATGGCGGAGACCTAATTTCAGTGGAGTGTCAGCATCAAGCAGTCTCCAAAATTTCAGTCTTACATGATCTTCTAAAGTTATGTAGGGCATTCTCCATTGCAGTTTTGTAATTTTCACACTAATGCTTGTTCCAGTTGCGGACTCAATGCAATTTAGGTCTGTCGGTGACCTCAATAAGACGAGTTCCTGTTTCAAATTTAAAATTATTCTTTGAAAATCTTCAAAAAACGGGAGGATTAATTTCAGCAGTACACAGAAAGTGAATTTATTATCTGTTAGCGCATATCCTGCTCTGTCAAAACCGGCCTAGTGATATGTGTTCTTATTGAGCGTATTCTTCACTGGTATAGCTTTAATTGTGGATGTTAATCCAATCAATCTTGATTTAGAAATTTGCTGACCTGCTAATTCATATCGTATTTCGTCAAAAAGGTTACCGATTACGTTACTGCTTAATTCATAGTCTGCCGCAACTGGTGGACCAGCCGGGTCTGTTCCCGGTTTTGTACAGCTAACTGTTCCCTCAATAAATATAAATGATTTGCAAGGTAAAGAATAGACATCTAAAGAATTTATGCCAATACGTGCCTAGTCAGAGTTTTTTATTTCTTTTCCCAAATAAACTGTATGAGTGTGAAATTGGAATTTGGTTATATCATCATAAAACTGAAGCTCTGTCTCCACATCCAGAATTTCACTAATTGCGGCTCCTCCTCCTAACATTCCGCCAATCAACTATAAAACCTAACTTTTCTAATATTCTCACACTTTTAGTCGACAAAGCACGTTTATTTTTAGGTGTTGACGCTCTCACGTTCATCTCTCTAATGACATTGTGCGTACACATCTTATTTGAACGTGGATTAAAAACAAGATAACCCATTACGTTTACTTTTGTTTTTCACATATGTGCAACCTAATTGTAATTGTATCTCCACGGAAATCAATAAATGATCCATTCTGGTCTGTTAACCTTTACATTAATAGTTTGAATTCGATGAGTATTCAAAGGTACATAAATAATTTGTGATGGTACCTCGTTTATTAAATAACCGCTAGGAACCTTTGGCAAAAATTCGTAGATTATATGTTTTTGTTTTCGGTCAGAGTAACTACCACATGCTAAATAACACTCGAGTACAATACTACCAATGCTTGTTATGTTAACCAAATGCTGGGGATAATACCATTTATTTGCTTGCAAAACAACATTATCAAAACCAAGTATCTTACCAATCAAATCAGTATGTGTTAAATCAATAGCTTTATCAGAATGAATTTCAATCTTCATAGTATTTGTGTTTGCACGTATAATAAGTTTATTCTTCTTCTCATCAATATTCAATTTATTCTTTAAAGATTTTATAATATCCTCAACTTCATATGCACCCATATCCAGCTCAATTAATCTATCACCATATTTGAAGCTGGAATTTGTTCCTTTGTTAACGTTTGCAATACTATTGTAACTACAAAAATTAATCAATCCAATTTCCCATTCATGATTTTTATCCGATTCTATAATTTCTTGTAAATGTTCGTAGAGGTTCGTAAATGTTCATGTCTTCTTCTTCTTCTTCTTCCTACTCTTCTTTGTTGTTCTACGTTTCTTAACTTGTTTTTGGGGGAATAAACTCACACCATATGATGATGGTGGTGGTGGTGGTGGTAAAGAGGGTGGGATTAAAACTCTCCCCCCACTAATACCAGGAAAAGGTTTCAAAAAATACCCTTTTCCTGCAATATGCTCTTTCAACTGAGCTATAGCTTTGCATCTAATATCATTACTATAACTTCTCCTCTCATTCTTCCTCTTCTTCTTCTTCTTCCTCAAAGACCCACCAAATGCTGCTTTAGCTTTCATGACATTTGTAACAAGATAGCTAAGTGCTTTCTCAGCAAGGGGTGGTTCTGGATTTTTGAATATCTCCCATGCTGCATTCACTGGATCTATGTCAGCTATCGCTCAAGTTTTATTATCACTATTTTGTGTATATGCTATATCATGTACCTTACAGGCTCTATCTAATGAATTTATACCTTGATCACCTCTCTTTAACCTTTCATTAACCTTGGTGCCCGGCCCGCAATACTGATACCCCCCAGGGAGGTGGATTCCATTTTGTTAAAGGTCAATGAGCTTATTTAGAATAGTGGATGTCACATTACCTGCTAAACCCGTCACACCCTTAAAAACTTTTGCCACTGAACTCAAGATTCCTCTACCTCATTTCCTCGAACTTTGCTTTCTCCTACATACCATTTTCTTACCTTTCAACTCAATGGTTGAATATTAACTGAAGTTAATTAATTAATTAATCATTAGATTAACTTAATCAAAAGAAAATTGAATTGGTTTAATTTTCAATTGAGTTGGAAATGAATTCACACACACACTATCAGATTGGTATGTGCTTATAACATTGTTTGAATGATAAGAATATTATTTCAAATAACAAATCTGAAAAGGTGAATGCAATTTGAAAGGGAGAAATTATGTCATTGCACCTGCCCATATCTGTAGGAACGCATGCCAAAACAGATGTGGGAGAGAGCAATGCATCAACTCACCAAAACCGCTTGGATGTATGTATGTGTGTGTGTGTGTGTGTGTGTGTGTGTGTGTGTGTGTGTGTGTGTGTGTGTGTGTGTGTGTGTGTGTGTGTGTGTGTGTGTGTGTGTGTGTGTGTGTGTGTAGTAGTAGTAGTAAAGACGTTTGGCTGTGTGCATGCTCGCAACAAACTATAAAAGGGGAGCTCAGCTTATTTACATATCAGTCACAACAGAGTGCAATGAAAGGTGAACCATTCTTCTGTCTGTGTTTCTACTATTCATTGTGAACTTATCAACAATAACAAGTGTAAACAGGTAAGAATTGAAAACAATTTTTTATCAAATATGTACACAATTTATTCACTACTAATACTACTTTAACACACACATCTATACAATTCATAACACATAAGTCGATGAATTGCATAGATATAAAAATTGTTAATGCCTAACATTTTTTATATCAGTCCAATACCCCCAACTTATGTGATACTACCATTACCCAATTTTTACAATTTTTGTTGAACTCTACAATTTTTTCCGTGCTAATGCAGGAAGCAAATCATTGTGGTAAATATACCTCACACACCAATTTGCTCCCTGCATTGCTAATTTTCAAAATAACACGTCGTCCGTCTTTATTGGTATGCTCCCTCACGCTGATAATGGGGTAGGGAGCATCCTCTTTCAACTCTCTCAGTGGCACCCAGGGTTTGGGTGCAGGCTGATTGATGAGTTGGACAAAGTCCATTTCCCTCCTCTCATCCTCCTCTGCCCTCTGCACTTCCTTCATCAGGGGAACAAGTGATGACTCATTCTCCACCGCAGCACGTTTCTGTTGAGAAATATTTGATTAGTGTCTTATTTGTTTCAGATTATCATCAAATCAGATTCGTCAAATCATACTAGAGAACTTGATCAATAGATTCACTACACAATCTCAAAGTGAGTAATAACTTATGTATTGCAGAATCTGCCAACACTAATATCTTGTAATTCAATTGTATCTCTAATCAGTTCAAATAATATTTCCTTGCTATCAAATAATTTATGCATGAGCGATTACTTTTAACACTAATATCTCGTAATTCAATTGCATCTCTAACCAGTTCAAATAATATTTCCTTGCTATCAAATAATTTATGCATGAGCGATTACTTTAACACTAATATCTTGTAATTCAATTGCATCTCTAATCAGTTCAAATAATATTACCTTGCTATCAAATAATTTATGCATGAGCAATTACTTTAACACTAATATCTCATAATTCAATTGCATCTCTAATCAGCTCAAATAATATTTCCTTGCTATCAAATAATTTATGCAGGACCGATTACTTTGAACAATAATTCTTTGGCATCAAATAATGATAATCAAAGACTTGTATGTGTACAGATTTTTTTCCAATGATCAATTGTTTTATAAAAAATCTGTACACATATGAGTTGATAATACTTGTTGAAACTAACCTTTGTTTGTGAGAAGATTGTCTTGTCCTCATCCCCGCTAACCTCAGGCTTGTCAAACACCAACCTCCTCTTCCCCTGCTTCTGCTTCATGTTTTTGTTGGTCAGAGTTGTTGGCACCAGCTGTTGCGGTGCCCAGGTAGCAGGTGGAGCCAAGTGTTGAACTGGACTGTCACCCAGCACAATCTCCCCCGGCGATGGTGGTTCCACTGTGAGCGGAGAAGGAGCAGGTGCAGCAGTGGATGCGTCAGCAGCGAGGGCAGCTTTCTGTTGCAAGTAGTTGAGGATACGCTCATGTGCTGGTGGGCTATCTGGGAGGATGAATGAGGACGAGGTTGATGATGATGACGAACTCATCTTGTTTAATAGTGAAGTAGAGTACGGTATGTAGTACACTCGAATCTGACTCTGATGTAAATGATAATTTTGCTCGCATTACATCTGTTTATATAGCATGCGTTTCTCTCTCTGTTCCAGACTCATGCGAGTGAGAGCCACACGTGCTAGAAGGTGAAAAAAATTCTCCTTTTGGACTCAGCATGGAGCAGAGCCTGCTGCTATATCCTCCCACATCGTTATCAACATCATTCAGATTTGTAAGTATTCTCTCCTATCATAAAAACTGTTCCATTCACTCAAACATTCTATATTTTTGAATAGCATCCCGCCTCTTGTGATGCTTATTGATTCCTAATATTATCAGTTATTGAATGTTTCATTGTTTTCACAGCATTGGAGTGCTCACCTCACAACTCGGCTTCCGACATCATAACCAGTTGAGCTCTCATCAAGGCAACATACCTGTGAGGTTGGCACACAATCTGAAAAGGAAGCATAGCCGGATAGCCATCTATCTATACCTGCACATCTATAGCTGATGAGATACCTGTCATTCACGCATCAACCAACACATGTAAGTACATTATTACTTTGATTTTATCCTCAGAGGGGAGTCGGAGGAGAGGAAAATTGTCCTCCAATGACAAATTATTGTCATCAGAGGACAATTTTTGTCCTCGGTGGGGAGGATTTTTGTCCTTGGGGGACAAAAAACCTTCTACAGCATACTGCATGCATGCGATTTCAGTTCATCTTTACGATGTGCTTTATCTGGGTAATCTTCTCCTCCCCCTTCTTTCTCACACTCTTCATATAAACAAAATGGTAAATGTATTACTTTTTCAAATGGATTTTTGATAATATATTTGCAATACACACATCGCAGATAGTGTTTTTTATGTAAGAAATAACCATTTCTCGCAAAATAGTCTGCTTTATCAGATAATGATTTACAATAGTCACAATGTAGATGATGATGATTTTCAAAATAAAAGTTGAAAGTTAAATATCTTTCTTCATATTGACATAGAATATTATTATCGAAATTCTCCTCTTCAATTGTTATATTATCTTTCCTTCTCAATGCACAGTTCGGACTGTACCTTGCATGTTCTATTGCTGGTATGTCACTTTCTTCCCATTTTCCCAAATAAATTGAACAAAATACACAGCGCACAATGTCTGGTACACATATGAATATAAATCCCTCTTTTACCATGTTTTCCGCCAACAAATGCTGAGAAGATTTCGTCCATCTTTTATCAAAAGTTAATAATCTCAATCTTTCATGCAATATTATCTGATGTTGAGATAACATTTTCACACAGCATTCTTCTACCAATGCTAATTCACAACTGATTTAAAAACATGCAGTTGTACTCTATCACTCTAATTCTATATCATCCTGATCGTTATTCTTTTGTTTTTCAGAATCTAACATCACCATCATTATCATCATGCCGAGGGAACGCAGACTACATGGCGTGAATTCCAGCGCGGTCCGCCATCGTATTAACATCAAGGATCCCGAGGAAATCAGCATCAAGAACGTGCTCGAGAGATCGAAATGTCGTGTTTTCCAACATAATTAGGGAGCACGTGGCACGGCATGATGGCAATGTAAAATGGTTCATTGTCTTAAATGTTTTATTGTATAAATTAATGGTGATGGATGATGGGGTTAGCGGGTCTGTCTCATCTCTCGTCAATCTTCATAGTTACTCCAACATAGCACTAAACGTGCTAGTATTATGAAGATTTTAATGATCATTTCATGTTGGCTATAAGAAAAATCCTGTCATCTTTTGAGAACTTTGTTTGACATGGCAGCAGTTGGGTGTTGAAGAAAATTGACTCACTGGATGTGAACGTGATTAAATTTAATCCAATATTCACATCCAGTTTCATTCAAACACCCCAGTTTCTTAAAAAAAAAAGTATTATAAATGTCAAAAATCTGTCTGATGAAAAATGCTTTCTATGGTCAGTACTCGCATATTTCCATTAGAAACCAAGGAACTCAGACTTGACTGTAAAGTATTTGAGCAAGTTTGCTCACACACTTAATACGCGAGGTGTAAATTTTCTGGTGACGACACACGATATTAAGAAATTTGAAATACTGAATCCGGATATTGCAATTCATGTCATTGCATATGACAACAAAAAGTTTTTCCCCTACCGCATGAGCATTTTCTGCACTCGTAAGCACCAAATTAATCTTTTAATGCTGAAAGCCGATGCAGGAAAAAAGCATTTTTGTTTAATTAATACCGCGAACGGGAAAAACGGATTATCGCGTCTTCTCTCTCACCTTCCAAAACACAAGGGTCAAGTACACATTTGTAATTTCTGTTTTCATAGATTTACATCGACCAAATCTAAAAATTATGATGGGAAAGCAAATTTGATGAAACATGAACAGCTTTGTTCCAAGTTTGAATCACAGCATGTTTCATATCCTAAACGTGGAGACACAATTAAATTTAAGAAACCAGGCGCCACATTGAAGAAAAAGTATACAATTTACGTGGATTTAGAAACTTATGTTGTTGATATCGATAATAATGATGATGATGAATCCGATTCCGATGAAATTACTCATAGCTATACAAAGAAAACAGCGCGACATATACCCTGCAGGTATTGTTTTGTTGTTATCGATGTGAACGGGGAAATCACTCATGGACCTGTACTCCATAGATCGAGTAATTTAGATGAAAAAATCATGAAGAAATTTCTTCAGGAAATTACAGTTCTTGGTGACATTTTGTATGAGGATAATGAAACATGAAATTCCGATGCAACATTTATCCGAAAGTCAAGAGCGCGAATTTCAAAATTCGGTAAACTGTCGGCTTTGCACCGAACCGTTCTTAGACAGCGATATTAAATGTCGTCACCACGCGCATGAAACCGGAAATTACCTATGTACAGCCCACATTTCTTGTAATTTATCAGCTCGTACTCCAGAGTACATTTCATGTTATTCTCACAATTTCTCCGGGTTTGATTCACATTTCATTCTGAAAGCACTTGGTAAATGCAAAAAAGAAATTCCCTGCATCACAAATACGTCAGAGAGATTTTTGACACTTTCAGTAGGCAAAATAAAATTTTCAGATTCCTACAAGTTTATGAACGAATCCTTGGAAGTATTGGTGCGTAATTTGGTAGAGAGTACAGACATGGAAAAGAAGTTTGAACATGCATTTTCAGTGTTTCATGACCCGCCACACAAACACAGACATCTCTTGTTGAAAAAAGGAATATATCCTTACTCATACATGAGTTGTCCCGAAAAATCTGCGGAAACATCACTTCCTCCCATCTAATGTTTTCATAATGATTTAACTGATACACCTCTGTCTCGTGAAGAATATGAGCATGCACAAAGAGTGTTCTCGACATTCAAACTGAAATCGCTTGGTGAATATCACAATTTCTATTTATGTTTGGATGTATTGCTATTAGCGGAAGTTTTTGAATCTATGAGCTCTAAGCTTTTTAGCTCATACAGCCCATACAGTGATGTCACTCATTTTGTTTCACTCGTCCACTTTACCTGGAATTGTTTGTTGAAGTACACTAAGGTTGAACTAGAGTTGATCACACATCCTGACATGTATCTCATGTTTGAGGCGGGGATAAGGGGTGAGGTCTCATTTATCAGTAAACGTTATTGTGAGGCGAATAACAAGCATCCACCTGAGACATACAACCCCTCGAAACCGAGTAATTATCTCCTTTATATCGATGCAAACAGTTTATACTCGGAAGCCATGAGTTGAAACTTACCTGTTGGAAATTTCAAATTCCTCACAGAGGAAGAAATTTCCAAGCTTGATTTCGCGAATTTGGACAGCAATTCAGAAAATGGATATGTAATAGAATGTGATCTCAAGTATCCGGAAGAGTTACATGATAAGCATGCCAGCTTCCCACTCGCGCCTCTCCACCAAACACCTCCACACAAATTGCTGTCAAACTATCAAACAAATGAGAACGGTCAAACTGGAACCAAAAAGCTCATGAACACACTTTTTGACCATGAAAAGTACATTGTCCACTACCTCAATTTAAAACTCCACCTTCAGGTCATTTGCAATTAATGAAAGTACATCACGTAATTAGCTTTTCCCAATCTCCCTGGCTGAAAAACTACATCGACTTCAATATCCGCAATAGACAGACCGTGAAAAATAAATTTGAAGTATCATTCTTCAAGGCCTGTTGTAATCTTATCTTTGGTAAGACTATACAATCAGTTCGCAAGCATATCAATGTTAAAATTATCACAGGCAAAAAACGATTAGATAAGTACATTTCAAATCCGTTATGCAAATGCTGGCAAATAATTAGTCCGAACGTGATCGCGGTTGTCTCTTGTAAGTTGGAACTAAAAATGAACAAGCCTATCTATTCTGGGTTTCCCGTACTGAAGTTGAGTAAATTCCATATGTACGATATTTTCTATTGTAGATTACAAAAAATTATACCATGGGATCACGTAGAACTCTGTATGACCGATACCGATAGTTTTCTTTCAAATGTAAAAGTGGAGGACGTGTATCAGTTGATTAAAGAAAAATTGAACCTTTTCGATACTAGTAACTACCCCCCTTACCCCCCTGCTTTTCCATGGAGAGAAATAAAGTTGTAGGAAAGTTCAAGGATGAGACAGTGTCGAAACCTGTCCGTCAATTTATTGGGCTTCAATCCAAACTTTACTCATATTTAGGTATGTAATGAGAATGAAGAACCTGTAAATAAATTTGTAGCAAAGGGTGTACAGAGGGGAGTGAAATGTAGAAAACTTAATTTTAATTTATACAAGAAATCACTGTTTGAATGTTGTGAACACATTGAAAAATTCAATATGATGAGATCCTATAATCACACCATGTATCAGATTGAATGTGCAAAAATCTGCTTGAGTCCTTATGACGACAAGAGATACATTGCAGAGAACAGTGTGGACACTTTGCCTTTTGGACATTATAGAGTGCCGACAACGCTCTAACTGATTGCTCAGTATGTCCCGTGACGATCATCCAACACCACTAATTTTGATTTCCTGTTGTAAATATGAATATTATTAGATCTAAGATAGCGTTAGAACTTCATAGCATACCACATGTCAACTATCCCACTCGCAAATATGAGTTGAAAAGTGAAAAAGACTTGCTTCAAGCCAATCTCATTGAGATGAGCAGTTTATCACATTTTAATGAAGGTTATAGGTATATCTTAGTTGTTATTAATTGTTTTCAAATTTCGCATATTGTGTACCATTAAAAGACAAGTCAAGTCAATCTGTATTTGATGCACTTGAACAAATTATTTCTAAAAATAAGGGAGTTAAGTTGTTTCAATCAGATCAGGGAACAGAATTCTTTAATTCAAAAGTTGAAGCGTTATTAGATAGATACAGTTTTAAACATTACCATGTTTTTAGTGATAAGAAAGCTTCCATAGTTGAAAGGTTTTATAGAACAATTAAAGCAAAAATTTATAGATATTTAACTGAAAGTCGAACCAAAAACTGGATAAGCCCGCTAGACAGTTTGCTCGGGATTATAATGCAACAATGCACAATTCAATTAGAATGAAACCTAAAGATGTGTGGAAGCAAGATCGTAATCATGTTTTAATGTCTTTGAATTCTGCATTCAATAGACGATATAAATTGAAAAATTCAAAACCAAAATTTAAGCTAGGAGATGTTGTACAAATCTCAAAGAAAAGGTTTTTTTCGATAAATCTTATAACATAAGTTGGAGCACAGAGTATTTTGTGATTCATTCTATATTCCCTTCTCAACCTGTAACATACAGCCTGCAAGATCTAAATGGAGAAGTAATTAGTGGTAGGTTTTATGGAGAAGAAATTAAAAAACACAATTAAATGAATTGGAGAGACAAGTATATCTGATTGAAAAAATATTAAAGCATGACAAAAAAGGATTGCTCGTTGAGTGGATTAGATTTTCAACACCTAGTTATATTAGTAGAAGTCAACTATTAGATGAAAAATAATCTATTGTAATATCATATTGTAATACATTGCATTCACTGTAAATGTCACAAAGATTTGGTGTAAATATAATACGTCTTTATAAAAAAAAAATGCCTCTCAGTTTCATTTCAATCTGTAGTTTCATTTTCGTAATTTGCTTTAGAAAATCTTTGACTAAGCCATAGATAAGGAGAAGCAGAGCATAATTATGCATTCTCGTAAAGAGGGTGCGGGAGAGAGAGGGAACGATATATTGAAGTGAGAAACTTCTATCAGTTTGCTAGTGCATTACTGCAAAAGGGGGGAGTGACAGTCAGCATGCATCGAGTGAGTGCATTCCGATGTGATAAGCCATACACACCCACACTCAGAGAGCCATGTGGTGAGTGACACACCCCTTTGATAACAACATGATAACTTACGAAAAAGGATTAGTTCCTTATCAGATCACATGCTGTACATGTGTCTAACATGAGTAATATCCCGATAGTGGATTTCGACAAGATTATAAGACAGAAAGAAATCCCAGCATGGTGTAAAAATGGTAAGTTGTTACCTCATAATGCAAGGATCCTTATAATAGGGTCTTCAGGCTGTGGTAAGACCAATTTGCTATTTAATTTGATTTTTTAAAGAATGGGTTGAGATTTAAAACTATATACTTGCATACAATGTGAGTATCAAGATAAATATATTTTTTTAAAAAACGTTTTTTCCAACATGAAGGATATTGAATTTCATATAAACAACAATTCTGAATCTATACCACATCCAAACAAAATATCAGGATATTCTTTAGTTATATTTGACAATTTACAACTTAACCATGTACCTCAGAATATTTTACCATGGGCCGACATTGTAATATTGACACAGCATATTTAATTCAGAGTTATGGAGCTATGCAGAAACATTTCACTAGGGACAATGCGAATATGATTATAATCTTCAAGATAGATTTATTGAGTCTCAAATTAATTCACAGAGATCATGTTGGAGGAGATATTTCTTATAAAGATTTCAGTGAACTTTGCCATTAAGTTTGGAATTGTAAACCTCATAATTTTGTAACTATTATGACCGAGTGCAGAATTAATAGCGGTAAGTACCGAGATTTGCTCAATACGTTTCTTACCATTCAGTAGAGATTAATTCTTTGTACAGTCATATTGTCTAAAACACGCAGCAGAAAACTGAATAGAAAGAACGTCGGTTTAATCGATAAGATTAAGAAATTGAGAAAAGTAATCAGTGACAAGCATAAAAGCTTACTTAATTTTGAAAAACGATCGGAGGAATACAATAGGAAAACGCTCTCACCGTTGATAGAGCCCATAATTGAACTGGAAAAAACCAAATCTAGTTTCCACTCCAATCATGGTTTTACACCAAAAAAGGAAGAAGTAAAAGAGGAATAAGAGCGCATGGAGATTGATGATGAGGATGAGGAGGGGGAGTCGAGTTATGATAAAAGCTATGGGAGTTCAACAGAGAATCTTTTAAGCTCAACTAAATTTGAAAACCGTTTACTTGGTTCTAGTAAAAACGATGAGGTGTTGGCACAATACCTAAAAACGTTTCATGCGGAAAAATTGAATAATTCAATTAGTTATGGAATTTCATACGATTCTAAAGATGATGTGTATTATATTGGAAATCAGCAAGTAATATTCGATAACGGTTATATAGATATTTATAATGAGAGATTTCATATAACACATGGTTTACTTGAGTTATTATTCAGTTCAAGACTGAATTCGAATCTTCATAATCAGAGAGATCTGGATAAGTATAAAAAAATCTTAACACTTACAGGCATACATTTAGATCGAAGAGGGTATGTTAAACATAATCAGGGAATTAAATCACAAATGATTCAGAAATTATTTCCCAGTAAAAAAATTAGTAAAAAGAAGGGATGGGGTTTATTGAAATTTGCAAAAAATAATTCTCATGATAGAATTTATCAATACTTTGATAATTTTGACGAATTAGTGGAAAGAATAAATTAACTCTATTCCTCAAAAGCTTCTGGCAACACTGGACATGATGTTGAGATCGCGTCTATAATTGGAGAGCTAAAAGAAGCAAAACTAATTGTTTAGTGTTACAATGACTTTACATCGATTCAGTCGGATTGATACACCTATTAGTGCTAATCTTATGTGCGATATTGACTCAATAACACAGAAAATAATTGAATCAATAAATCAGCAAGGAATCAGCGAAGCTGTGAAATTTTATTTAGATTCACAAATAACCAAACTCATTTCGGAAAATACTAAGAATATCGGTGTGAGCATAATTGAAAGAGAACATATTCCAAGTTCATTACAAAATTTTAGTGCCAATATTGATAAAGCTAATGCAGAGAGAACTCTAACTTTGGAATCCGCTCTAGGAGAAGTGAAAACTTTAACAGACAGCTTTTCATCCCAGTTGGACAGTATTAACAACGATAAAGTTGATAAAGGTTATTTGGATGAGAAATTAAAAGCCATATCAGATAAAATTAAGAATTTGGAGGTCTTGGACAGAAACTACCTCAATACTAAATTAAAACAGCTTAGTACAGAAATTTTTACTAAAGTAAATGAAACACCCATCGCCAATTGATAAGCAATATTTAGAATCTACTTTGCAGAAATTGACTAGTTCTTCATTAACAAAGGAAGAGTTTGAAAAACGATTATCTGGAATGGCGAGTGCAATAAAAGCTAATATTATGGATGGTATTGAACAATTCATTACAAAAGATGCTATTGCTATTCTGATTAATCAAATTGCAGACAAGTATGCAACTAAAAATGATATAGGAGATTTTATCAAGAAAAACGAGATGGAAGTTGCTGTGAAAAGCGTTTGTGATGAAATAGCTGAGGCAATTAAAAATTCGGAAGAGGGGTCTGTTATGAGACTGCAATCTTCGGCTGCATTCATAGATTATCTTAATTTATTCATCCATAAGATAGCTTATGATATCGTTAGTGGGTATGCACACATTAGTTTTAATATGAATTTGATGGAAGCTAAGCAACATAACCTTTCTGAAAATCAGGTTGCAGAAATGATAACGACAAAAATGGGCCTAGCCCAATATAAAGGCTTTGTATTGTCTCCAAAAACATAAAATCTTGTGAAAGGATAACACTTGGCATATGAGAGAGAAATTTGAAATACAGTGAACTTTAACGGTTTTCTTGCTAACACAAACAAATGCTACTTCAAGATGATAAATCAGACTATACATTTTTTCATGCATCTATGATTGAATGTAACAGTTTTATGTAGGAGTTATATGAGTTCTCTTATCTATAGAATTTGGGAAGGGGGAAACATTCACCAAGAGGGGGCGTAGCAAGCATGTCACTTCACTCTAAACAGTCGAGCTGACAAGTTCACAATGTCTCACTATTTTGATTGGAGAAGTTTCAATGAGTTCTCTGTAGAAGCAAATCCACTAGCCAATTGGAGTTATGAATTTTATCCTTTTGATTGGTTCGTAGTAGTGAAGGTAACATTTGCCGATAATGGCGAAATTCACCTTAAAATTATTGATATTGATAGTGAAGGTGACTTTAAACACACTATTAAGTTACCAAAAGAATATTCAGTGATTTTGAATGAGGATAACATCAGAAGTTTTAATTCTCATTCATGAGAATTGAATGTGAGTCGGAATCGCATATTCTTAAGACAGTTTCATGGTAACTATAGACGTTGAGTATTAAGATACCCCGCCCCAAGTGAAATAGGTCTGAGAATATGTAAGTATTTTCAGATATGCTAGCTCATTTCAATTATACTTACATATTGTCGGAGAAAACAATTTAACAATAATGACTGGGATGCTTGTACAGCAAAAGAGCTCAATTTTTCACACATGCATAATATTGATAAACAGTTTGATTGAACTCTTGACTGTCAGTTGGAAACCAAGCATAATATGGATATTATAGAACTTAGATTATTGTAGAGATAAGGATTCACTTTAATCTGACAGTATAGCAATAGATTATTAAGCAATAGATGTAGAGTGAGAGAGAGAGAGAGAGAGAGAGAGAGAGAGAGAGAGAGAAAGAGAGAGAGTGAGAGAGATAGGGAATTTCTTAATTCACTTTAATCTGACAGTATAGCATTAGATGTAGAGAGGGAGAGAATTTTTCCCTCACTCAATATCCACCCCCACCATCTATACTGGGGAAGGGGAAGGGAAAATCTATTTGATTGATTGATTGATTGATTGATTGAGTACTTTATTTATGTAGATTACAATATATACTGTCTTATACACTTATATACAATAGCTTACAATACAGCAAAATTATAGATGAATTTACATGATATAGACTAAGAAAATAATTATTGAACTGAATATGATATGAAAAAGCAATTTGTAATATAATAGCTTTAGATAATAATTATATTGTTATGCATCTACATAAATTGGTGGAGCTTTGGACATATCAATGTCCATTCTTCGGAAAGAATATTAAAAATATCCTCCCCACTAACTCTCTACCAAAACGTTAATTTCATTATTTACTCTAAGGATTTATTTATTAATGGAAATATTGTGAAAGTTCTAATCAATATGAATATTTAAGAGAAAAAAACAGAAAATTGATAAAGTAAAATAATTATATAGGTAGATAAGATCAAATAATTGATGTATAAAATTGTATAAATTATATATTGTAATAAAATGAAGTAGGCTGAAAGTAGATCAGGGTAATCAACTTCAGTAATATACAGCAGTATGTAGTGGATAATTGAAAAAACATGAGTTTTTATAATATATATATATATATATATATATATATATATATATATATATACAATTCGTTCTATAACAGGTTTAAAGGTTTGAATTTGTGGGATGGGTGGGGGATGGTTGTCATGTGATCGTTCTAGGGCCAGACAGTTTCAGTCATTTGTTCCAAAAGATGTTTTTTTAAAGTCAGGATGAAGCTCACTCGGCTCTCAACGGACCCGATAGAAAAAGGAAGTGCATTCCATGCATGACAGGCACTGACTAAGAAGGATTTTGTGAAAATAGTAGTTCGATGATTGGGTATCCTTAAGGTACTTTCTCCGGTTCTAGTATGTGAAGCATCTATCCTCCTACCTTCAGAGACAAATTTGAAATCATCTTTAAAATAGTTCGGATTACCATATTTCAAGATATCTCTAACAAGCTTGACTATTCGAAAAAGCCTTTGATTGGGAAGCTTTAATGTTGAACTAGCAATGTGGGCTGGGGTGATTATGATCATGGCGTTGGAGAGAGTAGACGAAACGTAGACAATAATTTTGGCAACGCTGTAGTTTATCATTCAGAGTGACTTGCATATCGTTGAGAACAGAATTACAATACATTAAATGTGGGAAGATGAGAGATTGAACCAATAATAATTTAATGTTTCTAGGGAGAATATCGTGCATTTTCTTCAATGCATGCATGGCTGAGAATACCTTTTTACAAGTTTTGTTCACTTGTTCTGACCAGTCAAGAGTATTATTCATAATAATGCCTAAATTTTTAACTGAGCTACAGTAAGGAATGTCATTACCATCTACACTAATTTTGTGAATCGATTCAAGGTCAATATTGTTTATAAGACGAGAATATCCAATTATAATGGGTTGTGTTTTGATGGAATTAAGCTTAAGGCCATTTTTCTTTGTCCATTCCACTATCGAATTGATATCCTGATTCATTATTCCAACTGTTTCGTTAATTTTTGTTATGGGACAGCTTAAATAGATTTCAAGGTCGTCTGCATAAGTATGGAAACTGGAGAATTTGATAATGGAAGAAAGGTCATAGCTAACCTTATATCATCAGTGACACGAAACAGAGCTGTTTCAGTTGAATGGAATTTTCTAAGGCCTGATTGAAAGTTATGAAGCTTACTATTGTTGTCTAGAAATTTTACAACTTGAGCATGAATGAGTCTTTCTAGCACTTTGGACAATGCAGGTAAAATACTGATTGGTCTGAAATCCTCAACTTTATTGGGTGATGGAACTTTATTTAGAGGGCGAACCAGAGCAAACTTCCAGGACTAGATCTCCCACTACAAGTTCTTCCTCAATCTTCATCTTATTCACCATTAGGATTATTCATCACCGGAACTCCACACATCTACATCTTATTGTGTTTTTTCGGGTAACTGTAGGAAAAAGAATTAACCCCACTCGGGTATAAAAAACTTTAAACAGAAGATTGACAGACTACATCTTCTTCAAATAATGAGAGATCAAGAAGTTATTAAAGACGACCGACAATTAAATGAGTGTGAGTTGTCTCTATGAGACTCAAAGTAAGAATGAATCAAAAATTGAAAGGACGACTTGTTTACCACTTCAATCCAAAATACATGTAGTGTTTTGACAGACAAATGATAGCACAACAAAGAGAGAAAAATCAGACAAGCTGTGTAACTGACGGAGACAGAAAATCAAGGGAGAGAATTAAAACTCGATAAATAAAATAGTGTGGAATACTCGATCATGATCTCTTTGTCTTACAATGAACAAACAAGACAGATAAAGTTGTTGTTTTACGAAATATAAAATTTTCCACTACTTAGATAATAATAATAATAAGTGTTAAAACTGGTATAAAATATGTTACAAAACACGGAGCCAAAGTGTTATGCAGGAAAAAGTCACCGTGGAGCTTGTAAAATACATCAAATCCTAGATTTTGAACTTAGAAATATTCTTTATATATCATTAACCTCTTCAAGGATTTGAAAATCCAAAAACAAATCCTGAACTCAGGAACTCTAGAGCTAGAGCTTAATCACCTTCCTTAGAACATAACTCTCTCGCTGTGCATTATAAAATTCATCATATTAATCTCTTGTATTCACTCATGAACGATGTATCTAAGCATATGTTTCTATTAGGGTGTTGAATAATTTAATAATTGAAATTAATTTCAATTAATCAAATCTAGACTGTGTAATCTATTCACAGTCAAAACATTCATATAAATTACAAGAAATTCTTTGGAATCAACAAAAATGCAACGGATTAATTTTCTCTTGAATCAGGATTTTTCGTGTAAGAAAATTGACTGTAGAACAAACATTTCGTAGAAACAAATAATTTTTTCAAAACAGCTTACGTAAAAAATACAAAACCTTTTTTCAGCAAGCTTTCACTGTACGTGCATGGTGCACTATTGTTGACTGTTCCGCATTCAAGGCAAAGGCCTTCTGTAATAGAACACTATTTTTCCATTCCAATGTTCTGCAAGTGTTCATGGTCTAAAGGGAAAGGGTGCTTACTTTTTCCTCAATCAGTCATGTATGATACAGGTCAGTAATGACCTGGTTCAATTTCGAGAGAAATATCATTCACAAATAAGAGAGATTGATAAATCTGGCTATTCATTTCCGGTTGGTTTTATTATCTGGTTGATCAATAAGGAAAAATGATTGAGTTCTTTCAGATAGCCTAATTGTCTATACTAGGTGTTGAGGCTACAAAAAGTGTCACTATAAATCTATGATTATGGAAGTATCATTACCCAATTGAATGAAACGACCTGAAATCGCCTCAACAAATAGGCCTACCGTCAGCGTAGTACTCATTGGGGATAGTACGAAGAGGCCGCGCATACTACCTGGCTGTGAAGGTTGGTCATGCATCATTTTCGTAAGAGTACGAAGAAGACGCGTGTCATTTCAGTGCGCTCCTTCTTCGCATCTTGTTAGTTGCCGCGCCTTTTTCTACCTGTTCTCTACCTGCTTTTGTGAAATGATGATAATATAATATATATATATATATATAAATATACATGCTACTACTTATTTTCTAGTTTCCTTCAATAAACCCCTTCAACAAAAATCGACGTGTTGAGGACTGAATGGTGAATATTGAAAAATAATATTGTAGATTTCTGTTAGTGTTCTCCAGGTGTGTTGACGTGATTAGATTGGAGCCGAATCTATTGATATAAATTCCAGTAAACTTTGATTTATGTTAACTGTTAATTTTATTTTTGTGTTTAACTTTAAGTGTAAATTTTTTTTTGTTTTTCACACCGATTTCTCGCCAACACGACTTAGACAGGATTTACTCTGATGGACAGTTTAAGAGAAGGCTGTGAATTATTACTGCGCGAGGTCTACTGTTCACAGAGCTACTAGTAAATTAATGTTATGTATTATTCACCTGAAATCTTGTGTCGCATAAAGTCTACCTGTTTGACAGTCTGTGTGATATATAATCAAAACAATTTTTTATGCACTTTCAATGTTATTTTTATATCCTGAAGCACTGAGTCAATTTTGTTGTCCAACGAACTTGACCTATGAAAAGGTTTAAAGAATTCATGTTTAAAATATGAAGCTGATCGATCAATTCTCTCTAATGCTCTTGTCGAATATAAAAACAGGCAGAAAACGCCTTCAGTAAGTCAAAAGTGAGAACTTTGCTAATGCTCGTTCTAATGTGGAGACTTACGTTTCAAGCTATATTATATAGTCAGCCTTAATTTTGAACCCTTGTCAAACTTGAATCGTAGAGGTACGAGAAGAGAGCGCGCCATTTCAGTGCAACTTACCACAACAGAACTTTTGCATGCGCGCTGTCTTTGTTCTCTCCTCATTGGGAAATTGATGATTTCAGATGTTGGACCATCCTCCTGTCAACCGTTCACTAGAGTTCCCTGGAGATTGATGATGGTGTAACAACTGAAACTGTTTTTTTTCAACTTACTTTACAACTTTGATTTTCTCTTATTGCCTTCAACTCGGTCCACAACACTTACAATTTTAAGTTGTGCAGAAGAAAGACATTTATATCTATCTATCACAATTTATCATCTTTAATGGGCTACTACACAAACGATGAACTTGTAAAAAATAAAAAATTCAACTTGGAAGAATTCCACAGCAACAATGCTCACTACCGTAACTCATCCTCATTAATTTACAATCATTAAAAAAGAGTCTCACATTGTTTTGTCTAAATAAGTACCCAATTAATTATTCATTGTCTTTGGAATTCAGCAATTGGCTTTCTCATAATAGTTTCCAATTTCTGATTTATAAATTGATTCCTTACATCAATACGGTACTTCTTTCTAGGGTATATTAAAGCTTACTTAAGCTCTAGCCTGGAGAAATAAACGGTGGAAAAAATGGAGAACACAAATAAATCTTTTAGATACGGCGAAGCAGAACTCTTTGTTCATATTATGTTATTCAAATTGGTCTCATGAATTTATATTTGAAGAATAATATTATTTGCAGCCTTTTTCAAGTTCTAAAATAATCACTGTATCACTATCTACTCTGACAGGGTAATAGCAACAAATGAGATAAAATATAGGCTACATATTTCACATGCTTATTTAGACAGAGCTAAGCAATATTACATCATTTTTTATTATTCAGCCACCTGTAAATGTATTACGATTCTAGTGAATCACACTCTAAAAAATGACAATATGGTATGTAATAATGCAAGAATTCGTTTCTGTTTGTAGTTGTTCGATTCCATATTCTAGTCAAAAAGTGAACCCATTTTCAATCTTTTTAAAGCTATTTACTAGAATAAAGTACGAGAAGATATTCGATTCTTCTGTAGTCTATTATTAAGCCTATCCAAAATATGAATATATAGATTTATATGAAAAATATCAATAATTGGAGAGAACAGTAGGCCTACCAATTTTCATTTTTTCAAAGACCTGAAAAATGCTGACTCATCACAGTTAAATATTCGAGACGGGTCTTCCAAAAGCTTTTCATCACCATGCTCTCTATTAATATACAGCTCCACTTCTGAAAACCAGTTGATTATGCTTTCCCTAGTAACTGCTGCCTGTGAGAAAGTCAAATTTTGAGAGACCCTTTTTGGAATAAAAGGATTTCTTCGAAGAAAACTCTTGTTCTGCCACGTCTTCCATCTTTAAAGGGTGAATCACGTTTCACGGCTTTTAAGTATCTCTCTACACTGATGCATAACTGTTCAATAGTGATTGGAAAACCAGCTTTTGCCATGTTCTCCACCCATCTGCTTATTTCAGCCTCCTCTTCTTTTGATAGAATGGAAGGTGGGCCCATTCTTCTTCCCATCGGTGATTTACCATCCAATTTATACTTCAATGTTGTTCTATGAACTCCAAATTTCTTTGCAGCTTTCCGGATAGATGTTTTGTGCAGGCGCACATCTTCAACTGCAGCTTTCATAGCATCTTCATTATAGCATAGAAATGTACCCTTGGCTCCAGGCATCTTGGAATCATAAAAAAGAAAACAAATGTTTCGAATTGAAGCACATCACTTACTAATTTTTCAGCATCATCTTAGGCCCAGATTACACAGTAAAAGAGTTGATAGAATGCTCATAAGTACATAGTCTTTTTTATAAAAGATGACCTATATCTATTTCACTAAAAAATATATTTGTCATAGTTTTTTTGAGTTTAATATATTGGCCTTAATATGAGTAAAACACATTTTGTTTCTTTGTTTATAGTTGAGTTTTTCAATTTAGTTGAAATATATTTTATCTCTATTTTATTACATGAATCTCTCATCATAGGAGGTGTATTTCTAAAGTTGACCATATCTTGATTCAGTAATTGACCACGTGGTCAAACACTAGAACCCATCCTATTTCGCAATTCTGAACATGTTCTTAACTTTTATCCACTTAAGTTGGTTATGGAAATTTATTTTTGTATATAAAAAATAGGTCAATTGAACCAGAAGTTGACCACACAGGTCAAGCTCTAGTTCATCTGTGGAAATGTGATTCAGTAGATGACCACCCCCACCAAAAGGTGTATAAGTTTATTCGAATAAACTACTCTACCTACTTACCTCACGCACAAGAAGGAGGTTACAAAGTAAATTTTTTTCAAGGATGGGTAGACCCCCTGTTAATTTCTCAGGGAGGAGACTCATGCCAGTTAATAGAGCTGATATAATATAACTATACAGGGTATGAATTTGGAAAAAATCGGTCAAGTCATTTTTGAGAAAATCGTGATAGAAATTTAACAAAATTCATTCTCCTCAGGAATATTACCGAGCTCCTGCAATTTTCCCAGAAATAAGAATCATGTCAGTTGATAGGGCTTATAAATAGCTATCTAGGGTATAAATTTGAAGGAAATTGTTTGAGCCGTTTTCGAGAAAACCGTGAAAACATGGTTTTTTAGCCATTATCCGTCATTTCTTCCGCCATTTTGAATTGAATTTTATTGCATTTCTTATTGTCGGATCCTCATGGTATAAGAACCTTAAGTTTAAATTTCAAGTCAATCGGCTAATTAGCCGAACTCTATACTAACTGGAACGGGCTGTCCAATGCTAAGCTACAGCCAAAAGTGTGTAAGGCGGAGTGAGTGAGACAGGCCTACCGTGTGGGATTCCCTTCTCTCTCGTACTCATACATTTAAGCAGGTTGTTGCAGCTCTTGAGTACGATTTTTCATTTTTAAAGTTGAAAAACGGATTTGAATGAGTATTAGGGCTATCAGTATTAGATCACAACCTTTTCTCTTTAATATTGTGATGTATTTGTCGTAAAATGCCTAGAATTGAACAAAAATATGACCCAGAAATGGTGATGTATTGTGTTGCATTTGGATGCAAGAATAATGGGCATGTTAAAGGAAATGAAATACCATTTCACAGGTAAGTCAAACATTTTTAGTCTATTAATTAATTTGAAGGAACCTTTTTGTTGTACATACATTTCCAATACTTTTTTCTATATTGGTCAGTTTATTTGACCAAAAATAAAACAACAAATTTGGTTATATATTCATAGTATACGGTGATAGTTTCTATGCTAATTGAAAATTTAGGCCTACTTTGTAGCATCTAAAATAAAAAAACATAGTTGAAGAACAAATAAATCCTTATTCAAAAAAGAATAAATACAAATGATTAATAATTCTGTGTTATCATCAAGAGATGACATAATTTATTTTAGGTACCTACTTTTATTTTGAAAAATATGATATTGCTGGTGGATTCACGGAGGATCAACAGCCTTGATTGTGGGTTGATTAGTTTGTGCTTTCCTCCCCTTCCACCTCTCCCAAAGAGGCAAGATAACCTCTCTCCCTCACCCCTCCTTCATCCTCCCCGTTTATCTTTCAAACCAGCACTTCAAGAATTGTGCTCGAGAAGTCAACATCGTTTCGTTTCATTTTCTCCTGTTTCCATGGCGTTCGAGCTGAACGCAATTACCTCGTTTCGTTTCGTGATATATGTACAATATCATATAGGCCTAGGCATAAAGACAGGATATCGTCAGCAGTAACTTCTACACACGAGATACAGTCCACTTCCTCGCCAGTTCCAAGGTTAGTGCAAATTAAAGACTTACTTTTGGGGCTGTCGACGTTTTCGTGAATTAAATCTTAACTGTACCCCAATCCATAGGTTTGGGGACAGGACGGGATTACCACATGGTCCACCAGGCCTGGGATATGTTCTATTTCCAAGAGATATATTTTTCAATTTAAATTTCAATTCGTTAATAGTAGAGTTACTTGTTGATACATGCACTGATATCCATGTTAAATCCAGTTACAAAGTTCCTTTCCAAATCTCCTTGTTTATCTAATCAGATACTTAGTTACAATGGCAAGCCCACAAGCCTTGCTTACTATTCGTGTGAAGAAGAAAGAAACTATGTTTAGCCGTGTTCAACAAGCCTATGACTTGTTGAAGGACATCAATGATCCTAAAATTCAATCTCAATTTTTGATAAGAAGCATATCTATTGAAAATACTGTGAAAGAATATTCTGCACTCTTAGATGAAATCAATGAACTATCTATTCAAGTTGAACCTACTAAAGAACCTGAATATCAATCACTTACCGTTATTGATAATTTATCCTGTGCAATAATAAATGCTCGTGATAAATTGAATCAAATGAAAAATGAGAAGCCGAAGGAGAAAAGTGAACCCTCAACTTCAACCTCTCATTCTCCCCGTTTGAACATGATATTACCTCCAACTGAAATAAAACCGTTTGATGGCTCTGATATTTCAGACTGGCCTAGATTCAAAAATATCTTCTCATCATTGATTGTGGATGATAAATATTATTCTCCTGTTCATAAATCTCATATTTTGCATAATTTGTTGAAAGGCGAAGCAGCCAGAGTAGTGAAATCTTTTCAGATAAGTAGTGATTTTGATTTAGCATGGAAAACTCTATGCAAGCGTTATGAAAGTGATAGGGTGCTAGCCAACTACTACCTAAATGAGATTTTGAAAACTAGTTCAATCCCATTTAAACCTTCGTTACAATCGCTTCAAGATTTTCTTGTTAAAGTAGGTGATAGTATTACCACTCTGAAGTCGTTGAAAGTTCCCGATTTGGCTGATTATATTTTGTACTCATTGGCTATTCGTCAATTAGACAAAATATCACGTGAATCGTTTGAGCTAGAGGTAGCTGATAAGAGCTTTCCTTCTTGTCAACAGTTGATTGATTCCGTGAATAAGAGAGTTAGATCTTATCAATTATCTGCATCTGATGTGCCGTCTGTTAGTGAACAAAAATCTATCGAAAAGCCGAAAAATAAGTCTTTTCAGAAAAAGGTTGTCTTATCTACTCAGGCTGATAACAGCATTCGAAATAAAAGCAGCTTAGTTACTTGTGAATTGAATGATAGTGCTGAAACAAAATGCTCATTTTGCAACTCAACGAATCATTCGTTATTCAAATGCGCTGCTTTCTTGAAAAGAGATCCAAAAGCTAGGAATGAATTTATTAAATCATTGAGAGTCTGTTTCAATTGTTTCTCCAAATTTCACGCTGTAAACCAATGCAAGTCTAAATCGTTGTGTTATTGTGGTCGTATGCATAATAAATTACTTCATTATCCTCGTAGTAGTGATAATAGCCGTTCGAATTCTCCTGTTCGTTATCAGAAGTCTACTGATAACATCTCTAAAGTTGCTTTGAAATCGAAATCCGTTGATTCGATCACTCAAACTGATAGCACTATGAATGTTGTTGAGAATTCAAATACTTCTAAGCATTGTGGTATCACTGATAATGTTATTGATAAGTTATCAATTGTTAGTTTAATTCCTAAAACGAGTGTTGTTCTAGGTACTGCTCAAGCAGTTATTAAAAATTCATCTGGTTCGTTTATTGGTGTTTGTTTAATGATTGATTCTGGTAGTACTGCTAATTTCATCACAAAAGATCTTGTTATGAAACTTGGTTTATCTGTTCATGATTGTCATCAAAATTTCTCTGGTTTGAATTCCTCGAGTGTAGGGGATTCTTCTGGTGTTGTGAAATGTTTGTTGAAACCTAAGGGCTCAAATCACCCTCATCTAGAAGCTGAGGCTTACGTGATTGATAAAATAGTTGGTTCATTGCCCCCTATTTATCTCAGTTCGAAAGTGCAAAATGAGTTGAAAAAATTCAACCTTGCTGATCCTGTGTTCTATGAACAACGTTCCGTTGATCTTCTATTGGGATGTCAGTTATTCAACAAAATATTACGTCATCATAGTCAAGTCTCATCTAGTGAAGAGTGTTCGTTTTGCGTGATTCCTACCGTCTTTGGTGACATTATTTTGGGTGAATTTCCAAATCATTCCGGTCTTCTTAATCAGTCATTGACTGCATTAATTACATGTCCCACCTCTGAGAACTCGTTGAATAATATGGTTCATAAGTTTTGGGAAAGTGAAGAAATTCCTAATCATAAATTTCCTAGTCCCGATGATGAGTTTTGTGAGAAACATTTTGCTGAAACTCACACGCGTGATACTGAAGAAAGATATGTTGTTCGTCTTCCTTTCAAAGTTGACACTAATCAACTCAAGTTTCATGAATCTCATGATGTTGCTTTAAATCGTTTTCTGTCGTTGGAGCGTCGTATGCTGCGTGATGCTCGATTGAAATCTGATTGCGTATCATTTATGGAAGAGTATCTTCTTTTGGATCATATGGAAGTTGCTAAAAAACCAGGTAAATATTTTATTCCTTATTTTTGTGTATTCAATCCGTCATCACCTACAACAAAGGTTCGTGTTGTATTTGATGGGTCTGCTAAAAAGAGTCACATTTCTTTGAATCAAGTTCTTCATTCAGGTCCAAAATTGTTTAATGACATATGTGATGTGTTAACCAGATTCAGACTTCACTCATTCGTATTCACGTGTGATGTTACGAAAATGTATCGTGCTATCCTCGTTGATGAAGAAGATCGTTCTTTCCTTCACATATTATTTCATAAAGATCCTTCCGATGATATTGTCGTTTATGAGCTCAAAACAATCACATATGGTTTGAAACCGTCTGGTTTTCTTGCTCAACATGCTCTCATTCAACTGGCGAAAGGTGAAGGAGATAAATTTCCGTTGGCAGTAGCAGCTATTCGTGATGATATATATCACGACGATTTTCTCACAGGTGCTAATTCGTTGGAAGAAATCTGTGAAATAAAATCACAACTTTGTAATCTTCTAAACTGTGCTCATATCAAGTTGAATAAATGGAGCAGTAATTCTCCTGAGTTCTTGGATTTGATTCGTTCTGAAAACACTCAAGTACCACTTCATATCAGTGATGAGCCTAATTCAAATGTGAAAGTTCTTGGCATAATGTGGAACCCAACTACTGATTGTTTTCATATTAAAGTCTCCGTTCCAGAGTTTCAAAAGAAAAACTCTAAGCGCACTGTTCTGTCCGTTATCGCGCGTCTGTATGACCCTCTCGGTTTTATAGCTCCAGTAATATTCAAAATGAAATGTTTTTCACAAGAGCTGTGGAAGTTGGATATCGATTGGGATACGCTGATTCCTGTTGACTACAACGAATGCTGGAACAAGCTGATGAGAGAGCTTCCTGCTCTAAGTTCAATTTCAATTCCTCGATGCGTTTATGGCGATGCTTTTTCTTGTCAAATACTTGGGTTTTCCAACGCATCGCAGAAAGGAATCTGTGCTTGTATCTTCTTGAGAGTTGTGTCGTCAGAATCTACGGTGAAATGCTTCCTGTTGAAAGCTAAAACTGAAGTTGCGTCGTTGAAAACTCTGTCTATTCCGCGATTAGAGCTTCAAGCTGCGTTGTTGCTTTCGCGATTGTATGTTTCAGTCCTTCCTTCACTGGAAAAAATCAATCTTCAATCTACGTTTCTGTTCAGTGATTCAACTATTGTTTTATCTTGGTTGCATATACCTCCTTACAAGTTGCAAACGTTTGTTGCAAATCGTGTTGTGAGAATATTAGAGTTGACTAATATTTCTGATTGGAATCACATTGCTACTGATTTCAATATTGCCGACGTTGGTTCACGAGGCGTTTCTCCCCAAAACTTGTGCAATTCGCAAGAATGGTTCAATGCTCCAACGTGGTGTTCTAATTCGTTGTCATGTTGGCCGTTGTCATCTATGACTTACCCTGCTATTGAAAATCTGCCTGTGTTCTGTATTTGAAAATTTGACTGTATTCTTGGATTGTGATGGTGTGATTCGTGTTGGTGGCAGATTGGTAAATAGTGCTTTAGGATATGAAGCCAAGCATCCTTGTTTGATGCATAAAGATAGTCATTTTACTGAACTTCTCATTGAGTATTATCATATTTCTCATCTTCATGCTGGACCAAGAATAGTGCGTGCTCTTATTCAGCGTTATTTTTGGATTGTTGAAGCACACAGTGTTATCAGAAATGTGATTTTCAATTGTACTCGTTGCCGTTTATTCAATGCCACTCTTGTTGCTCCCGTCATGGGTGATCTTCCCAGCTCTCGTGTTGTTCCCAGTGCTCCCTTTCTGAAGGCTGCCGTCGATCTAGCTGGTCCTTTCACTGTCAAAGAGAGTATTCGGCCCAAAGCTCGTATGTACAAGGCATACTTTGCACTGTTTGTCTGTCTGGCAACAAAAGCTTGTCACATTGAGGTGCTTACAAGTCTTTCATCCGAAGAGTTCATTAACACTCTCCATCGTTTTGTTTCTAGGCGTGGATTGCCTAAAGAAATATTCTGTGATCAAGGGACGAATTTCAAAGGTGCTGCGCGACAATTGGAGGAAATTGTTGAATTTCTCAGATCATCAGAAAATCAATCCAACGTCTGTGATGCGATGTCATCTAAAAGCATCCAATTTCGTTTTATTATTCCACATGCTCCTTTCATGGATGGAATCTGTGAGTCTAATATTAAAAATGTGAAATTCCATTTGTTTCGTGAAGTAGGAAATTCGGTCCTAACTATTGTTGAGCTTTCCACTCTGTTGGTGAAAATTGAGGCGATACTCAATTCGAGACCGTTGTATGCGCTCTCTTCATCTCCTGATGACTGGGTTCGAGCTGAACGCAATTACCTCGTTTCGTTTCGTGATATATGTACAATATCATATAGGCCTGGGCATAAAGACAGGATATCGTCAGCAGTAACTTCTACACACAAGATACAGTCCACTTCCTCGCCAGTTCCAAGGTTAGTGCAAATTAAAGACTTACTTTTGGGGCTGTCGACGTTTTCGTGAATTAAATCTTAACTGTACCCCAATCCATAGGTTTGGGGACAGGACGGGATAACCAATTGCTATCAGCTGAATTGTGATTAATTTCTGAAAACTTTCAGTTTCAAATAAATAATCATTCAATTTACAATATTATAATAATTATTAAGCATATTTTACTGTTTGCTTATCATATGGTCATAATTATAATACAATTAATATAAATGTTTATTCATAGATTTCTTTGCATCATTTCTGAAACTCCCACACATACATGATTTGAAATGTTATCAGAATCTAGTATATTGCTATCTTACATGATTTGAAATTACACCAATGCACACCTACATAATTCTACATTCATAGCCTGCTGTAAGTAGGCCTATATTATTAAATTGATATATTTTCTTAAACGATAAATCATAAATCTTTCCTTTAACAATAAATCATATAATCCAAAAAAAAAAACAATAGTATATCCTATCAAAATAAACATAAGACTGTGTTTAATAGTTTCAATTAAACACAGCCCCCCTTAGGACTGTGTACGAACAAACTCGGGATTGGAATAATAAGAACTATGAGCCTGTTTTTTCATTCCCAATCATTTCATGACAGTTTATATTTGTCCTTGTTAAATAAATAAAAATGAATAAATGATACGCTTCTCTGAAATCTGGCCCAAAGTTATTCCCTTGCTTGTGAAAAGTTGACAATACTAAAACTACTGCAGTCACAAATGAAAAAAATCTTTTCTTTATTCATATTCAACCTATTCCATTATTTTTGCTCAAAAGTTAACAATGAACTGCTTAATAAAGGAAAAATAACGCTTCCATGGAATAAGACATACAATATAGAAATAAAATAGAAATTGGAACTGTGCAATGCATTTTTCCATAAGAACCAATGTGTTACAAAATGACGAATCCCACAGCAATGCGGGTTGCCTATCTTTACCAGCTGCCTCACTTTCTTTGTGTTGCTAGTCCATTCCAGTTAGTATAGAGTTCAGTGTCACAGACACACACCCACACACATACCAACACCCAAAAATCATGTTTTTGGACTCAGGGGACCTTGAAACTTATAGAAAACATGAAATTAGTGTACCTTAAATTTTTTTTTGGAAGCAATATTACCCTATTATTACCCCCAATATTTGCCCTATTACAATAGGTAAGGAAAGTAAAAAGACACATACTACATACTTTCATGAACTGCTCACCAACTACTGTCAGCCATTTATAAACCGGATGTAGTTCATTGCTAAGCTTCTAGCTTATGCCGCAAGATGGCAGTAGGTACTTGAAGAGCTCATTGGAAGTTGGCTAAAGCATACAGAACTGATATTTAATCGAATTATCATACAAAATGGTCAACTACTAGTACATGGTCAACTACTGGAACCTTTACCTTATGTTCTATCATGTTTTAGCCAATTATGCCATTTCCAAGTGACAAATTGAATTATTGAGAAAAATTTGACTCTTATTATATGATTCTTATCATTATTATATATTTATGTTCACTTTAATTGAGAAGTGGAAAAATATAACCTGGAAACTAATCGTTCAATTTGACGGGTCGATGTCAAACGAGGCAAACGACAGAAGAGTCCTGCAACAGTCGAGACCAGCGACGGTAGAGACCTGCGACATTCGAGACCAGCGACGGTAGAGGACTCCTGAAAAAGAGGCCTCAAATTTCGCCTGCGTTAGGGGACAGTTGAGGCCTCTCTAATCTTTGTACAGCCCCGACAGTCGAGACCTGCGATGCTAGAGGACTCCTGAAAAAGAGGCTCCATAATATGTCGCCTGCACTAGGCGACAGTTGAGGCCACTCTAATTTTTGTACAGCCCCGACAGTCGAGACCTGTGAACGTAGAGAACTCCTGAAAAAGAGGCCTCAACTGTCGCCTGCGCTAGGCTCTCCAGAATGGCAGACAGCACCAAAAGAATTATCATGTAAATAGTATGGATTTACCAGCAATAATTGAATAATATATCATATCCCATTATTCCTTCCATCTTATGAATAAGTAGTAATAAGTACTTTACAACTGTAAATATACCTTAGTTGCTTCTTCAAAAAAACGAAATTTTCAAACTTGTAAATACCTTTTTGATACTTGAATGTCAAATTCTCAGTACATTATAGATGTAGGATATTTATTCTACAAATCAATATCCTGTTACAAATCAATAACTTTTATTAATTTCACACATTCACATTTGACATTTCCTTGATCTAAGTTATACATTGAGCTTTTCTTGTAAAAACTAAATTGTTTATTATTTATTTCATTAACGATTTTGCTTATGGAATTAATCACATGATTACTTTCATATGAGGGGTGTCTCGGCCAAGTCAGCAATCTCCACTGAAGTATTTTGCAGGGAAATCACAAAAAACTGTACCTGGCACATATATCTACCATTACTTTCATGAAATTTTTATAGGATAATTAAGATATCATAAGATCATTCAATATACATGCTCAAGGTCCTAGATTGATCACAACATCTGTGATAAGCAAAAATATGTAGGTGATTGCTGAGTTTGACATTTATTTATGGAGTTTGCTGTCTTTGAAACAAATATGATAGTTTCACATAAAAATGACAGAAAAGCCTTTCTGAATCTATAATTAACACAATATAATAAATTATTATTCATGCATGATTTAAAATAGTTTATACAAAATGCAGAGACCACGTTCTAGTTCAATAGACTATATATTTATTTTTTCATTCAAATAGGTACATTTCAAGTTCAAAATTAGCTGATAAGAAAAAGTCAATGAAATAAATAGTAAAAAATAATAGGAGCTTCATAATAGTTGATAGAAATTGAACTAAATACTAAATGGAATATCTACAGTTCCTTCGCCATCAACATCAGAGTCTTGTTCTTCCCTAACAATATTATAATTACGACCAAAGAAATTTGAATGAAAACAATATTCACCCAATTTTTTTAAACTTTCTCTTTTAATAGTGTTTTTACGACGTTTACGTTACAACTGCAACTACTTGGAGTCTTTAGGAATCACAGTAGAGCTACATAACCTACAAAAATGGTCATGTGACTGAATACTCAACTGCGATTGGTCGCTGTGGAGATTGCTGTTTCTGAAGCAAACGGTACAGTGGATATTGCTGACTTTGAAATGAATAAGAGTTTTTCAACTCGGTTTTCTACAGGAAGTTGCTGTCTTTGACAAGAACTGATTTTATCATTGAAAAGAGCGCCATTAATAGTACAATATAGCATCAAAAAATCATGAAGTGAAAAAATTGGAGATTGCTGACTTTGCTGCGACGCCCCTCATATGATGATAACATCATACAGTTCGTCAAAATAGAATTTCCATCGCTACAATGACAAATTGGCTTGCCCTCAAACCATAAAATAAATGAATATGAAAAGGATTACGAACATAAACAAAACATGGAAAATAAAACAAAACACACAAGATGAAACGAACGTGCGAACAAAACATAACACTGCATACATGCAACACTGCTTGATAAGACTGACTTTCTTTGGCTGTTGGGGTACTATGAATTGCTTTCTCATTGATTTTCTTCTCTTTGTGGGTATGCATCAACTCATACATATTCCTCATTCTATATTATTCTTATCTATTCCACTTTTTCCAATACTAGCCAATATTTCTTTTTCATTTTCTTTTATTCGTCTTTCTCATCTCTCCTCATTTTTTGTACATCCTAATTCCATTCTCCAATAAGTTTTTCCATAATTTGATCCAATTCCATTTTCCTCTCCACTATTCCATCCAAGTTCCCTTTCCACCTCATCATCACCCTCTTCCTTCCTCTTTTCACCATTTCCAATATGCAGATGATTGTGGGCTACAGATTTTAAACTGACATAATCATTAATACTTTCAAGTTTTTGATCATCAATTTTCAATAATTCTCCACTGCAAGGATTTGACAAGTTATCATTACAAGGAATCAGATCAAATGCTGTTCCTAATTCTATGATACCAAAAGAGATTCTATGAAGAATTCTACGAATTTTATGGAGATGAAGATGCAAAAATCAACAATGAAGATGATGCATGATAATGATTATAAGAGTTTAGTGCATGGAATTAATGAAGCGGAATAGGTTGGAACGGTATTGATAGTATTTTTGGATAGACACATCTCAGTTCTTCGCAGTTCTTTGAGTCTATAATAATTATTAGATTGATGTTGTCAGTTAACAGAATAACTTCATTTGTATTGGTATTGTGCAGTCTTCAAGTTCACCATGTCTGCTCATATTTCGTGAAGAGAAACGTTACCTGAGTCGTCGTGACATTAGTTCAGATGATATAAATCTTGATCCTGTTAGTTAGGCACATTTTCAATGTCTGAGTCCACATTTTCATTGTCTACTCTATCTGGATCATGAATTTCAATTTCAATAGTCTGAAAGCGTCATTGCGATTATAGGGAATGTAAAATCTGTTTTTTAGAATGGCTTTATAAATGTTCCTATCAATTCAGATGAGAATTCATATTTATCAATGTTAAATTCATCATTGTTTGAAATTGAAATTCATGATCCAGATAGAGTAGACATGAATGTATTTGTACTGTACATCAACTCAGACATTGAAAATGTAACCTGGGGAATTCCCGAGACATCTAACAATAAACGAGATGTGTAGGAGCAGTAAAGCTAGATAATAGAAGGGTTTTGGTGACACTTCTCCAGGTAGAAATAGCAAGTCAGGAACAATGCTATTCTATACCATCAGTTTACAATGACCCAGAAGAAGACAGAAATTTCTTGGAAAATAATATCCTCATTTTCTTCAATTTGTCATGTGGTGGAACTGTGAATAACTTCCATGAACCCCCAAGAAAATAAGTGGGAGATCCAAATTGAACTGGTTTTTAGAGTCTAAGAATGATATGCAAAAATTGAATACAACAGAGGCAGATTTACTAATCAGGGCAGGCTTACGGAATCAGCTTAAAGTTGATGTTTTCCCAGAAGTACCCAGAATTGAAACTTGGTCATTAGAAAGACGAATCGCTCAGAGTGCGAGGATGAAAGAGTATTGGAGGCGATACCAACGTAAATTAATAATAATGATAATAATGATAGCGTTTATGATAATAGTTAATGGTGAATATTACTGTGGTCATTAGTTGGCCTATACAAAATAAATAAATGAATAGTGTTGTACATTATTTTGTATCTCAATGTTAGTCTAGAGTTTAGGGCTGCAGCTGTCACGTAATCATTTTTGTAGCATCATGATCGTTGGCTCATAATTATTCGTAATATCAACGATACAGTTAGCTTCAATTAATTTACAGTAAAAGTTGAAAAATGAATGAACGGTCTGAAGATGAAATGCAATTTGTATTCGATAATATAATATTTTTCTATATCTACTTGAATCGGCCAAGTTTAAACCGTTCATGATCGTTGGAAAAGGTTATCATAGATATCGACTTTTAGAATAGCTTATACTCTCTACATTCAAATGGCAAATCCGGACTGAAGGCCCAAGATTTCTTGTCTGGTAGTCCTTAAAAGGACTTTTGAGTTTGAAATTGGTATGTGATTTCAAATTTGTAGTGTTGTGTTGTGTTTGGTCAGGAGAACTAAAGTTTGTCTGACCGCCAGCTAGTGCTAGTCCATTTAGCATTAACCAAGTTGCACCGTGTGGGGGTGGACTAGCGTTACACATACTTTTTGCAGTGAAAATTCGTTTTATTGATGCATCATTGCCAACATCCAACAAATACCAAAACCCTCAATTATTAATTTCTCATTAATTTCCATCTGTAGACTTTCTGGCTGCTATATGGCTTGATATAGAATAAGCGCATTCATATGAAAGGTAATTAATAAGATTTTAATTGAGTAGAAAAGCTAGTCGTCTTCAATAGTAGCCTTTAGTACTTATTTTTGAAGTCAATAGTTCTAGTTTTTTTTGAAGTACAGTTTTCAACAGTATATTGTTTATTAATAGGTAAATTTATCCTCTTTTACATATTATATTATAGTTGTAGTGTGTCAATTTTACATTGCTGGGTGTCAATTCATAATAATTATTCCCTATTTTTGAAAAATTATTCTACAAAAAATCTATCTATTTGCTTTGTGAATTTTATTTTCACTACCTACCTTGTTCTTCTCTCGTATAAGACATAATATCGGAGCACCCAGCTTCACTCGTTATTTTTATTTATAACTGACTAAGATATTTTCATTCGTTCTATATATGAATTTCCTATTGTTTTCTTTTTTTTCGAATTTTGTGATCATAAATGTGTTGTGTATACTGCCATACGCTAAATAAATAAATCATAGATATAATTTTCACTAACAATCCACTGGAAAGATGAAAGTGAGAGTGCAGTTGAGAAAAGGGAAAGATATAATGAAGAAGTTCAATAGAAAAAATAGAATTAGAGGATGAAAAAGAAAGGAAAAACAGAAGAAAAAAAAGAAAGAGATGGAAGAAGGAAGAGGAGTGTGATTTACTAAAATTTGGCAGTATTTCCTATAAGTTGGAGGATAGTTGAAATAAAATAAAATAAGAGAGATAGATAGTTGAAATAAGTTAGATAAGAAAGTTGGCGGTGAAGGGAGGTTGAAAGAGATGTGTGAAAAAAGGTAGATGAAGAGTTGACTATAAATCTATTTCGAATGCTATTGTTGTATTTCTTCGAATAGGAATAATAAAACCATAATAATAATAATAATAATAATAATAATAAAATAATGGCGAAAAGATATGAGTTGATAGCGATTGAGGTGCCCTATTACAAGTGTAAGCCAGAAATGGTCTTGAATGGTGAAAAGGGAAGACTTCTTTGGGATTGTTGTATGCCAACTGACAGAGCAGTGGAGGCTAACAGGCCAGACATCGTCTTGTTTGACAGAATGAGTAAAGAGGCTTACATAATTGATGTGGCAGTGCCCCTTGATGAGAATCTTGTGAGTACCATTGCCGAAAAGAAAAGAAAATACCAGCCCCTGTCAGTTGAACTGAAAGATATGTATAAATTAAGGAAGATGGTGATAATCCCTATAGTAGTGTCTGCCAATGGACTGGTCACAAAAGAATGGAGACAAGCAATGGAACAACTGCAGTTGGAGAACTGGCATATGAGAATTATGCAGAAAGCAGCAGTTCTTGGTACAACTAATATTGTACGTAAGTTTCTAAGCCTCTGATCTGGAGAAGAGTGAATGAGTCTCTGCTTTGAATTGCAACTATTTTAGTCTTGAGATCAGAATTGATCTCCGGCTACTTAGTTATTAAGACAAAAAATATTTTTTTATAATAATAATAGTAATAATACAATAATAATAATACAGAACGGTGGCTCTGTTTCAAATCAATGATTCAACAAATTGACTATAATAAAGGGAAAACTCGTGTGAGAGAGAGTGAAATGTGTGTCTGTGAGAGAGATTAGATTAGATCAGATCAGATTTCTTTATTTATGTATGTTACAATATTTACTGGCTTATACACTAATTTACATTGAATGACGATAATGCTAGTTATTCAACTAATTTCACAAAGTATAAATAATTAATCAGTGAGAATAAATATAGAAATGCAATTAGAATTGAAGTTGTTTTCCATGACGAAACACTATATAATAACTTTGTTGAAGTTCTGACACTGTGTTACTTGTAAATATTTGAAAAAAACACTTAAAAGAGATGTGTTGAAAAGGTAGATGAAGAGTTGACTATATCTATTTCGAATGCTTTTGTTGTATTTCTTTGAATAAGAATAATAAAACTATTAATAATCCTTCCTTTCCTTTCCTTTTTCCTTCGTCCTGGTACCCCCAGAAGAAGGGAGTTTATTATAGAAAATATAACAAACACAAATGAATGAAAAATACACTTATAAAAAGAAATCTTACCAACAAAACAAATGAAGAATAATAAAAAAGCAAGAATGACAAAAGATAAGAAGATTCCATTTTAGTGGAAAATTTCAAATATTATAAACCAGACGAAATATAAATTCTCCAAAACCTTCTAAAGAAGGTTTGACTGGAGGAGTCAAGTTTAACATTATATTTAAAAAAACCAAAGGAATAGTACATTGATATAATAAATCAGTGATTCCAAAATAAATAATTTTTAATTCAAATCATATCAAAAGAAAAATAATTGTCAATCTTGAGTAGAAAAAAAATTAATTGATAATAATTCATTTAATTCTATAATAATAATAGTGACACAGTGTCAGAACCTGAATACTCCAACAAAAGTAAGTGTTTTTTCAAATAACATGTTTTTTACAAGTAACACAGTGTCAGAATTTCAACAAAGCAATATTATAATAACGATAGAATTGTGATGTAACTTCATAAATCGGCGGTGTTCCAACAAATAATTGTCGATTCTTCTAGAAGGATATAAAATATCCTTCCCATTAAAACATGACCGGGAGAGATTGATTGATTGATTGAGTACTTTATTTATGTATATTACAATATATACTGGCTTATACACTTATATACAATAGCTTACAATACAGCAAAATTATAGATGAATTTACATAATATAGACTAAGAAAATAATTATTGAACTGTATATGATATGAAAAAGCAATTTGTAATATAATAACTATAGATAATAATTATATTGTTATGCATCTACATAAATTGGCGGAGCTTTGGACTTATCAATGTCCATTCTCCGGAAAGAATATTAAAAATATCCTCCCCACTAATAACTCTCTACCAAAAGAGAGAGATCGAGAGAGAGAGAGATTGATTGATTGATTGATTGAGTACTTTATTTATGTAGATTACAATATATACTGGCTTATACACTTATATACAATAGCTTACAATACAGCAAAATTATAGATGAATTTACATAATATAGACTAAGAAAATAATTATTGAACTGTATATGATATGAAAAAGCATTTGTAATATAATAACTATAGATAATAATCATATTGTTATGCATCTACATAAATTGGCGGAGCTTTGGACATATCAATGTCCATTCTTCGGAAAGAATATTAAAAATATCCTCCCCACTAACTCTCTACCAAAACGTTAATTTCGTTATTTAAACTAAGGATTTATTTATTAATGGAAATATTGTAAAAGTTTTAATCAATATGAATATTAAAGAGAAAAAAAAACAGAAAATTGATAGAGTAAAATAATTATATAGGTAGATAAGATCAAATAATTGATTAATAAATGAAGTAGGCTGAAAGTAGATCAGGGTTATCAACTTTCAGTAATATACAGCATTATGCAGTGGATAATGAAATAACATGAGTTTATATAATATATATATATATACAATTCGTTCTATAACATGGTTTAAAGGTTTGTATTTGTGGGATGGGTGGGGGATGGATGTCATGTGATCGTTCTAGGGCCGGACAGTTTCAGTCATTTGTTCCAAAAGATGTTTTTTTAAAGTTAGGATGAAGCTCGCTCGGCTCTCGATGGACCTGATAGAAACAGGAAGTGCATTCCATGCACGACAGGCACTGACTAAGAAGGATTTTGTGAAAATAGTAGTTCGATGATTGGGTATCCTTAAAGTACTTTCTCCGGTTCTAGTATGTGAAGCATCTATCCTCCTACCTTCAGAGACAAATTTGAAATCATCTTTAAAATAGTTCGGATTACCGTATATCAAGATATCTCTAACAAGCTTGACTATTCGAAAAAGCCTCTGATCGGGAAGCTTAATGTTGAACTAGCAATGTGGGCTGGGGTGATATGATCATGGCGTTGGAGAGAGTAGACGAAACGTAGACAATAATTTTGGCAACGCTGTAGTTTATCATTCAGAGTGACTTGCATATCGTTAAGAACAGAATTACAATACATTAAATGTGGGAAGATGAGAGATTGAACCAATAATAATTTAATGTTTCTAGGGAGGATATCGTGCATTTTCTTCAATGCATGCATGGCTGAGAATACCTTTTTACAAGTTTTGTTCACTTGTTCTGACCAGTCAAGAGTATTATTCATAATAATGCCTAAATTTTTAACTGAGCTACAGTAAGGAATGTCATTACCGTCTACACTAATTTTGTGAATCGATTCAAGGTCAATATTGTTTATAAGACGAGAATATCCAATTATAATGGGTTGTGTTTTGATGGATTAAGCTTAAGGCCATTTTTCTTTGTCCATTCCACTATCGAATGATATCCTGATTCATTATTCCAACTGTTTCATTAATTTTTGTTATGGGACAGCTTAAATAGATTTGAAGGTCGTCTGCATAAGTATGGAAACTGGAGAATTTGATAATGGAAGAAAGGTCATTAGCATACAAAGTGAAGAGGAGAGGGCCTAAAATTGAACCTTGTGGTACTCCATGCATAACGTTTTTCCAAGTTGACTTTTTGTCACCGACAGATACACATTGTTTCCTACCTAATAGATAGGATTTAAACCAAACTAACGAGTTGTGACTGAAACCAAGAATAGCCAACTTATTCAGAAGGACTGTATGATCAACAGTATCGAATGCTTTAGAAAAATCAAATAGGGTGAGGATGGTGCATTTTCTTTGGTCCATAGCTAACCTTATATCATCAGTGACACGAAGCAGAGCTGTCTCAGTTGAATGGAATTTTCTAAAGCCTGATTGAAAGTTATGAAGCTTACTATTGTTGTCTAGAAATTTTACAACTTGAGCATGAATGAGTCTTTCTAGCACTTTGGACAATGCAGGTAAAATACTGATTGGTCTAAAATCCTCAACTTTATTGGTGATGGAACTTTATTTAGAGGGCGAACCAGAGCAAACTTCCAGTTTTCAGGGAAAATGCCTTCTTCAAGTGACTTGTTGAAAATGTATGTAATGGTTGGTAAAACAGCAAATAACATCTTCTTGATAAATTTAATAGGATTTTGTCTACACCCATAGCATTACTATGAATACGTTGAATTGCTCTGAAAGTGTCTTCTTCTGAGATTGGATGGAAATGAAATTGATCAGTGATTGGTAAATCTAAGTTTGTAACCTGCTCTTCAAGATCATCAATGTGATTAGCAATGACAACTTCGTCGCGTTGGTTAGAGTGTGAAACGAAATGGTCATTTATATTATTCAATGGTAAGTCAATTTGTGGATTCGATTTCTCTTTGCCAAGCCCGAATTCTTTTATTCCCTGCCAAGTGATTTAGAGTCTTGTCTATTGTTTGTCATAAACGAATTCAAGTACCTAATCTTTGAGTTCCGTAATTCCTGTTTAACCCTATTTCTAAGGCTCCTATACTCTATCAAACTGTCCAAGTCAAATGTCTTTTTAAATTTTCTATGTGCTTTGTCTCTACGTCCCATCATCTTAAGTATGTCTTCAGTCATCCACGGTACTCGTCGTTTTCTATTAATCCTCCTTGTCACATAAGGTGCATGTTTGTCATACAAAGTCAAAGTCCAATTCTCGAAAGTCTTGACCATGTCATCAACTGAGGGTAATGCTTCAATTTGATGCCATGGAGTCTGAGCCACATCAGTCAGGAAGGCGGCTTCATCAAAGTTTTTGAAGTCTCTATAAGTGATAATTTTCTGTTCTGGCTTGGGTATCTTATGGAAAGTACACAGTAGATCAAATCATGTCTAGAAATAGCTGGGACTGAGATTTGGCCTGCTTGAACAACCTCATTGGGATCACTAACAATGAGAAGGTCAATGAGTGTGTCTGATTCATTAGTATGATGAGTTGGATCGAGAGGTAAAATAGTCATGTTTAGGCATTGGAAAATTGTAGTCAGTTGAAAGTAGTCAAAGTTACGATTTGTCATGTTCAAGTCGGTGTTCATATCCCCCATAACTAGTATACGGTTATAACAAGGCATAAGAGAAAGCAAGGCACTTTCGAAATCTGTGAAATGACCTATTTTTGGTGGGCGATAACAGATACCAACGAGTAATTTATCAGTACTAGATAAGGATAATTCAAGTAGCATAAACTCTGGTCTGGAACAATACTCTTGTTTAGATGTGATTAAAACTTTTGTTTTGATACCTTCTTTCACATAAATTGCTACACCCCCACAAGCTTTATTTAATCTATCATTCCGGAAAAGATTATATCCAGGCAATGCAACAAAATTTGATGAAATACTAGGCTTCAAAAATGATTCGGAAATTCCGATTATATTGAAGTCCTGAAAACGGAAGATTGCTCTGAGTTCATCAATGTGGCAACTGAGGGATTGTACGTTAAGGTGAGCAGCCTTGAAAAGTTTTTTGAAAGAGTGGAGCTTATTTGCTAGAAACATACCTGCGTCATTATTACTATTATTGAAATAATCATTCCTACTTGAGGGCGAGCGAGCTGACGTGTCAGTGAGAGGCATCATGGAAGCAGCAGACCAATCGTGAACCGACCTCAGAACAACACATGACGGGGAAAATGGGGATGAAACTGATAAAACTTAACCTAAATGAAAAAGTCTCTTGATTCGAGTGCATTCAGCATGCCTTGACAGTTCGGCTCCCTTCACTATTTAAAGCACTAGTTCAAAACAAAATTCACTAAACACAATAAGATGTAGATGTGTGGAGTTCCGGTGATGAATAATCCTAATGGTGAATAAGACGAAGAACTGGTAGTGGGAGATCTGGTCCAAGTGGAGATAGAGCGAGTAGGTATCCAGTAGTGGAAGAATCGGGTCCAAGTGGAGGTAAGCGAGAAGGAATCCAGTAGTGGAAGATCGAGTCCAAGTGGAGACAGAGAGAGATGGAATCCAGTGGTGGAAAATCGAGTCCAAGTGGAGATAGAGAGAGATGGAATCCAGTAGTGGAAGATCGTGTTCATGGTGGAGATAGAGCGAAATGGGATCCAGTAAAAACTGAAAAAGAGAAGAAAAAGCCAGCAGAAAGAGAGAGAGAGAGAGAGAGAGAGAGAGATTGTTTGATTTGCTGCTTTTATCAAAACCTGTCGCATTGGAAAAATATTCTGCAGCTATAATAATTATTGCCGGTATTGAATTATAATTACGTGTCTTAGGAAAAAATATCACCGACAAAATCAAATTTATTGAGTAGAGAATTTTTCCAGGAATGCTTAACAAGCTTGAAAATACTGGAATATAATAAAGTTGACAAAAATAGAAATAATTGTCTAAAAACATCAAAACCCAATTGGTGTCTAGGAAAGATTGTGGCATCTGAAAAGATTTTGATTGATTACTGAATGTTCAGAAGAGAAATTATATAATTATGTTGGTCAGTTTTTAGCTAAATCATTCAATATTTCATTTTATTGATAGTGTAGTAAGATTTTCTTGGAAAAAAATCGTAGGCAATTTCACGATATACAGCTCAAAAACTGGCGCGCCGATAGATCGATTCAAATTTCCCACTTCGACTAGTATTTCTGGCACTCTTCGCAATTGGCCAAACTTTTGCGCCAAGGCACATGATTCGTCGACCGTGAAGACAAGTCGGCGGGCTATTATATTCGGGCTATTATAATTATTACTTTCTTATTTACTCCATTAATTACTGAATAAAACAGATTGATTATCAATTCAAATTTTCTTATTGTTAGTACATTTGGAAGATTTCAAATTGAGAGTGTTTATCTGAACTTATTATGTTGTATCTTTGACTATAGAAAGAATTCTTTCTATAGTCAAAGGTTGTATCCTATTACACAATCCTCACAATTCTTGTTCAGAGAAGTACACTCTTCCTTCTTTCTTTTTCTTCTTCAGTTTCTTTTCATTTTTCATCATCCTTCTTCTTCTGATTCTTGTTTGCTCATTTCTTGTTCTCCTTCCCTTTGGTTTTTCGGTGTGATCTCCTTTCCTCCTCGTGTCTCTTCTTCTGTTTTCTGCCTTCTTCTTATCTTGTTCTCCTCTTCCACCTTTTTTTCTCCTCCCGCACAAGCTAGCTTGGTATTCTTCTGTATTTTTTTCATGCTTGGTTTCATTGGCCTACCTCTTTTTGTATACCAGGCTTAATATGTTTCACTATCTTTTATCAATTTTTCTATCCCCATTCAATTAACTTTTTCTATGTATCTATTTACGATTTGTCCCAATCTCTTTTCGTCTGATTCCTTTCTCCTTCTTCATGAATATGTTTTCTTCCCTCTTTTCCATTTTCAATACTAAACATGACGAAAAACAAAGTAGATCATTAACGTTACACATTCTAAGGACAGCATGAATAATAATTATATTCAAAGACTAGCCTTCAGGCTCGCTTCGCTCGCCATATCCGTCTAGCCAGGGGGCTCCGCCCCCTCCGCTCACCTTTCCACCACCCGACTGGATCGTCCAAAAATGAGATCAGCAAGCTCGCTTCGCTCGCCTGCATTTTTCATTTGAGCATTTTTATCATATGTTAGGACGATCCAGTCGGGGGTCCAGACTAAACGTCTGGCTAAACGGATATGGCGAGCGAAGCGAGCCTGACGTCTATTAATATAATATTCCCAGGAATAGCTCTGATTGAAGTAGCAGTGCCCAATCAATTTTCCCGCGATAAATGCATTTCAATCTTCAACCTTGGTGTCAACTCATCTTAATGCCAACCTGACAAAATTATTAATTTAGTTACCTGTTAACAACTGTTTCGAAGAGGTACTCTCTCTAGAACCATAATTTCTATATTAAAATATGGTATGGACATTTTTCAATTATAATTAAGAGATTGGGAGAAGAAGAATATACATGCTAAAAGACGAACTTTAAACCCTTAAAAACCACCCTTAGAGTTAAAATATTGCTAAAAGATTTCTTAGTGCGCCTCTAAAGGGCCAACTGAACATACTACCAATTTGAACGTTTTTGGTCAGGTAGATTTTTAGTTCTGCGAGTGAGTGAGTGAGTCAGTCAGTCAGTCAGTCAGTGAGTGAGTGAGTGCCATTTCGCTTTTATATATCTAGATAGATAGAATTGCTTCATCATCAAAACGTTTTCTTCAATATTCATTCTACAACTACCAATATATCTCATTCACTCAGCTGAGCGAGAAGAATAATAAGAATTTTGTAAGTTTAACTGTATGGAATTCTTTCAAATTTTACTTTCTCAAGTATAAAGTGGTGAATGAGAACAAAGATTTTAGCTAGAACGTGTCAGCCTTCTGAGAACTCGACTCTCACACGCGCATGTATGTTTACATTGTAGATCGTCTCGACTTGGAGTGCAGTACCTATACAGTTCATTTTTATTGCAGTTCATTTGTATTGCATTTTTATTTTTCATTTTTCTCGCTAGTATAGCGAGAAATTACAATGATCATAGGCGCCGACTTCTAGTGGCTGGCAGGGCTCCATCCCCACCCATACCATCAATCTTTAGTTTTCTACAAAAATGAAGATTATTCAAAAAATTGATAGTGATAAATGATGATGGGGCTGACAATTTGGGGAGGAGACTTTATAATTTTACCTTCTTATATTTACGTACGGTAAGGTCACCATGGATTTTTAATTTATAGACTAGTACAGGGGTTCCCAACAAAATTTTCCCAAGGACCCCCTCATCCATTTATTATATTTATGCGGACCACCACTACTTCTTAAATGCACAGTGTAACGTTATCTTTTTCAATAACGTGTGCCCTGCTTGGCCGCAGACGGTAGAGCAAAGATTTGAAAGATGTATAACACTTTTTGTGGTTCCTGGAAAAATAATAGTACCAATCAGGAGCTCACACAGTTATCTGCTTTTGCTGGTTACTAACGTCGGCCGCTTTAACAGTTCACTGCTCCTGTGACTGATTTTTTGAATTCCAAAACTACAGATGCAGTAGATATAGATAGATATAAGGGCTCTGACTATCGTACTAGACGATGGGACATCGCCGCTAATGCCACTCGCCACCATTCACCAAAGTGGTCAGCAATGAAAAATGATACCGAGCGGAATCTAAGGTGATATTCTATCAGAATACCTTATAAATTCTATTATTTTATGTTGCTGCAACTTAATACTATGACCTTGAGATTCTTCAAATCAGATGTGTTGATACTGGACAATTTATATAGATCTCGGGAGCGTACTATTTCCAAAGATTTGATAATCAATGCTGTATATCACTGATTTATCCAACTTATTCGGTGAAGAATATAGTTGGCTGGTAATCTTAATAATATTTCAATACTGGTAACAAAATAGACTATAACGAGATTGGTCATGCATGGAGATAGGATACCATAAAGGGTACACCATTCAAATAAAGACACAAATTTATTACACAAAATATCAACGAATAAATAAAATATAGAGCAACAAGTATAAAAAATAATAAGAGAACAAATATATATATATATATTGGAAATATCACAGATAGCTCACTAATGTTTGACTTTGCTTTTAGCACGAAATATTACCATGTGCTTCTTTAATCAGCAATCATATGCATTTAAATTATGCAGCTCAGTTATCGACTTGCTGTTGCTTGTATCTTCTTTCCAAATTAATATAAATAACTAAATATAAATTATAAATCTCAGAATATATTAATATGTATCTCTCAGGGCTAAGGTTCGGCCTCTGATGGAAATCAGATAAATCAATTTATCTTATGAACAAGAGCTTCATCAACGTCTTTATAATTTACTGATAAAAAGAATGGTCAAGTGAGCATATATTATAATATAAAAAATTGATAAATACTTCATCTGTGCATACTCAAACATGTAAATCTGATAGATTGTTCTTAATAAAATTCCCTTTACGTTTAAAGACTTGCACAAGTTTGATATTAATTTCAATATTTAAACAACTTTTTGTCAAGCTAGCTTCATTGAATCATGATTTATTCGAAGCACTGAGGGCGCCCTTGATACTTTTTAAATATGGAACTCACGTGTCAATTTTCACAAAGTATGATGGCAATCTGGATTCTTTTGATGTCCTAGGCCTTTCTGGTGGGCTGATGTCATCTTCTCCAATGGGGATATTAATTTATTTAATGCGACTCATGCCTTAATATGACCTCACTGAGTCTTGTGAAATTAATTCTTAAAATCAAACTTAAATTTTTAAAACGTACAATTACTAAAAAGGGATCTTGTGCTCTATAAAATGGTGGCTGTTCCCGGTGACCTCTGACAAGCAAGTGGGCTTTGATCTACCCCTATTCTTTCCACGACCATACTTCTGTAATTTCAAATTTTCATATCATTAAAATATTCAACTACTACACAATTACATGATTCAAAATAGACTGTGTCAATCTGCTAGGTTATTGCATAAAGATCAAATATTATATTTTTTAATTATTCCATTTATATCTGTTACATGAACTGAGTATTGTATGGTTTACAAATTCTTATCATTTATATAATAAATAAAGTATATTTTTGAATTGACTTGCTTTTACCGCCGGTCAGTTACTGTATTTTGATTGGCTTATTCTAAAATCACAAATGTATTCATGTTGGGGATGGGCCGTATTGAACTCAAGAACATCAATTATTGATTAATCAATTATTTTTTCAGTCACTAATTGATTACGTCGATTAATCAATACTGAAAACATCGATTAATTGGACTTGAAATATCGATTAATCAAGACTTCAAAGATGGGTCTTCCACTAGGAGACTGCCATAATCTGACCAGTCTGACGGTCGATCAGCTGTAGCCAATCACATCTCATGTCTTGTCCTCAAGTGGAAACCTCTTTTAAAAATTTATTTCAGGAGTCAGGACAGACTATCAAATTGGTTAGGTTATGTTATCGTTGTGTGTAGCATCACCGTTATGGAGATGATCTCAAGAATTAAATAATAAAGTCTTGAAAAGACTTAAGAAATAACTTTCTGAGGTGTATTACACTTGAATTTTCTGCTTGTTCCCTATGACAAAATTATTAAATAATATTCAATACCTAATAAATAGAAAATTCAGAGTGGATCTGATACTGATATTGTAAAGTTTGAATTTATATCCAATCCGGATGAGATAATAGTTAAAGTCTTAGGCTAGGCCTATATTAGTCAGCTTAAAGGACATTTATGATTGAATTTGAAGTCATTAGGCTCATGTATTATAGGACTTGAAGTTACGGAACATTTCAACTGAGTTATGTAACTAATTGGCTTAATGAATGTCATAGGCTGACCATAAATATTGGTTGGGTTAAAAAACATGTCACCGGGGTACTTGTACTCCATAGCCCCTAGTGTAAGATGGAAAAGTTGAATAATTAGGTGTCAAAAAGGTATATAATTGAGAATGTGGGCTCCAAAATTATCTTTTTGTACTCAAGAGACAAAAATTATATTGTTTCTGAGTCTGAATTCTGGTAGCTAGTGGATCAGTATAGAGCGGCTGGTCAATGTGATGTAAATATTTTGCTTATTGGTCATTGACCCAGATACAACATAATTTTAATAAGGAGGACCACCGTCTTGCTTCATAAAAGACGGAAAAATTATTACTAACATGAATAGGTTCTTGGAGAAAAAATACCAAGTGAGCAATATATAAATGTATTGAAATAGAAATGGCAGAACAATAATTTTTGATAGTGAATACAAGTAGCTCAATAACCATACAGAATTAAAGTTGATAACAAATTGTTAAGATCAGTAAACATAAAAATTTAAATGGAGAAACAAACAATCAAGATAACTGATAAACATCAAGAATCATTAGAGGCAGTTTAAAATCAATAACCATTGAGGTTTAATATGGAAAATTTATAATTGATAAACATCGAAGTTTAGTGGAGACAATTCAGTTAAGATGCACTGCATCTATGGTAATTCACACTTACAAATAACCTGAATACTAATCATAAGATTACAATACAATAATGAGCTTGAAAAATACTAAAATTGAATTTAAAATGTGATGAATTTAATATTTATAGAATTTGTAGATTACAAAATATTGTAATTGAACAAAATATATTTGATGCAATAAAAATTGCTTGTTTGTTTCAAAATCCTAAGTCAATAATAAATTGTGATGATCAAATAACTAGCCTAAGCAAGTGATGTACAATATTTTACCAAGTAACCAATATTTTAATATGTTAAGTGATTCTGCAATAGTAAGTTGCATCATGAACAAGAAAAGATTATGTTCTGACAACATTCATGATTGAAAATTCAAATACTGAACTGAATGATTGAAAAAATTACAATAGGTTGTCATAGTTATTCTTGTTTCATACAAAAATCTGACCTATGATGAAGCAACAAAAAATCAAAAATAGCCTAAGTAATTAGATCCAAATAATAAATAAACTCAACCCTAACCTCATTTAAGGGGTAGGAAGATAAAGGTAATTAGCAAATACAAAGATGGTAAAAATATGCAGTTACCTAGGGTTTCAACATGATAGTGGTGTTCAAGTTGGCTCCAGGAAATAGTCAAGGTAGGCTTGCTTGAATTATGGGTATACTGTCCGTGGTGAATTGATGCAGATTTCCAACACTTGTATGGATAGGACGATTGGTTACAGCACATTGATAACTCCCAGTTCGTTTGGAAACATTGAAAGATCTTCCAAGAAAATATTAATCACTGTTCAATATTTGAAGAGCTAACTTTAGTTGAATTGTCCAGTTCATATGGAAACTGAGGTAAGCCTAAGCAAGTGAGTGGCTACCAGTTTAAACACAACAGTCAAGTAAAGGCAGGGCATTACCAAACATTAGTAAGTTACAGTTCGAAATCAAGTTTTAAAGAAGATTCAATATGATATTGAAGCAGATTCATTAATAGCAACAAGGCACGTCAATCCAAGTTGAAAGTAGATGATAGTGTTGAAGTAGATTCACAAAATATTAACAAGGCACGCCAAGTTACAGTCAAAAGTAGATGGTTGGGTTCACCCAAAGGAAAATAAAATTGATATTGAATCAATTTGTTACACGCACGCGCCACCAACTCACAAGAATGAAGAAATAGGAACAGTAGATGATAGTGTTGAAGTAGATTCACAAAATATTAACAAGGCACGCCAAGTTACAGTCAAAAGTAGATGGTTGGGTTCACCCAAAGGAAAATAAAATTGATATTGAATCAATTTGTTACACGCACGCGCCACCAACTCACAAGAATGGAGAAATAGGAATAGAATTATCCCATTGCACTGAGCAAAGTTTTCACCAGAAAAACTTGAAAAGAATAAACGAAACACGACTTCGACATGATGAGAAGAAGCCAGCAATCAAAAAATGCAAGTCATAACTGCCTAGGCTGTGTCCAGCTTTGAAAAGCAGTCACCAGAGCGCAGCAGCTGCTGAAGAGAAAACAAAATGTGAGCAGAAGAAATGAGCGCTCCAGGCGGTGAAGAAGAGAAATAATAGTTCCAAATATTGAATTGAGCGCTCCAGGCGGTGAAGAAAGGAAATAACGATTCCAATCATTGAATTGGATGTGAAATTCAACAATTATGTTATTACATAAAACTATTTATTACTAACTTGACATTAGAAAGGATTTGTGAAGAACCAAGCAAGAAAAAGGTAAAAACTTTCAATGCAGAGAAAAACTGCATTATAATTTCATAAAGTATTCTTTAAAGCTCTAGAAGTGTTTGAAAATAATAATTATTTACTTATTTATCTCTCTAGATTTTGTACAATGAAATAATTGACCAACTGTAGAAAGGCGAGAAACCCCAGTAGTCGATTAATCGTTACAACATAATCGATTATGCAATTAATCGATCCCATCTAACATCAATTATAAATAATCAATTATTCTGAGGGAATAATCAATTATTACGATTGATTGATTAATCGATACCATCCCTAATTCATGTGCCGAGTAGGATATACCACACTTCCTTAATTTTTTTATTTATTTTACACATTTTGTACATGCTCGTATGACATAATAAATATTTTTGTATTTTTTAAAATGTTTTTTCTTTTACATTAACATGCCATGCGGTTACCAATCCTCTGAACACATTTCAAGTGAATGCTATTTGTATGAAAACTAAATTTGCCACAGGTGTCTGGCTAATTCTCAATTTATACAGCTTGACTCATTATTCAGGTTGCTGACCAGTAAGTATCATAGAACCTAACCTCAAAAATTCATTAGTTTATATAATCAAATAAATAGCAATAATATCCTCCTTTCCATTTGGTTGTTCAAAACTGTAGCCTGGATGCCCATTATTATCTAATCTCGAGTTTGTTGATATCGCACCCGGCGATAACAAAGCAGCTGTTTGCTTGAGATCTATAAAATCTTTTCATTTAGTGATTTTGCCAGTTATTCAAATTTATAATCTTACAACAGTTATAAACAATATTTTCATCTACCGCCAGCCACCCCCCCCCCACTCACAATAGTAATAGCAGCTAATCTGATGAAATAGCAGAGTGAAAAAAAAAAATTATATACCTTGTATCTATCATCTTTTAAATAAGTTATCAGAATATTTAAACTTCATAGTGTAGTAATCAGGAAGAGCCAGTTGAATATTATTTCCGATTGCTTCAGACTCCCATCAGAATTTGATACATTACACATGCCCCTGAATTTGAATTCAAAATATTTTGAGAATCAACAATGTTTTTAATACAAATTCTTTCTCCAACAATCGACATAATCTATAATTTATCCACCAAAAACACTTTCAAATATCACAACTATTTGCAGACCTTATATGCTTATGCTCCCCTTAGATCTCCATCAAATATAATAGCAAATTCTCCTCACCAACACAAAAAAGATCACAAATACAACATCTTAAATACATTTCCTCCTTATAACCTAATACAGTACTTTTCAAATTTGCTGCTTGCAATGGCGCCGACTTATCTTCATACAATACATATTTGACTCTCATATAACAGATTTCTTTCAAAAATAATTTCGACATACAAATTTTTTGGGCTTATACTTCATTACAATTTCTAGGTCTCAATATTAATAATATTCTATAGATCAGGTACAATTCTTCTCTTTGTTGCTATACATTGGGTTTTGGCTTTGATGGTAACTCGGTTCAATTGAGGTTTCTCAGTAACAACATGGCATAAACAATGGTAATAAAATATAGAAAATGTAAATAATTATATTAACATTAATAAATACATTAATCAACAATATATAAATAGCTTTTTTGGGAACAATTTCTTTTTTCATAAACATATGTTTGAGGGCTACATACTTGATTTAGGTGGCTTTGGCTAACTGACTACTGGTTCTAGATTTCCACTTTCCTGACATCATAATTTCTTAGTTTCTATTCTATGGTACTAACTAACCTATTCATCACAATTTTCACATCTAAGGTAATTTACTTAATTTATTTTTACTATCCCCGCTTGTGTCCTTTTTTTATATGATGTTGATTACTAAAATACATACTTAAAAATAGTTCTTTGATTGTTTCAGGCTTCTAACGGTTGGAAGGAATCAAAAGTTGGATTAGTTGACATGCGGTTCTATGCCAAGATTAAATTTATTACTACAGGTCAGTAATTGGTTGATAATGATGTTTTCCTTTGACTTCTTATCGTATTTACTTCAAATTCGATGATATTGCCTGTAGAATTGTTGTGGTTTTCCCATATCTTCTAGTGTTTCTGTTTGTAGCTATGCTGTAGGCCGGTTAGGTTATCTGCTATCCGTCTGTTATTGCTAGATGAGGCTGTCCTAATGATAATTTTTCCTTCATAAATTTAAAACCCTGGTATCTTGTATACTTTTTCAAACAATTCATTGATCTGATTCTGATTTCTTTCTTATTATTTTCTATTTATTCTGTTGAGTTTCATTTCTCTTTCATTGAATCTCGATATTTTCACTTTAATGGCATTGTTTATAATTCTAATTACACCAATAAACAACTTTATAATATAAAGCTTCCAATCATCTTCATCCGGTATTTTCCACTCAAATTCATTATTAGTCTTCATCATTATAATAAACAATTCAATAATATAGGACTCCCAATCAACAATAATAAATTCTTTCAACAATAACATTACAATCTTTTTTACCATATTCACATCATAGTCTTTCATTAATATCACAGCCATGTTAATCCACACAATACAATAAATCAGAACACTTATCATTTCTTTAATAATATAATCTCTCAACATATAATAGCCTGGTACTTCCATTTTATTTACATTATTTCTTATTTCTTTCACTCTTCTTAGAAACTGTTTATCCTTTATCAATCTCCATGAGTAGTCCACTTTATTATTATCCATGCATGTTTCAGTTTTATCCCATTTATTTGGTCTGTTTTTCCAGTCACATTGCTGATCATAGCCTTTAAAGCGTATGTGCCGTGGATGCATGCCGTTGATCCTCTGTCCTCCATCCTGGGGTCGGTCCAGTATCCTCCTCTGGCATTTGAAACATGCATGCAGCCGGTATGCGCGCGCGCGGTTCCTCCTTCGTCTCTTCCGCCTCCAGGCCTTGCGATGCATGCTTCTTTTCTCCGGTAGTCCATCCTCTCGATCCTCCATGGGGTCCTTGGTCTGCTGTGTGGTCGAATGATGCGTGGGTGTGGTGTGCAAAAGCAGTATATCGCATGTGGGCTCCATATTAGGCAATTCCTTTGCAGCATCTTGGTATTCCTTGGTGGCTGGTTGCTCTTCCTGTCGACTGTTTGCATTTGGTAGTGATGGGATTTCGTCATTATTGTAGTGGATCGGTTCTTGTTGTGGGGTTGTGGCAGGTAGTGATTCTTTGGGGGGGAACAGTATACTTAAAATGGGTTGTTGCTTGCAGCTGGTTTTTGGTGGTGGTTTATCTGGTGTTGGTTTTTGTGTTCTTTGTTGGTTTAACCTGGTTGCATGTGCTGAAGTATAGTTTGTACTTATTTGATGAGGTGGCGGTTTATAATTTCTGTTATAATTATTGTGAGCATAATCATTATTTGTGTTTAATTGATCACGGCCATCATAATAATTCCTGCGATTATTTTGCTGTGAGTAATGATTTGTTGGGCAATTTTGAAAATTTCTACTATTCCAATTATTATTTTGTTTATGATCATAGCGGTGTTCAAATTGAGGAGCAGATCGAGAGCGATCATATGGTACCGGTTCATAAGCTTGGCTGGTGTACTGATTAATTTTTGAATTATATAGATTCTGTGTATACATTTGATCTGACCGGTGATTTGATATTGCCATCACAGATTTTATGCCATATAGATGATTTATTAATTATTTACAATCAGTTATGGGTTGAGTGGCGAGCGCCATTCTAACTTATAAGGTAGCTTCTTTAAAATAATACTCGCTAATGCAGATTCGTTTATCGGCTCATTCAGCTGAGAATTCTTGAACTGTAGGGCAGTGACGAAAGTGGTACATGCACCGTCTAAATTAGGATTGAGATCGCATGATATGATATACACTAGTACGTCCAACTGTTTACTTCTGCTCCAATACTGTTCCAGGGATACAGCAATAAACTCCTCCAATGATGTAAACTCATGGGCTCTACTCCGAAAAAACATCAGGGGTTCGCCACTTAGTAAGCTGGTCAAACGGAGTCGCCACATACCCCAAGAGGTGGGTGCAAGAGTTTGTGCTAATTTTATTTGGTCAATGAATGGTTGAGGTTGCAAATGGCAATCCGTATTATCAAATTTACTCAGTCCCTGCAGTATACTGTGTGGATTTATGCCATCTGCTTGAATTCCATGAGGTTGCTGCTGGATATGATTTTCTAATGCTGTTATTTTCTCATGTGCCTCCTGCCATTGATTATTACTTGCAATTTTATTAGTCTTTACCTCTTGATTTAATTGTGTTAGAGTGGATTTGTGTATTTGCAGAGTTCCATTTAAAGCTTTACATGTTTCTGTGTTCTGATTAAGATTACCTTGCAATTGGTTCATTTGTGTGTATATACTGGTTTGTTTATTTTGCATAGCTGTGATACTATTAGTATTTTTATCCACTGTAATTGAGATATTTTGGTTAGCAGCTGTAATCTGTTTTTTGATTTCCTGTTGGCAATCAGCTTTAATGCTGGTTTTAATTTCCTGAATAAGTGCAGTGGATTGTATTATTAGACTATCTATCCTTTCGTTTAGTTCACAGGTAACTGTATCTAACCTTTCTGATAATCCTGCCGTAACTTTGTCCTGACTTTCTTTTTGTAAATTTATCATTACCTTCAGCTCCTCCCTATGACTTTCTACCTTGCTATCGATAGCATCTAACCTCTGTTCTATTGATTGTATGGCATCCGTTGCCTCTTTCAGACCCTGTTTATTTGACTCTTTAATTGCTGTGTTTCCTTTTTTAATCTCCTGCATCATATTACTCATGGAATTTTGTAGCATGATAGTGAACATACTGGTAGTTTGTTCCATTATTACCTTGGTTACTGGGTCTAGATCCATATCTGAAAACATGCTTTGTTTTGTCAGATGTGCCTGTGCCTCCGGGGATACTGGATCTGTGGGCTGCTCCTCGCCCCCCTCGATGTTGATCTCTGCTATCCTCTGGTTCAGCTCTCTCCAAAATATAGTTTCCACAATAATAATAAAATTTTTATAAAATAATTTCTTCTTGTTTAAAGCTATTGTTTCCCAAAAAGTAGTATTTTCTTGCCTGCATTCCCCAATTTATTCTTATATCTAATTATCCATCCAAATTTCAATATGCCTAGACTTGTCTTTAGTTATTATCATCATCAATATATAGTCTTGACTTATTTTCAATAATTATTTAATGAGCTCTGTTCTCATCATCAGTTCTACGTTGGATACGACATGTTTCTGTCACATTATTTTTGATGGAATAACGCTTTGCCTCCTACTTGGCGTCAATCGGTAGAGCATGAGAATTAATAACTATGAAATCTGGTCGTGGTTTTCTAGGCTATAATTTCACCAAGATCCTAATATGCTCATTTAGGAGCTCTCACAATAATTTAATACTGATAATTAATATATATATATATATATATATATATATATATATATATATATATATATATATTATATATATATATATATATAATTTGTATCCTATGGTATTGGGGAATAAAATGAATAGGTTATTGCATAAAGATCAAATATTATATTTTTTAATTATTCCATTTATATCTGTTACATGAACTGAGTATTGTATGGTTTACAAATTCTTATCATTTATATAATAAATAAAGTATATTTTTGAATTGACTTGCTTTTACTGCCGGTCAGTTTCTGTATTTTGATTGGCTTATTCTAAAATCACAAATGTATTCATGTTAGGGATGGGCCATATCGAACTCAAGACATCGATCATTGATTAATCAATTATTTTTTCAGTCATTAATCGATTACGTCGATTAATCAATACTGAAAACATTGATTAATTGGACTTGAAATATCGATCAATCAAGACTTCGAAGGTGGGTCTTCCACTAGGAGACTGTCATAATCAGACCAGTCTGACGGTCGATCAGCTGTAGCCAATCACATCTCATGTCTTGTCCTCAAGTGGAAACCTCTTTTAAAAATTTATTTCAGGAGTCAGGACAGACTATCAAATTGGTTAGGTTATGTTATCGTTGTGTGTAGCATCACCGATATGGAGATGATCTCATGAATTAACTAATAAAGTCTTGAAAAGACTTCAAGAAATAACTTTCTGAGGTGTATTACACTTGAATTTTCTGCTTGTTCCCTATGACAAAATTATTAAATAATATTCAATACCTTATAAATAGAAAATTCAGAGTGGATCTGATACTGATATTGTAAAGTTTGAATTTATATCCAATCCGGATGAGATAATAGTTGAAGTCTTAGGCTAGGCCTATATTAGTCAGCTTAAAGGACATTTATGATTGAATTTGAAGTCATTAGGCTCATGCATTATAGGACTTGAAGTTATGGAACATTTCAACTGAGTTATGTAACTAATTGGCTTAATGAATGTCATAGGCTGACCATAAATATTGGTTGGGTTAAAAAACCTATCACTGGGGTACTCGTACTCCATAGCCCCTAGTGTAAGATGTAAAAGTTGAATAATTAGGTGTCAAAAAGGTATATAATTGAGAATGTGGGCTCCAAAATTATCGTTTTGTACTCAAGAGACGAAAATTATGTTATTACATAAAACTATTTATTACTAACTTGACATTAGACAGGATTTGTGCCAAGAACCAAGCAAGAAAAAGGTAAAAACTTTCAATGCAGAGAAAAACTGCATTATAATTTCATAAAGTATTCTTTAAAGCTCTAGAAGTGTTTGAAAATAATAATTATTTACTTATTTATCTCTCTAGATTTTGTACAATGAAATAATCGACCAACTGTAGAAAGGCGAGAAACCCCAGTAGTCGATTAATCGTTACAACATAATCGATTATGCGATTAATTGATCCCATCTAACATCAATTATAAATAATCGATTATTCCCTCCGATTGATCGATCAATCAATACCCATCCCTAATTCATGTGCCGAGTAGGATATACCACACTTCCTTAATTTTTTTATTTATTTTACACATTTCGTACATGCTCGTATGACATAATAAATATTTTTGTATTTTTTAAAATGTTTTTTCTTTTACATTAACATGCCATGCGGTTACCAATCCTCTGAACACATTTCAAGTGAATGCTATTTGTATGCAAACTAAATTTGCCACAGGTGTCTGGCTAATTCTCAATTTATACAGCTTGACCCATTATTCAGGTGGCCGACCAGTAAGTATCATAGAACCTAACCTCAAAAATTCATTATTTTATATAATTAAATAAATAGCAGTAATATCCTCCTTTCCATTTGGTTGTTCAAAACTGTAGCCTGGATACCCGTTATTACCTAATCTCGAGTTTGTTGATATCGCACCCGGCGATAACAAAGCAGCTGTTTGCTTGAGACCTATAAAATCTTTTCATTTAGTGATTTTGCCAGTTATTCAAATTTATAATCTTACAACAGTTATAACAATATTTTCATCTACCGCCAGCCACCCCCCCCCACACTCACAATAGTAATAGCAGCTAATCTGATGAAATAGCAGAGTGAAAAAAAATATTATATGCCTTGTATCTATCAGAATATTTAAACTTCATAGTGTAGTAATCAGGAAGAGCCAGTTGAATATTATTTCCAATTGCTTCAGACTCTGTTGAAAATTCATAGAAGTTCATAACTCAATTTGATAACAAGAAGAAGTTGGCATTTCAAGAAAAATGTAGGTAGGTTTTTAATCATTATTTAAACTACGGTAGAATAATATTAACAGAACTTGAGATTTATCATTCTTTGTGTCAATAATAATTTTCGTGTTATTATTACTGTAAAATTATTGTTATTGTAAAAACAGTACGGAAATTGTTTCAGTAGGCTAACTTGGTTTCAATATGGAGAATACGATCCTTTCAAACAAATAAGTTGCGGAAATGAAGACTAGGTCCACTATTCCTAATAACTATCACTATTTGTTCAATGAGATGAGTTGAATTTTTTCTTCAAGTTCACGATTCCTGAGATATCAGGCTCCATACTTGACACATTCACTCTAAAATCTGACCGCTCATCTGATCAAGTCGATTTCTAAACTTGTTTTTCATAAAACACATTAACGAAAATGCTTGTTCACAACGGTAAGTCGTTGCAAAGGGATGGATTAACCTCAATGTCTTTCCTCCAAGCTCTTTCGTGCTGTTACCCAGAAGTCCACCAAAATCGAGTTGCTATCAAATTGGTTTTTCATTTCACTACAGCTGGATAAATCCATAAGTTGATCTTATTCGTTTTCCGTGAGCCCGCGAATCTTACCTATATCTTGACAGCAGAAGGGATTTTTAACCCTTATAATCTGGGTCATATTCAGGAAAATATTCCCTAAAACTGATTGCTAAGCTGCATAAATGCTCTGCTATTTTGCTGATTTAAACAATCAGATGACCAATCGTAAAATTGTATGGTTTCAAATAATGGTTTGTTGAAAATGGGGAAGTAATTTTTCAAAATAATGCAGTATTCACTAGTTCTCTGTAATAATACATATTCAAATACAATAAGAACTATTTTCGTGGTTTTAGAACTTTGAAGTTCAAAAATCTCTTTTCTATTAAGCCTATTCAATTTAAATTATACCGTACTTGAAGCTCCGTTTTATTTGTCGCAGACCCCCACAACATGCCCCAAGGACCCCCAGGGGTCCGCGGACCACCAGTTGGGAACCGCTGGCCTAGTACAATTAAGTTCCATCATAGTTTAAAAATGAAATTATTCAAGTTTACATGTAGAACAAACATGCGTTTACTTTCTCACGTTATTTTTGATGGAATAACGCTTTGCCTCCTGCTTGGCGTCAATCGGTAGAGCATGAGAATTAATAACTATAAAATCTGGTCGTGGTTTTCTAGGCTATAATTTCACCAAGATCCTAATATGCTCATTTAGGAGCTCTCAGAATAATTTTATACTGATAATTAATATATATATATATATACAGGGTGTTTCAGAAGTAGTGTCGAGAATTTTAGGGTATTGTACCTGGATGCTAGGAGACTACAAATGTCATATTTGAAGTGTCCAAAACTCAGCGGTTATCCTTATAGCTGCCATTTTGTTTTTTTCACTTAAAAATTTTTATCTCAAGAACGAAATGTTGTATTGATCTGAAATTTGGCATGAATATTTATGCTATAAGACTCAACTATAAAAAATAAAAAAAAAATTTTTCGTTGAAATTTTCCAAAATGGCGGCCATTTTAAATTTTTGATGGCGAATATCTCGAAAACCGTCCATTTTACTGAAAATTTACAAGAGACAAAAAAGTTAGCAATTTTTTCACAATTCCAATGATACCTAATTTATTAAATTGGTCGAAGAATAACAAAGAAATTAATTTTTTTCGTACTGCATGCATGACCACTTTTCACCATTTAAAGATCAATATTAATTTTTTAATTCCAGATGTATTTAAGATGAAGCTTTGAAACTCGGTATGGCTCCATATGGGCAAACAGATGATTTTACAATGGTTTTCAGATGATAATGTTTGTCTTGTAAAAGTATTGTTGTTTCATTAAAAGTAAAGAACCAGATGTAGTGCTTCCTATTTCTTAGTCTCACGTTTCCTAGGTCTTATTTCTATCTTAAATTTCCAGTTTCAATATTTTCTTACGTTGCTTCTACACAAATATTTAATTATTGTAATGGAATTTAGTTCGCTGGAGTACACCGATATTCACTTCATGTATGGAGCAGCTCTTGGCAATGCGACCGAAGCAAGAAGAATGTATGCAGCTGCATTTCCAAACCGCCGTCTCCCTTCCGACAAGGTGTTCACAAGAACTCACAATCGGCTGAGAGAAGTTGGTTCATTTGAACGGAACAGGGTAATTGCTGGTAGGCCTCGAGCAGTTCAAAATGTTGCTTTTGAAGAGGAAGTATTGCAGAAATTCGATTTCAATCCTAGAACGAGTACGAGAGCAGTTGCAAAGCAAATCAATTCAAGTGCTTCTTCTGTGTGGCGTGTACTAAACAAGGAAAGACTTCACCCCTTCCGCTTTCAAAATGTTCACTCATTGGTTGAACGCGACTATGAGCCAAGAGTAAACTGTGCCCGTTGGTTTCTTTAGCAAGACATTATCCAACCAAATTTTCTAGAAAATGTGTTATTTACCGATGAGTCCAGCTTTACAAGAGAAGGAATCTTCAACTCTCGCAACAGTCACGTCTGGGCCTTAGACAATCCTCATGAGGTCAAAGTGCGTGGTTATCAGCATAGATTTTCGCTGAATGTTTGGACGGGTATCTTAGGTAATCGCGTGATTGGACCATACATTCTTCCTAATCGTCTGAATTCTCCCACGTACATTACTTTTTAAGAGACATACTACCAGAACTTTTGGAAGATGTGCCTCTTGCAAACAGATATAATATTTGGTTTCAACATGATGGTGCCCCTGCTCATTTCGGAAATGTTGTTACGGACTTTCTGAACATGACCTATCGTCAGCGGTGGATTGGGCGGGGTGGACCAGTACCGTGGCCCGCACGTTCACCTGACCTCAACCCTTTAGATTTTTTTTTCTGGGGCCATATGAAAGACCTTGTTTACAGCACGCCAGTAGAAAACGAAGAAGACCTTGTGGCAAGAGTGGTTGCTGTAGCAGGTGCCATTCAAGATGATGAAAATGCTTTTATAGCAGTTCGACGGTCCATGATTGAAAGGTGCAGACTGTGTAATCAAGTTGAAGGACGGCATTTTGAGCAATTGCTGCATTAGTATCAGTGAACCGATTTGAGAGAAATTAATATTTTTCAATGTAAAATAAAATTTGGAGGAAAGTAATTCTTGTATATTTCTGTAATAAGAACGGTTTTCATGAAATTATAAAAAAAATTAATATTGATCTTTAAATGGTGAAAAGTGGTCATGCATGCAGTACGAAAAAAATTAATTTCTCTGTTATTCTTCGACCAATCTTAATAAATTAGGTATCATTGGAATTGTGAAAAAATTTGCTAACTTTTTTGTCTCTTGTAAATTTTCTGTAAAATGGACGGTTTTCGAGATATTCGCCATCAAAAATTTAAAATGGCCGCCATTTTGAAAAATTTCAACGAAAAAATTTTTTTTTATTTTTTATAGTTGAGTCTTTATAGCATGAATATTCATGCCAAATTCAGATCAATACAACATTTCGTTCTTGAGATAAAAATTTTTAAGTGAAAAAAACAAAATGGCAGCTATAAGGATAACCGCTGAGTTTTGGACACTTCAAATATGACATTTGTAGTCTCCTAGCATCCAGGTACAATACCCTAAAATTCTCGACACTACTTCTGAAACACCCTGTATATATATATATATATATATATATATATTATATATATATATAATATATATATATAATATGTATCCTATGGTATTGGGGAATAAAATTAATGGTACACCATGAGAAATTTGATACATATATTAAACAAATAATCTCAAAGTTAGATCAAAAGAAAATATATAGAGCAACAAATATACAATGAAACAAGAAACGGAATCAAATAAAATATCACAGATCAGTACTATTTTCTAGTTCTATAGCACGAAACTTTACCATGTGCTTTTCACTTCATTGATCATATGCATTTATCTGCATGTAGCTTTGACATCAACTTGCTGTTGCTTGTCGATTTGGATAATCCTACTTTATATATTAACTTCCCAAATCAGAGCATGATAAATTGACAAATCAACAATTAAATATATATTAATTTCTACAGTTTCCAATAAATATATATATATATATATATCTCAGGGTGCAAGATTCGGCACCTGATGGAAATAGATAAATCAATTTATCCAATGAACCAGAGCTACATTATATTATTACAAATTATATTATAAAATCAATGATCATGTGAACATTAGTATTATTAGCTTAGAACTTAATATTCTTTCAATTGGTGTATCCTTTGATATATAAATTGACTCGTTCCTTTTCAATAAAATATTTCTTATACCATTTTTAAGACTTGAGCAAGTATTTTTATCAATTTCTTAATTTTTAAAACCTTTCCAACGAGCTAGCTTTTATTTCTTATTTCACTCGAAGCACTGCGGGCGCCCTATTCTTATTTCAACTATTTTTCACTCACGTGCTGGATTTTTTATAAGTTGCTGATGGCGATCCGAATTCCTGGTAATCCTGGATTATTGGTGGCCGAAGTCGTCTCTTCCAAGGGCTTAAAAAATATTTAAATGACTTTTGCTTTACTATAGCATCACAAAGTCTTATGGAAAATTAATAATTTGATTAAACTTTAAGTCATTAAAAGTGTACAGTAAAAGATATTGTGCTCTATAAATTTTGGTGACATTCCATGGTAGTGGTTGGCAGGCAAGTGGGCAAGTTCTACTTTCTTTTTCACAATTTTCATTTCCGACTTGCAAATTTGCATAAAATTTAAATAATAATAATAAATTCGTATGGCTTTTGTTGGTGGGGAGTTCCTTGCGGGAATGTTCCACCGCCTGAATATATAAATTTAAGCCGTCAATGGGCCTTACGACTGTCATACTTCAGCCGGGACCGACAGTTTAACGTGCCCATCCGATAACAATTAAATAATTCGTTACTACGCCATTCAAGGCTCGAATAGTTCATGCCAATCTATTAAATTATTACTTATGTCACCCATCTGACATTATATCTGTCTTCGGGCCATATCCAAAACATAAACTGAACAACAATAATTCATAAACTCTCATCATTCATAGAAATATATACAAATATATTTGAATCGGCTCACTATTAGGCTACCGTCCATCAATTGCTACCATTTGATTGGTTCATGCAAATTTGTTACAGTATACATGCACCTACGAACCTCCTACTTCCTTAATAGCCTACATTAAATTATTTTTATCTTGGGTTTTTAGTACATTTTTTACATGCAATATAATTTTCTAATGATTATAGGTTGTTTCTCACTTTATAACAATTAGCCATGTGCATTTTTAATTCTTCTAGTTGCAAACCATTTAATTACAATAAATTTCTGCCAAGGTGTCTGGCTAGATTTTACGTTATGCGACTCAATCAATCATTAGGACGCCGATCAATAGATATTTCACGCCTAACCTCAAATTTTCAATACTTTATATAATATTATATAAGTAGCAAATCATTTCCCTTTCTATTCGGCCGTTATAAATTTAGCCATGATACCTGATATTATCTAATCTTTTAAAACGTTACCATATCGCATTTGGTGATATTAGCCTATTATTCCACTTAGACCTATAAATTTCTTTCAAGTATGGATTTTATTTACCCATCAGAATTTGATACGTTACAACTTTCAACGTGTATTTGTTCACAAACAATTATTGAAAGAGTAATGTCAACCCAAGTAAGAAGCTGCACCAATAATATTTTATAGTCATTGAGCATTGCTTTTTAGTGTTGAAGAAAAGAGAAGTAGCCTATCACAAGGAGAAGCGTCCACACTCCCAAATTACAAAAAAAAACGAAGATAAATTTCTATTATATAAACCAGAAAAACATTTTCAGGGGTGCCGCGGGCGAAGCCCCCTGCCGAGCGCGAAGTGCGAGTTATAAATACTAGGCACAGGAATAATCTTAGAACTGAATTTCTACAAACTACAAGATCTCAAAGGAGGTGGCTTTACAAAGGTATAAAATTATATATCTGGTTATAAATAGTAATTGTTAAAGATCTTTTGGGTATATTTTTCAAAAACACAGTAAAAAATATTTTTGAGGAAGAATGTTTATATAAAGTTGCCGATTTTTCAAATCAACTTTCTAGATTATATAAGAGGGTTATTAGTCTAATCATTGTACTATGTAACCTTTTTCGGTTCTCTGAAGCTTATTAATTTTGTAACTTTTAAATTGTTTTGATGTTGACTAAGCATTGGAAAATGTTTAATGTCAATAAATGAACTTTTATTTCTATTAAGTTCAGCATGTAAAATAAAGAAACCTGCATCTTTCCACCCTCCAATTAAGTTTCGTCAACAAAGGTGGTCAAGTCTTATCAAATTAAAAAGAGCATTCAGTTCACCCGGTAGTATGTTTGCCTGCTGATCTCACTCTTGGATGAGGGGGTCCAGGGGGCGGAGCCCCCTGGCTAGACGGATATGGCGAGCGAAGCGAGCCTGACGGCTAGTATATCAATAAATTGATCTAAACTTTCAAAGTACACCTGCATAGAAATTTATAATGAGATTCAAAAATGTAATGTGAAAAAAATGTTCAAATATAGACTTTGTGAGTTTGGAACAGGATAGGGTTTTTGTTTTTAGATAGTTTTGTTTCAGTGATGAATGAATTTAGTCAGTTTTGTTGCAGTTTACAATGATTATGTTCTAAACATCTTCAAGATGAGAACAATATAAATAGAGAATATCTAATAGATTTCCATATGGAATGTAATAAGCATTAGAAAACAGATTATTTATATTACAAATTCGCCCACTAGTGTCAAAATGTCATCTTCCATTGGTTCCTCTTCATCTTGGTCATGCTCAGCCTTTTCAATTCTCTCATTGAAGATATCAGTATAAAATTTAAGATACTCAAGCTTCGACCATTCTTCTTCATAGTGCTTTTTCAGAAGCTTATTCATATCTGCCACCTTCGTAGGATTAACAACAGCATCATTGGGTTTTACTTCTGCAGCTATTCTATCGACTCTGCAGCCTCTTTTTGCAATTCCCAGTGGCTTCCCCATGTCAGTAAGGTAGGTCGTCTCCCCTTGAACTCTCCCAGTATTTTGTTGCCCTCTAGTTAATATAAACCTTTTGCACACAGAGAACTTGAAGTGCCATTCAGCTGGCTTCTTCAAATTTTTTATAATTGCCTCCTTCCAGTCCTTGACTTCAATGTCAGTTCCTAGCCTTGTGACATTAGCTGACTCATTAAATACTTCAAAATATCCATCTGGGTGCACAATTGTTTCCAACTTCTTAATCTTCCTTTCAATAACTCCAAAGACTCTGTCTGGAGGTATGCATGAATGCCCAGGAACAGGAAAATGAATTACTATTCTCTCAATATGTGGGGGTGCTGCAACTGTTAACCAGTTAAGGACAGCAGTGATCACTATAGTGTTCTTGTTCTGCCCTCCAGCTCCATCAGCAAAGAGTCTTATTGTATCCACATCCTCTGGGAAGGCAGTATTTGATAGTCGATGCACAATGCACGTGGCTATTTCACTTGATCCCTTTTTGGCTTCAAGCTCAGTCATTTATTAACATAAATGAAAGTATTCTCTGGAGTTTGACACGCTTTTGATGTGCCTATAAACACATTTTGAAGTTACACACATAAGATTGTTTGAAAAAATAGGCTGATTGATCGGTCAGCTTGGGAAGATTAAATTTTTCTGGCAATCAAATGAGTATGTAAGCTACACAAATCATGACATTTTTATAGGTTGGAACTGGGCAGGAGCAATAGTCAGTTTAGTCAACATTATAGGCTCATGGTACTGTAAAAATGAAATAGTGTAATCAAGTAGTGATAATAATTTTATAAAATCAATCTATAACAACCTTGTATCAACTAGTTTTGTTGCAGTATAGTTTACATCCAATTATAAGACTACTGGAGTTAGCAAGTTTAGAAGCAGTAATGACGTAAGTGGGAGTTAATGAGTTTTGGAGCAGTGAGGTGATTGGAGTTGGAGAGTTTTGTTGCAGTCTCTACTTTTCAGTATACCTTTTGATTGGGAAAAAGAGAGTTTTGGAACAAACCGTTTCCACCATTGAATGAGTTACAGAATTGCCTATCAGGTGATAGAAAATCATTTTTTTTTTTAATATTTTGGAGTTGGTGAGTTTTGGAACTGACCGACTCATATGTGATATACAATCCAGTACTCGGTTGATGGTCCCTAAACATATTTTTAAGTAATGGGAATCCATTACTACTGCATTATGCCTCCTTCATTGACAAATCTATATACATCCATCTATCTTTTATCTATATATAAGAAGAGATGGTGTCTGTCTTTCTGTCTGTTTGTTTGTGAGCTCATCACGCTTGAAATACTTAACTGATTAATTAAGCTGTAATTCTTCACAAAGATGGCCTGTATACCGACAAGTGTCATATGCCTATTTTCGTTCTGAAAATCCTTTAAAGATAAGCCCTACGATCCTTCAAAGTTCATATGCTTTTTTCATTAAGGAAGTTTCCATTATTTGGTTCTCAACAAATCAGATGTTATTAATCATTACAAAATGTATTTCATAAAATCTATTATACACTAGATAAAGATGCACTATTGACCCATTAGTACAGGTACAGTCTGGTATCGCAGTAGGATGTGTCCTCAACTGTCGTCTACTGCAAGCGACTCTCATTTTTGACCAGGCCCAACAGTCGAGACATGCGACATTCGAGGCCAGCGACGGTAGAGGACTCCTGAAAAAGAGGCCTCAAATGTCGCCTGCGTTAGGCGACAGTTGAGGCCTCTTCAATTTTTGAACAGCCCCAACAGTTGAGACCTGCGACCGCAGAGGACTCCTAAAAAAGAGTCCTCAAATGTCGCCTGTGTTAGGCGACAGTAGAGGACTCTTCATATCAATTTTTGTACACTCCCGACAGTCTAGGCCTACAACCGTAGAGGACTGGAAAACAGTCCTCTACTGTCGCAGGCCTCGACTGTCGTCGGTCTCGACTGTCGCGCCCCCAATTTGACACTTATATCATGACATGGTTGGAAAAATATGTTGTGTCTTTGAGTCTCAGAAAAAACAGAAAAAATTGTACAGAGAAAGATTTATCCAATAAAATATTTTCAAGTGGGTACAGTACTTAATCCTACAGAAATAAAATAAAGTTTTTAAAAACTAATATAAAATGGAATGAGAGATGTAGAATTGTTCCATAAACTCTAAAATCACTCAGAATCAAATAGAATTCCAAGTTTTTCATAAAGATAAACCTATAACTTATATTTTAACTTTCATTACCATTCATGCACCGTAACCTACTTCATTATAGCGTAGGCTAGCTATTCTAATCTAGTGCCGTTTGCACAGTTTCAGTTGAAACTAAAATATAATATAAAATCCATGGCTATTGAAAATATAATTTTGAACTGGATAAAATCCATAACAAGTTTAGTTTATTTTAATGTAGTTCATTTCGAGTTCAGGCCGCCAGGTGATTGAATTCGGTTCATCAAGCCTTGACTGTACTAAAGAGTGTCTTTTATTTAGAAAAGAGGACATATTTCGACATCCACCAAAACATCCAATCAAAATTGGAGGAATAATTATTTACGGTGAAGTGAATGAAGATCTCATTGAATTTAATAGTCCCATAATATCAAGCAAGATATGGTATATTAATAACGTTTTCAGTTACTCATTAATTAACTAATCATATTATAATTTATTTGTCCTTCAGTGATCGAATTTTGATAACGGTATTTTAAATTTGTTCAATTGTATAGGCAAATCAATACATTTTGCCAATGTAACTTTCGAAGCAGTTCTTCCTAGTCAATAATTCATTGTGAATAGCTTTGGAAGCGCTACAAAAACTATGATAGTGGATCTCTGAATAGCAGGATCCATCACTTCCTATACCAACTGTTCACGGTATTTTTGAAGTTCTTCTTCAAGAGAATTTCAACCAAGTCATTGATATTATATACGGTAATATACTAACGGTAATATCGGGAACCGAGCTTCGCTCTGGAGTACAAAAGCATAAAAAATGTATGACGAACGAAGAAGTTTTAATTACATTCAAACATAAATGTTCTATCTAATCACAGTAAATTGAGATTAATTCCCAGTGGAATGCAAAATTTCCCTCACAAAGACTCAGTTGCACAAAAGCCGGTTAAATTCCAATCCTGAGTAACTTCACACGTGAATCAAATCAGAGAAGACAATTTCAAAAAGATGAATCTACTGGAATTAATCAGGATTGAAAATAACCCGGCTTTTTTGCAACCGGTACTAAGTACCTGATTGAATGATTACAAAAGTTCAACAGCTGAGTCTTAATTTTGACACAGTCCCACACACATGAACACACTCATTCACTTCCATCACGAACAGACGAAGAAATATTTATTATCAGATGTTTTTCAGGGATGAATAATAATAAAATTATCCTTTTGATGTCCTTCAGTGTCCTTTCCCCACTGATGACACCCTAGTGCAATCGAATCTTTATATTATAAACCTACTATGTTCTGAATTTCGTGAGAATCGTTAGAGCCGTTTTCGAGATCCGGTGAAATATGAATTATAAACATCCAAACATCTGAATATCTAAACATCTAAACATCTAAACATCTAAAAATCTAAACATCTAAACATCCAAACATCTAAACATATAAACAGAAGTTACTCGTCCAATAGTATAGGATAGGTACGGTACCGTAACACTCCCCTGCTGACCACAATGGCATATGTTTTTACAAATATAGTGAGTCACAATTTCACAATGGTTGATAATGTAAACCGCATCTGCATCAATATAATTGTAGAGAATCTGTCTTTTCAAGTGCCACATAGATAATTATTATTGAACGAATATCCAAATTAAATGCTGCAATTCACCCCAAAGACTTCTGCTACTGCAAATAAACAGGGTAAACAATAACTAGATGGAAATTCTATGAGTGCTACTATTCAAAAATTATTTGTCAGCCCGGCATTTGAATAATTATTGCAATATATCAGTAATTTCCATCTGCTGCCACATAGATTATTAGAAAAAATTAAGACCATCGTGGAGTGAGCAGGTATTTTCTTCATTCGAAAATATCTAGTACTGAGTTGCAGAGTAGATTGAATAGTATTACCTATAAGAATTTATTTTCACCCCTTGAACTGCATTATCATCAAGTAAAGTTTTTTTGTTAAATCTAAATTTAAAATCAACTGGACAAATTATAATTTTCAAAACGCAATCTTAGAAACGAAAATGTATTTATTTCGAAATGATAGATTTTCTAGAATAATTAGATCTGTATTAGTCCTTTGTCTATTTGTAAAAGATTATTTTTATTTGTATTTAGTAATGTTACCGCCAATATAACTTCGGCAGTTTCCCTCTTATATCTGTCGGTAAGTTGGCTGTGTGTTTTGAATCAACCGCGCTCACCCATGGCCATCTAACATGCCACTGCCATCAGCCGCAATGATATCGCCAAGCCCATTGTAGATGGCACTGCTCTCTCTCTCGGCTTGTTCCACTCCCCACTACTACTTCGCCCGTTTCCGCTTTGTCAAGATGGCTTGTTCTAAAACGTGCACTAACGCTACCAATTTTTCCTCCCTTTGAAAGAACTTATAAATGTACGACCTCTTCGCTGCGACATGGGCCCATGTTTTCCCCCCAGCCAGTGCAAGTGATTTCTTATTACAATAACGTGCTACCGCCTACCCGAACGAGAAAACCGCTGTTACAGTCCACTGCGAACCCGCCATCCTTGTACGAGAAGCTTCTTAAAGGTAACGACTTTATTTTGAGCTACTAAGTAACGTGATTTGAAGCCCATTACATTGGCTCTAACACGATTCTGGTCCAACCGAGCCGCATGAAATTATTACGATCGACCTATGGATGAATCTTCAATTATTTTCGCATTCTTCGAATTTCTCAAGGTTGAGGTTAGATGAATCGAATCAGTAGCGTGCAAGCATCGACTATCGAAATATCGATCATTAACCGTCATCAATCATCGAGATATCGACTATCGACTATCGATTTTACTGAAACATCGACCTAGCCTCAAAATTTTGTTTACAAAATTATTTTTTGAACTGTTTTTGAATGTTATTTCGCTGAAATGGCCGAGGTACTCTTGCTCAACAAGCTAAAACGCACTCAGCTGTCGCTTTGCGCTTTAGCCAACAAATATGAATTTGAAATACCGATAAAATTATGCGATTATTATTTGGACTTAAACAAAAAATTTGAAAAATTAGCTGATGATTTTAACAACCTACAACGTGATGAAATGCCTTTAGCTACTTTGACCGAATTCGATAACGTTCAAAAGGAATTTCAAGACACTTTTGATCAAATTAAATTAAAAGAAGAAGTAAATACCTGCACTCCTACTGAATCTAAAGCGTCAAATTTTATCAAGCCGCAATTGTCCATCCCAGTATTCTCTGGAGACATGGAGCAATGGGCTTCCTTTAAAAACGTATTTGAAGCGGCTGTACATAATTGCAAAGACTTTTCAAATGATGAAAAATACTATCTACTTGTATCCTATTTACGTGGAGACGCCTTGTGCTTAGTTCAAAACTTTGCTGACACTGAAAATGCATACAAGCTTGCCTTCGAAAGTTTGCATAACCGATATGACAACAAACGCTATCGAGCTTATGCCTTATACAGCAAAATCACAAACTTTCAGCCGAAGGGCAGTCTTGTTGAAGTACTTAGACATTTTGCCATTGAATTAGGCTCAGCTAAGCAATCACTATTTAATTTGAAATTGAACCATGCTGATTTCTTAATAACAATGATTTGCCTTCAGAAATTGCCTAACGCTGTAAGAGCCAAATTTGAGAATTCTTTGGGCCCTGACGACTTACCTGCTTTTGACCACCTGATGAAATTCATTTCCAACCAAGAAAAATCGCTGGAGGTAACCGCCATCAATGAGGTGAGCGAACAGTTATCTAGTGCTAGTTACACCGCTATACCAACCGCAAAAGTGAAGACTGAAGATCATTCACAAGTAGTAAAACCGCAATTTACTGAAAACAAAAGTGGCAGCAATCTGTGTGTACTATGCAACATTCCTCATCCATTGTACAAATGTGAGCGCTTTAGGAAGGAACCTATCAACAAACGAATGGATATTGTCAAGCAAAACCGCAGATGCTTCGGATGCCTCGGGTCCCACCTCAAAGCCAAATGCAATTCACTGTCCTCTTGTCGTGCATGTAAATCAATCCATCACCATACCCTGCTATGCAAAAATAATGAGAGTTCACAATCCTTTTTAATTGCTGAACGCCGACCAGATCGCTACCCTTCTGGCTCTCATAATAGGCCTACCATATCTATAGTTACCAACCAGCTTCCACCTCTGGAGGTGCTAGCTGTCGCTCCCGCCACCAGGATTTGAACCAATGTCAACACAGCGGTTTACCGATGACATACACTCATCACAATATGTAAGTAATTCATGTTGCACCGATTCGAGAATCCCGCAAAACACGGCCAGTCCCTCACGGTCTTCTTCGTCACCTTTTGGCACAGCGCCTGTGACCAATATCTCAACCCCAACCCGCAGTTCATCCACCGGCATGCCGGACACCTTCAGTGGCTGTGCACAAGTGAAAGCTGTACACGCTTCTGCTTTACTGGGCACCGCTATCGTTGCCGTTGTTGATCAATACAACCGATCACAATTACTACGTGCTGTATTGGATTGTGGCTCCATGAGATCGATTATCACTACCCGAGCTGCCCAGCAACTTGGTATCACCATCATGCCCGCACGCATTCAGATTAATGGTATCTCTGAACAAGCGACCGCTGTAAAAGGTACCACTCATTTGACACTGCTATCTCGACCGCAGTTTAACACCTTTCTCCAAACTGAAGCCCTTGTCTTAGAGCAAATAGCTGGTGACCTACCCGCTTTTCCAATCAGCAGTGAGCTCAAAACCTCACTTTCACATTTGGATCTCGCTGACCCTGGTTTTGACCAACCCAATAGGATAGACCTCTTGATTGGAGCTGACATTTATCCTAATGTATTTGTTTCTTCCGCCAATGCTATTATACCAGGAAATCCCGCTGCCTTCGCCACTATATTTGGCTATGTTCTGAGTGGAAAGCTAAATATTGAGGACTCGCCTGCTCCGCTTCATCAGATGCAACTTATCTGCACCATGTTTGCCCGCGAAGAACCGCTTGCTGAGGTCATGAACAAGTTTTGGGAGACTGAAGATGTCCAAATAAATGCGAAACTCTTATCACCTGAAGATGAACTCTGTGAACAGCTCTATGAGTCCACTACCTACCGCAATGATGAAGGCAGATATGTAGTCGCACTCCCCTTCAAGCCTAGCGCGCCTGTTCTTGTTTCAAACCGCAAGCAAGCTTATCGAAGTCACCTTGGATTATTAAAACGCTTGGAAAATTCTTCGGAACTAAAGAAGAAATACGACAACTTCATGACAGAATATCATGAGCTTGGCCATTTGGAACTTGCCAAATCCGCTTCTGACTATGTGATTCCACACCATGCAGTTTTTAAAAATAAGGACCCCACTCAGAAAATCAGGGTGGTGTTTAATGCTTCCAGCAAGGATACCAATGGGCATTCACTAAATGAGAATTTGTTACCAGGGCCAAAACTGCAGTCCAATATTATTCAAGTATTGACCAAATTCCGCACTTACAAGTACATTGTCCTTTCTGATTGCAAGCAGATGTATCGCCAGATTTTGTTAAGGCCTGAAGACTGCCGTCACCAACATGTTTTTTGGAAACCTAATTATCATGAACCTGCAAAAGAATTTGAACTTAAAACCGTAACCTATGGGCTTACTTCCAGTGCTTATTTAGCGCAACGCACATTGCAACAACTTGTCAAGGATGAAGGAGAAGCATTCCCTCTGGCAAGTAAAGTTTTAACAAGTCAAACTTATGTTGATGACCTGCTGGGAGGAAGTAACAATTTTTCTGAAGCACAAACGCTTATTTCTGAACTGATTGAGTTATTGTCGCTTGGCTCCTTTGAACTTCGGAAATGGAACTCTAATACTCCTGAATTGATCGCTAACTTGCCTGCAGAATTTTTGGAAAATCAAGATTGTATGTTTGATGACAACGCTACTGCAAAAGTTCTTGGAATTGTCTACAGCCCGCTCGCGGACAACTTTCGCTATTTCATTTCTCCTTTTAATGGGCAAATCACTAAAAGAACCGTTCTATCATTCATCGCTCGAGTCTACGACCCCCTTGGGTGGCTCACTCCTCTCATAATGCTGTTCAAGCTATTCATGCGCACGCTGTGGTCTCAGCAATTAGCTTGGGACACTGAGGTTCCAGCCTCACTTCGAGCTCATTGGGAGCTGATTACCGCTGAAATTTCCCGTTTGGACAATGTTGTAATCCCGCGTTTACTCGCCTGTAACCGCTCTACTACCCGGCTGCTTGGATTCGCCGATGCCTCCGAAAAGGGGTTTGCTGCTTGTATATATATTCATGAAGAGACTGAAAATAGATATGTTAACTGCCGTCTCATAGCCGCCAAAAGTCATGTCGCCCCGCTGAAAACTATGACAATTCCACGCCTGGAATTGATGGGTTGTTTGCTGCTTGCTCGTTTACTATCCGCCATCTTACCTACGCTGTCCGAATATGATTTACAAGAAATTCGACTCTACACCGATTCCAAGACTGCCTTGGATTGGATCAACACACCCACATACAAATTGCAGATTTTTGTTGCCAACAGAGTACAGCAAATTACTCAGTTAACAAAACTTGAGTCATGGCATCACGTTACTTCTGCTAACAACTGTGCAGATATTGCTTCGAGAGGCTTGACTCCCGCTGAAATCGTCTCCTGCCATGATTGGTGGCACACTACCAATGCGTTTCGTTGTCTCGCCACTGACTTTCCCGTGTCCAATCATCTTGTTTCCAACATTGTACCTGAGATGAAAACTAACCCGCTGTACATTCTCGCTACTGTTGAAGAACCAATTGAGAATCGTTTGTATACCGCTATAGAACGTGTATCCAAATTTGGAAAGCTATGTCGTATTTTTGTCTACATACTAAGATTTGTCAACCGCATCAAACCAGCCCGTTATGAATATCGCTGCAAAATAGTCAAACAGATTGAAACCTGTGAAACGCCTGCCTCAATTGACACCACCGCCTGTGAAGCTGAAATAGCTAGAAAACTCATTGTTCATGTTGTGCAACGGGATAAATTTCAGAAGGAAATAACAGAGTTGAGAGCTGGAAAATGTCCTAAGCATCTACTAACGTTGCAACCGTACATTGATGATTACGATTTGATGCGCTTATCTGGTCGTCTTGAGCACGCTCTGATTTCTAGTGAAGCTAGAAATCCATTATTGCTGCCGAAAAATGAGCATGTATCCTCACTCATCATTCGACACATACATCTTCAAAATTGTCATGCCGGTCCCCGCACCACACAAGCAGCTGTTTGCCAACAGTATTGGATAATCTCTGCCCGCAATCAAGTTCGCCGCATAATACATCAATGTGTCATTTGTAACCGCTTTTGCCGCACCAACCTACAGCAACGTATGGCCCCGCTACCTGCTGAACGAGTCACCGCCAATAGACCATTCAATTTAACTGGCTTGGACTTTGCTGGTCCTTTCTCATGCAAAACATCTTTATTGAAACGCACACAAACAACAAAAGGTTATCTGTGCATATTTGTATGTTTGACCACCAAAGCTACTCATCTAGAGTTCCTGTCCTCGATGTCTGTCAACAACTTCATCGCCGCTCTACACCGATTTATTGCCCGCAGAGGTGCGCCGCACACTCTGTTTTCAGACAATGCTAAGACTTTCACATCCGCCGCAAGAAAAATGTATGAGTTAGAAAAACTCTTGAAGACGATGCCCTCTGAAGTGAAGTGCTTTCTGTCTAACTACGGCATAAACTGGAAGTTCATTCCCCCTTATGCTCCGCATCAAGGAGGCATATGGGAAGCCACCGTCAAATCCGCCAAAACACTGCTACACCGCTGTATTGGGGACACAGCTCTTACATACGAAGAGTATGACACCATTTTCGTTAGAATTGAAAGTATTCTAAATAGTCGACCGCTTACAGAATTGTCCTCTGAACCTGCTGAAGCTGCCTCCGTGCTCACTCCCGGGCACTTCCTAATTGGTAGACCTCTTACCGCACCACCGCAACCCATAGAGACGAAGGAACTATTGGTCGCACGCCGCTGGAGACTTACAAACCAAATGACCCAATATTTCCAAGGAGTACCTATGCACCTTGATCAATTGCACAAAATGGAAAACCGCTGAAAGAAACTTGCAACTTAACGATTTGGTCATAATCAAATCTGTCAACACCTCTCCTCTCAGCTGGCCGTTAGGCAGGATTATTGCGCTACACCCTGGTAAAGATGGACTAGTACGTGTAGTCACTATCAAATGCGCATCTGGGAACATTGTTCGAGACATACGCAAAGTTCACCGCATCATTTGAAACCTTCTACAAGTTACCGCACACACCGCATGAAGACCGCCTCGCTCACATCCGTGAGGATTGTTATTGTCTACACCGCTGCTACTGTCTACACCGCCGTTCCTGTCTACACTGCTGTTTCTGTCTACACCGCTGCTCCTAGCTACACCACTGTTCCTGTTTGCGCCACCTTTCTGGTCATTTGTGCAACGCTCTCACTGTGTATTGTCACCGACCCGCTGGAGATTGTTTCCACCACTATGAAAAACTGTTCGTTTTTGAGGGGGGGGTATGTTACCGCCAATATAACTTCGGCAGTTTCCCTCTTATATCTGTCGGTAAGTTGGCTGTGTGTTTTGAATCAACCGCGCTCACCCATGGCCATCTAACATGCCACTGCCATCAGCCGCAATGATATCGCCAAGCCCATTGTAGATGGCACTGCACTCTCTCTCGGCTTGTTCCACTCCCCACTACTACTTCGCCCGTTTCCGCTTTGTCAAGATGGCTTGTTCTAAAACGTGCACTAACGCTACCAATTTTTCCTCCCTTTGAAAGAACTTATAAATGTACGACCTCTTCGCTGCGACATGGGCCCATGTTTTCCCCCCAGCCAGTGCAAGTGATTTCTTATTACAATAACGTGCTACCGCCTACCCGAACGAGAAAACCGCTGTTACAGTCCACTGCAAACCCGCCATCCTTGTACGAGAAGCTTCTTAAAGGTAACGACTTTATTTTGAGCTACTAAGTAACGTGATTTGAAGCCCATTACATTGGCTCTAACAAGTAATCATGGTGATCTGGTGTAATAGGTGCTGCTATGATTCACAATACAATTAATAGAAGAAATGAATAATTCGGATCAGTTTGATGAGTATGAAACATTTATCGTTGAGAAAGAAAAGATTAATTCATCAGGAGGGTGTTTCAAATTCCAACATTTGTCGAGTATTCGGTCATTTATCATTATGACAGTTTGAATTGTTAATATTCATGTCATTTGCTATCAATATCTTTCAGTGATAATTTATAATATGAATGGAAATTCATTGATGAAATATAAAGAGGACTGAATTCATGCACTATGTGTGTATGTATGTATAATTTTCCTATGTTGTAGGCTATTAATGAGATGTAAGATTAGAATATGGAATCGATGTATCCTCCCAATACCACAATTAATATTATCGATATAGTGGTTATTTTGCTAATTCAATTAAAAATTAAGATAAATGTTGTTAGCTTTCTAATATTCCAATCCAATTAATCCAATTATTCGAAATATAATTTGCAACAATGAATGAATGGTTATTGATCCTCTATTGATTCTTTATCACAAATGACAATGTATTGCCAGGTCTTGCAAGACCCATTGCATACTAGCACTACATTATAATGGAAAAAATGAACAATTAACATATTCAGAACAGAAAATAAATATGTAGATGAGAGTACATAACTTTTAGAAACAAAGAGTAGAACCTATTTGTTAGAAATAGAAATAGAATTTTTACAGAATAGAAATGAGGAATACATATGAAATTCTATCAATACAAGGTAAATGAAAGAACTCAAATTGAATTTTCTCAACAGATATAAACACACACACACACACGCACACACACATACGCGCGCGCGCTCAAAGAAAACCCATCTCAAAAAAAAAATTGAAATAAAATACTGTAGAGAGAAAAAAAAAGAAAAAACTACTCGTTGCCCTCCAAAAGTAATTTGAAAGTCTCCTCTTGAAAACGCTTAGTGAAGCAGAAAAAATGACATGTTCAGGAATAGCATTCCAAAGTCTTGCAGCAGTGACCACAAACGAAGAATTGTATCTTGCAGTGCGATGAATTGGAATCTGCAAGGTATACAAATGAGATCTTGTGTAGCGATCTGGATTGACATCAACAAGACGGATGAAATCATCTGCTAGATAAGTAGGGCCCTCCCTCATGACCAGAATTTTATATACTTGACAAAGAAGAAAATACTGTCTACGCTTATCCAATTTGAGCCAACCCAACTCCATGAAGAATGGAGTGATTCGCGAGAAACGCCTTGCATCAAATATGAACTGACTGCATAGTTCAATGAGCGTTGGAGCCGACCATTCAACTCATTTGTTATGTCGTTATAAGGGATGCAGCAATAATCAAAGAATGGCATTATCAAGGACATGACAAGGGTAGTGCGAACAGCTCTGGGCAGAAATCTTCTTATCCTTTTAAGTTGATGCATTCCTCTAAAAACCTTATTACAAACATGAGTAACTTGTTCTTGCCAGCTCAATGAGCAATCAATTAATAAGCCAAGTACTCTGACACTGGAACAGTAAGGAATATTAGTATCATTTATGGTCACTGGAGGTGCACTAGTGACGTCCAATTGGTTCAACAGCCCAGGATGTCCAATGACAATACTTCGGGTTTTTGAAGGGTTAAGCGTCAACCTATGAGCAGAAGTCCACTTAACAAGCAATGCTAATCGTTGTTCACTTGATCAATGACATGTGTGAACTGCGATTTTTGAAAATGTGAATAAATTATCAGGTCGTCAGCAAATAGATGATAAGAGGTATTGTTGAGAATCATTGGAGCATTATTAATATAAATTGAAAATAGAAGAGGACCTAACACCGAGCCTTGTGGGACTCCTTGATTGATAATACGCCAAGAGGAGACGTCACCAGCTGTCCCCACCACAGCCTGAGATCGACCCACCAGGTAAGATTTGAACCATGCCAATGTGGAGAGAGAAAAATTGCATTGATTTTTCAACTTTCCCAACAGTATGAGATGATTCACATTATCGAAAGCTTTGCTGAAATCAAACTGTACCAAAAGAGTACCAGCAGTCAACCTCTTGTCCAGTGCAAATCAAATCAAATCAAATCAAATTCTTTTATTCCTCATCCAAAAAGCAATACAACAAATATAAATAAATTCTGTCACCCACACTATCAGAAAAATGTTTACAATACAATAATGTTACTTACAAGCATAATCATAATAATAAATATAATAATAATAAAGCATAATAACATAAAGACTTTCTATTCTACCATCAATGTTTATTATTCCTCTAATAGTGCAAGCTGACAGGCCGTACTTAAAGGAATTTATCCCTGCATGGACCTAAGGTCTGTGAGCAAGGATGAGCCCCCATCAGTCAGCCTGACGAGAATGAAATTTATTATTAAATTACATATAAATTCATTAATTTATATTGGAAAAGGATGTTGACGTATCCTAAGATATTGAGAGGAGGACAGGGAAAACTCGAAATGAGAAACAAAGCACAAACCCCGACGATGTTGGATTTCAATTAGAAAAAATAACTGTAGAGCTATTATAGGAGTGATACCTTAATTGAAATTCTAATAAATAATTATGAATTGAATGAGGAGCAAAAATTACCTTAAGTCTGATGCAAGACACTAAACTCATAAAAAGATTATGAAAAAAAAACTATCTGTAGGATGAGATTATAAGTTCCTCTGATTCATCCAGACCGAGGACTGATAATAACCAGTGTGTGTTCTTTTTGAATGTGTCAATAGACAAAGATTCAAATAAGTTCAAGTTGGCAAATCTACTGGAAATGTTCCTATAAAGAATTTGTGAAATATATGAAGGGTTGGTAGTTGAGTAAGTTCTGTGCAAATAAGTGGATGAGACAGTTGTATTCTGTGAGTAACGGGTGTTATAAGAGTGTGAGACTACTGAAAAGATTGAGTTTTGATGTTTGTACATGTGAATAAGAAGAACTTTTATAAAAATTTGTCTTACTGTAAGAATAGATGTTTCATTAAATAATAAATCTGACGGATGAAATCTTGATTTCTTGAAGGCTACCTTTATGACTTCTCTCTGTACCACAGCAACGGGTTCGAGAACCGTTTTATAAGCTCCCCCCCAAGCAATGATGCCAAAAGCCAGTATTGATTGTATATAAGCATAATAGGCCATCTTAATCTCATTGGATTGAGAATGTCACTCAACATCCGAAAAGCATAAATTAGCCGACGAATTCTGCATTTTAAGTAGGTGATGTGTTCTGACCATCTCATACGACTGTCGAAAACAATACCTAGATATTTGTATGAGTGTACTCTTTCTATACGCTCACAGTTACATACATTGCTTCGCGGATCATCACAGTTATGTATTTTGATGTCTTCAAGGTTGTAGTCAGTAATGGGGCACAGAGATATTGGCATAAACTTTGTTTTTGTTACATTTAGAGAAAGGGTGTTCTGGTCAAGCCACTTTTTCACCTGTGCAAGATCATGTGTTGCTTTATCTTTTACTTCCTCCCAAGAATCACCTCTCAGAAAAATCAGGGTATCGTCGGCAAATAGCAAAATCTTCCATTCAGGGCAAGTCTCGAAATATTGTTAATGTAGACGAGGAAAAGCAGGGGACCCAGAGTACTGCCCTGGATCACCCCGTAATCCACGTCAGCTTCATCACCAGCTATACCCGCTATGGAAACAGATTGCCTCCTGTTTGAAAGAAAACTATTGAACCAAGACAAGGATGTGCCTTGGATGCCTATGTATTCTAACTTTTTTAAGAGCTTTCTCCTATCTATAGAATCAAAAGCTTTTTTCAAGTCTAAGAAGATCATCATGGATTTTTGGCTAGAAGATATAGAATTGTTAATCTCTACATTGATATCAAATAGGGCATCATTTATTGATTTATCTTGCCTAAACCCATACTGAGATTTACTAAGAATATTGTTTGCTAGAAGATAGCTCATCAGTTGTTCTTTCACAATTTTTTCTAATATTTTAGAGAAAACACTCAAAAGGGATATAGGACGGTAGTTATTCATATCATTACATGCTCCAGATTTAAATAGAGGTATCACTTTAGCTAATTTGAAAGGATCAGGGAATACACCACATGACAGACTAAGATTAATGAGATGAAGAAGGGGTTTTGATAAAAGATGAATGTTATATTTAAGACAGGATGCAGAGAAATTATCATAGCCAGGGGCAGAACCTCCTCTTAAGCCGGACACGTGTCGCAAGATAACTTGCTCTGTGACAGGCTTCAAAACAAAGTTAGTATGACTTCTGTATAAATAGTCATCTATTAAAGGTTCATCACCTGAAACAATAGCATTAGCCAACCTCCTGCCTACACTAGAGAAGAAATTGTTGAATTCATTGGATACATCCTTATAGGAGTTCAAGGAGAGGTTCTGTGTACTCGTATTTAGAAATTTTTGTAGGGGGAACTGTTCTTTATTCTTTGTACGGCCTGCTATCTCATTGACGGTATTCCAAAAAAGTTTTGGATTGCCATAGTTTGCATCAAATTGTGATCGGTAATAATCTCTTTTTGTCTGTTTTAATAGGTTACTCAATAGGTTTCTGTGAGTGCGGTATTGATTTTTTAGAACATCATTGAAAGGCTGTCTTTTGATTAGTTTGCTCAAATTATCCCTAGTTCGAATAGCTGCAACAAGACCAGACGTGATCCACGCTTGAGTTTTTTAGATTTGGATGTATACCGGTAATTAAATATTTTTTTGACTTCTCTGTACATATTCTAATATTGGAACAAAATAATTGAGCGCAGGTGTTAGTATCCTGACAGGCAAAGAAGGGTTGCCAGTCGATACTTGCTAAATTATTACTGAGAAGAGATTTTGAAATGTAGGTATTATTAGTGGTATTAGCTTCATGTCCTGACTGAATATTTGGCTGCATAGGGGAAGTGATAGTTACGGTGATACTATAATGATCGGTTACACTGGTATGGAGAACAGCTGAATTTACAGCCGACATATCACAATGCCTCAGGAACGCATGGTCCAGACATGCTCCTCCAGTTCCTGACACTCTCGTTGGCTTATCGATACATTGGACAAGACCGGCTCCTGACAAACTGTTAAGATATCGATCAGTGACAACATCATTTTTGAGTAAATCTATATTTATGTCGCCTATCAAGATGCATCCTCTATTTCGTGGAATATTTCTGTAATATGTATCCAGTTCAGTAATAAAATTATCAATACTGCTATCGAACGTTCTATACAACCCCAGCAAGTTATAATTTACCCCGCAATAATTAAAATCAAGACTTAACCCATAAACATCTCCAAGAGTAACCTCCCTTGCAACCGCTGATATTCGCTCATTTACATAAATCAATACACCATCGTTCTGGTTGCGATAGGTGCTTGTATTAAAATAATTGAAACCAGCAAGATCAACAACACCGTCACACTTGGGCAACCAACATTCTGAAAAAATTATTATATCCAATTTGGGAAAAACAGAATCTAAATAAATTAAGTAGTCATCAAAATTTTTCTTATAGCTCCTTATATTACAATGTAAGATTTTCAGGCTTTCTAGACCGGAACAGTTGATAAATTGGGAATATTCAGTAAAATCATCGAGGCTCACACATTCGTTAACCACAGTCGAGAATCCCATGCCATCCTCATCATCAAATCTATTGTTTATAATTGTAGTGAGCGCCAAAAACCAAGGCATCTAGCCGAAACCGGCCAACCAAAAGCTTTCAATACTCATAATGGTTTTAAGTAGCAGTTGAAAATTTAGTCCAGTGATAAACAAACATAAAAGAATACATGAGAATGTGTATGGAAGTTATGTGAAGAAAAAATTAAAATTTATTTTATGAATGTGAAAGATAATGTAAAAGTATAGAATAACAAGAACTCAGACGCTCAATAGTGATCAAAAGTGGATTAATGACTAATCTTCATCAATTATCGACAATATCACAACCTCATCATTAATATCATTGATTTATAATTATTATAACATTAAACTATTACCGTTCATCAATTATAATTCAGACCTTTATTTTTTTAAACAGTGATTTATTTAAAAATAATTCATATTTATTTAGGCTATCAGAATCGAGTGGGCTATAAGATTATTATAAATATTATAATAATATAAGATTAAAAATTAAGGAAATAAAATGAGAGAACAAGTACCTATGTGATAAAGAATGTTGACAAATGTTTATTAAAGAAAATTCGAAACTACTGTATTCAATTTCCAATATTGCTCATGATTATAATATATTCATTTAAGTTCATAGTAATTTGTCCAAGTTTTGTGAGTTTCGACTAGCTGTAGTGATTCATATTATTGGCGATAAAAATTATGTGATTTATTATAACTATATTTATAGAGAGATCTGTTTTTATCGGTAAAGTGGGTAGTAAGAAAAATAGTGGAATTGTGAGAGTAATAATCGAATAACATGCTTCCTTCAAAGATAAAACAAGATAAGATCGTGACTGAAAACATTTTCTACGATAATTCATTGTCTTACAAGTAAGAACTCAAATAGCCTACTGGTTATAAAGTCAGTACGGTACTGTATTTTCCTGTATTAATGAAATGAAGATGCCATTATCATTTACCAAACTATTCTATATATGCAGAAGAAAAAATAATGAGATATACTGCAGTTGTATTCATATTTTCTAAATATAATATTCCTATTTAATTTTAGCCCATACTCAATATTCCTCACATTTTATATATTATTCTTCACATGATTAGTTTATTTATGACAGTATATTATTCAGTTTCAGTTAATGATAAGTATAATTTTACCCTACTAATAGTGGACGTATATTGTCCAAAGTGAGTGTTGCAGCATAAGCAGAACAGTATAGACTACTTTAGTTTGTAATTATAGATACCTAACTAATACTCATTCACGATTTTTCCAGGCTTATATCTATGAATCATAAAGAAATAAAGTAAAATCGTAAATATAAACCAGTAAACACATTAACCAGTAGTTCATGTAGGTTACAGAACGATATGAATTGAAAAAAAATAATAAAGTCGTCTTGAAATTAAAATCACTTGAACGGTCTTCGTTTTTATTTCAAGAATAAATGACTTAGTATTTCTTACTCACATATATATTGGAGGCACATACTAATAATAGGCTGGCAGAGACACATGCACACTTCATGCAGTGCAGCCCGAATATCATCAGTTATCTTAATCAGAGCAGTGCTTGTACTATGATGAGGTCTGAATCCAGATTGAAACTTGGCGAAGAAATTGAAACAAGACAGATATTCAACCACCTGCCTATGAACTATCTTCTCATGTGCTTTGGATATCGAACAGAGAATATTGATTGGGTGGAAATCATTGGGAGCTGATGCATTTTTAGTTTTAGGGATAGGTTTAATCAATGAACACTTCCATAAGTCAGGAAAAACACTTGACTGCAGAGAAAAGTTAAAGATGTGGTGATTGTGGGAAGCAGAATGGGAAGTAGCTTTTTGTAGAAAAGAATTGGAATACCATCCACCCCTTTAGCGTTTTTATTTGCGTTGAGGATAATATGAGATACTTCTGCCGGGTAAACATATGAGAAAAAGAATGGTTCATCTGGAAGGACATGAAGAAACTGGTTGATTAATTGGTTTTGTGCTATCTCCTCATTATTAATAGGGGTAGTTGGGTTGATGGGTTCAACAAAATAATCATTTAATTCATCTAGTGGGAGATCAATGCTAATATTTTGCTTCTTATCCGATGAGCACCCAGACGACGGACATTATCCCATAGAAAAGAAGTAGACTTATTACAATTGAATGTATTGTGGTAGAATCGTAATTTTGCATTACGGCATAAAGATTTAACTCTATTTCGCAATGCTTTGAAACTGTTGAAATCAGCCTCACTATTAGACCTTTTGAACTTCCTTTTTGCCCTATCCCTTTCACGCCTTGCTTGTAGAATCTCCCTAGTAATCCATGGCACTGGTTTATGTTTAGTATGAGCAACATGGATTGGTGCATGCTTATCGAAAACATCCACAATCATTTGATTAAATAGTGATACTTTATCATTTATATCATTTAAAAGACCAATTGTTGCCAAGGCATATCAATTGCCTCATTCAATACCCTTTCAATATCAAAGTTCCTGAAATTCCTGTATGTGAATGTTCCCCAGCAGTTGATTGTACCGATAGGTCATAAATAACAAAAATCAAGTCGTGATGAGAAAAGCAAGGTGCAGGAAACTGACCATAATGAGAAACAAAATTAGGTTCACTAACAAGTACCAGATCCAAAAGTGTTTTAGAATTGGGAAGAAGATAAGTTGGAGTTGATGAATTTATAACCTCAAGATCCAAAGAGTTAATCAAAGTCATAAGTTGATTCTTTTCGAAGCCATCTTTCAATAAATCACAATTGAAATCACCAAGCAATATTATATGCTGATATAAGTGCATATAATTCAGTAAGGCATTCTCAAAAAGAGACAGCCTTCCCGCCTTAGGAGGACGATATACTACACCAATGAGAATCTTACAATCATCCGATGAGATCTCAATGAAGAGAAATTCTGGTGACTTGGAATAGGGTTGTGGAGAAGAATGCAACAGTTTCGGTGAAAGCAAAGATCGTATGTATACAGCGACACCCCCTCCACCCTTCCCTAGCCTATCATTACGGAATAATTTGTAATCAGACAATTCGAAGATTGAATCAGGCAAAGAAGGCTTCAACCAAGACTCGCTTATACCAATTACATCAAAACACAATGATAAAAACATTTCCTTGAAATCATCAAAGTGACCTGGAAGGGACTCAGCATTGATATGACACAGCCTTAATGAATTAGGATAATCGTTGAGTCTTCTTTGAATTTCACACACATCCATCGTTACAATCACACTCAATAATTATGTACAATAAACTTGCAAAATGATATTATACAAAGTAAAATTAAAAAAATTCCTGATTCTATTCGAAGACAATCGCATAAATGTCATGAGGACTCAGTAACAAGAAAATTATCATCGATATAGAATAATGGTGTTTCAGTTATGAACAGATAGAGAGATAAGGAAAAATTCTAAATTCAAGATAAATGTTATCGGACAGTTCCATAATAATTCAAACTTCTAAGCTTACAAACTTACAAATGGTATCATCTTTAATACATTTAATAAGTACCATTTCATTTTCCACTCACTAGAAACCAACGAACTTATATAAACAGAAATAAAACAAGAGATAAATTAAAATAGAACTGAATTAATATCATAATGTTTCATAATTCAACTGCATTAGTTACATAAGACACATGCTTAACAATCAATGATATCAGAACTCAGTCATGCAATTGTATATCTTTAAAGTTGCAAATTACAATATTTATTTCTTCAAGTCAAGAGACTTGAACGATTGAGTACGATAAATAACAAGTAAACACTTTCAAGAGTAAAATATGATGAATCAAATTAAATTCTTCTCGTTGTTGATTGATTTGACGTTGCAGGTTGATTTGTGTTCGTCAAGTGATAAGGCACTTGATTTCCACGAGAAGCTTGTTCTCTCAATACTGTTATATTGATATCAATACGGTTATGAATACGGTTAATCAATACGGTTATCACAGACTTACAGTTACAGAGATTTTCTTAAACGACGTTTGTATTATCCCACTGGGTGTGGAGTCCCCACAGGATTGAATATTCAAATATAAAATTCAAACCTATCCCAGTAAATGAATGGAAATATTTTTTCAATAAAGTTCATCACTTAAATACATAGAAAAGCGATACTCTAATACACTTGTTAATGGAGAGCTTTGTTCCACAAGTTTAACTTCAAGTGACTGAATAAGAATAAGTATTCAATTATTGAATTCCGAGTCGATGATGAGAGAAATGTTACAAAGACATTCATAACCATCAAGATTCTAATTGATTAAATTTGATTTCGAGAAACAAGACATTATTAGAAGAATAACGAAGAATTGAAATTAAAATATCCAATTTTATTACAGCTTTAACTCTTCATCTGAGTCAATTGAATCAATTGGAAAGACAATAATCGAATTGATTTAATGTTCAGATTGTACAAGTATTGAGTTTTACTTACCTAACAGAACAATGCTAGAAAAACAATGCCGTAAAATGATTTTAGCAAATTATTGTGAAATATTCTATTAGGATGAACGTCGACAGAATGTTCCTTGTTTATCACTTACCGTACCGGCTCTTAATTAGCTGATTTAGTATAGCATTCGGTATAATGAACAAGAATGCATACACGTGAATGTAAAATACAACAAAACTACTGGACGTAATTTTATATTTCTTATGATGATTCGAAGATTTAAAAAAAGTTTTGTCAAGAAAATCTTCAGAGCTTTTATTTTGTTATTAAAAAATTCCAATACAGCAAAATCATAGAATATTGATAAAAAATATTAAGAATAGATCTGATGATATTCATGACAAGAATCAGGAAAGCTAACTACCTTTATTCTCTACAATCAATAAAAAATGAATTGAATCATTGATAAATATTTTAGTTAATTCAAATTCATGAATATATAATAGCCTACATATTTAGTTACCTTAATCATAATAAAAGGAATTGCACGAGTGTGAGCAATATAGAACAATGATGTGCTTGACATCATGTAATGAGGTTAGTTTCAGTATGACATTTGAAATGAAGTATGACATAAAAGAAGGGGTGTCTAAGAACCAGAACATGCTATCCAGTACAAAAATTGCACTGGAAATATTCAACAATTTTATTCTATTAGATACTACCGTACAGGAATAACAACTAAATGCTGAATGAAATCAAATCTATTGATACTTTTGTTTATTAAATTATAATAATATAATGTACGTTTTGTCTATATCAAGCAGCCTTTAAAATAATTGTTGATTCACTAATACTTATAATTAAGACAAAAATACTATTAAATAGGTCTAGTAGTAAATAAAATTTATTATTATATAACTCATCTATAGGTAAAAAAACTAGTATAAAAAATATTGAATATAATATATTGTTCATTCTATGTTCTAGAGATTCCAGACATTGAAATATAATATCATCTTGTATTATTTTCAATAGTATTTATTTATTTTTTCAATTACTTGATATGGCATCATGGATGAAACATATCTTAAGGATTAGGTCGTATGTCGTAAGACATTTTGAAAAAGGGTACTTGGACTTTTATTCTATCATATCATCTATATTATAGTAGTACTAGTTCTAAATTTGTGTCATTGCTTCTCCTCTCCCTTGATTGAGGTCAATAATATTAAATTGAATATTGAGAAGTAGGCTATATAGCACCATGAGCATTTTTATTGAATCCAGTTTTTTTCTACCATTACCGTACCATTCAAATTGATATCATTTTCAAAAGTGAATTTGATTGTCATGTGAGCCAACCAAATGATATACAACAAATCCATTAATATTAATAATGAATAATGAAAATAGTTTAAATAAGAACAAACAAATAATCACCATAGATTTAAAAGGAAAGTAAAACATGGATATTGTTGTAAAATAACACAGAGTTTTGTATTTTTAGATTACAGCTAAAATGAGGTTTAGAATGATCACCAATCAACTAAATTGATAGATCACTTTCAATATCAATGAATTTATAGATTATAGTTTCAAGTCTATTATTGTTGATGAAAATGAGTTTGATTTATTTGTTTAATTTTTTTATTAAAAAATAAGTCACTGTTCTCCTATATTTTTCATCTATTTTAACACTGTTTTATTAAGTTTGATGGATCAGAATAAGGTACGAGTTAACTTCTATTGATTTCAAAACATCCAAAAATAAACTCTTTCATTACTAATACTCTATACTAATCTGTAATCTATACTATTCTGCATATGATTTGATGTGTATTTTCTGAATGTCATTTATTTATAAGCTCTAGCTCGGCTAGTATCCCTTTTTCTACTAATTTTATAAATAGTTGTAAAAATATAATGATGTTTTATATACCGATAACAGGCTTTACTCAACTCAACAGAATCAATCCAATAGCTGATATATTACTCAACTCCAAATTTAGTAGTAGACAAACTAACTGTCTACTAACCTTGACTCAACTCTTGTATTGTTTTATTGCTTGGATTCATTTAAAAATAAAATATTGTAATATTACATTTTTTCTCGATTAACATAGAATCTTCAATTCGATATTCAAAATATTAATAACACTTGATAGCAAATATTGGTGTAATCGATTTGCGGACTTAACTTTTCACCGGGAATTTATCAGATAAACTTATGTTGAACATCCTACTATAACGCAGTTTTATTTCTGAATTAACAGATACTTCTAAACAACATAAAGGTTAAATAAATTTAAAATAACTTTAAAAATAAAGTTTTATTGGAAACAATAGATATAATGTTTGTAGACTTTTGTTCTTTGCTAATTGGCAATCGATGACGTATTTATGCTTTGAAGCTCTAGGCACTTATTCCAGGTATTTCTGCCAGGCGTTTTCTCTCAAACCTTTCAATGGCTGGCTTACGTTAGTAGTGTTTGCTGCTGTTGAAATTTTCCAAAATAATTGAAAGTTAAGATGTTTATTTGTGATCTAAATGCTTTTGTAAAGTTTATTGATGTTATAAACATACATGAAATGACATTTCAATTTTTCTTTTCTTTATGTTGAATTTCTCCTTCAATGTTGAAAGCCATAAACCTGTTTTGAAACCTGTAAACGATAGATAAGTATTCTTAATTTATAAGTTATATATTTTGATCTTGATTTGAAACAATATTTCTGAGTTTTTGTGAAAGCTTTTGAATCTATTTTGATGAACAAATCAAACATATTTGTAACCTCAATCATGTTCAATCTATATTCGGTCCATGTATTATTATTGTTCTGGTGTAACTGGAATTTTTGAATCTTTTTTTTAAGTTATTTGATTTGCTCTGAACTGGATTTTTATTCATAAGCATTAGATCCATTCATGATATATCAAGATATTGCTTATTTGGAACCGATGACTTTCCTTAGAAGATAGGTGTGAAAGCTATCCAACCTATTAGGATAAATTGGTAGCATGCCAATATCAGGGCACCGAATATCTTGTATGAGTGAAGGAACTAAAGAATGAATGTTTAAGAATGTTACTATGATATAAAAATATAACAAACCTCTTTGAACCTAAGATGTACATTTCCATAGTCTCATGGAGAATGTAGAATCATAATGGAAGTATAAGGGAGGCGGGTTTTTCATTGATGTACAGTATATCATTACTTTCTTTACCAAACTGATTGAATAATCTACTCTCATTTATGTATTGCAATGGGAGGCGGGTTTCTTATTTATATCAGAACATTTTCTTATTGAAAGCTCAACATTTTGTTGGATTTTTTTGGTACACAAATTTTAGTTTCCACACCAGAGTTATCAATAGGGTCTGTGTGGTGGACGGGTGACAAATCATGTTTGGAGAATTTTTGGCAAGGATATAATTTATTCAATTATTTTGATGAAAATAAATTTATATATAAATGTGATGATAAAATCATTTAATTCAATTATTCGAACTAATCTTAATAATAATTATTATTTGATCTGGATTGTTGAAATGTTGAGGTAAAGATTTTCAAATTAAGCTTTGAAAAAAGGAATTGCAGGTCATGTGCTGTGGCTTGCAAGCATTAATATCAGCAATGCAGGCCATCAACAGCTGGCTTCAATGTTAGGTACTTCTTTTTCTTCGTTTTTCTCTTTTCATTCCTCTTTCTTTATTTCTCTCTCTTTCTTTTCTCGCTTCCCCTTTCTCTATTTCTCATCTCGTTATTTTTTTCTCGTTCTCTTTCTATCTGTTTCTCCTTTTTCTTCTTTTCCTCCATTTCTCTCTCTTTCTCTATTTCATTCTCTTTCTCTTCTCTTTTTGTTTCTCATTTCAATTTTTTTGTTTTCTCTCTTTTTTCCCTTTCTCTCTCTTCCTTTTTCTTTTTTCTCTCTTTCTGTTTCTATTTTCTCTTCTCTTTGCAAAGTGTGCGAAACCTAGTTTTAAGACTCTATACAATATACTCCAATATTCCTATGGTTTAGCCTTGCTTCATAAATGTTATAGTCCAGTCAAAGAAGGTTATGGAGGGAAATTTTTGGAAGACAATTTTCGATCCCACAGTTCTGTTAGGGGTAGTAGGGAGGTGAACATATCAAAAGTCCCCACACCTGCCCACTGTGCTAAGGAGTTGAGGTGGTTCAAAGGTACCATTTTTTGTTTTCTCGCATATAACTCGAAAACTATGTATCTTACATAACTATCATATACAAAATTGAAGCTGAGATAATTTCCTACAAGGTTTCACATTTCTTTCTATATATTCTCTCATTTCCGAGACATCCGCTCTTGAAGTGTGACATGTTTGTAAAAATACGTTTGCCTCAATTTTTTTTTTTTCAATTTGTGCTATTATCACTTTTTAAAAATCGATGGGAAAAATCCATTCTGATTATGGACTTATAGAGCATTGAATTCTCTTCTATTGATGTATAATTTCACACTTTTACGATTTCCCTACACCTTTTGTAGCAGCTTTAGAGTTGATTGCGAAATCTCATTTTTTGCAACAATAGACCAATAATTGACAACGGTACCTATTTGGAGGGAATGTTTTAAACACAATTTTTGACTTTGCAGCTTTGTTAAGACTTGTTAGGAGAAGAACATATCAAAAGTCCTCATTCCTAACTCATGTTCTAAGGGATGAGGGTGGATT